>NC_087463.1:25382796-25753629 GCF_036321535.1 Camelus dromedarius
TGGCTTTAACCACAGAACTGCCAGAGCTTGTTTCTCCACTGTCCCCAGAGGGGCCTGCATGTCCGCCCGCCATGGCCTTGGTCCGCATGGTCCAGTCTTTCTTGCCAACACGTCTGCCTTCTGGATCTGGGAGGGCGGACAACCAGAAGGTCAGACACTTTGTTTCTGCCACAGCCCCTTGGTCAGAACTTCAAGCTGCAGGGTAAACTGGGAGCATAATTTTTATTCTGGAGAACTGACAGCTAAAAATTCAAGTACTCTACAGTAAAGGGACACTTTCCAGTCTTCCATCAGGTTATGGAGATGCCATTTTTTTTGCTGTGCGCTCTCTGAGCCCTCGATTGAGGGAGGGGGTGGTTGGCTGAAACCACACTTTGCAATATTTCGAATATAACTTAGTGGGGAGTGGCACCTTTCCTCTCTGAGGGCAAGTGGGTATTAAAGCATGAATTGCCGCTGTTTATAACATGACATGTAGCAGTGTTACACCAGCAACCTGGAATTCTTCGTGCTCGTGAACAGCCAGACCAGTTCTTTCAGCGTTGTGTAATTTTATTCTCAGATGAAAATGCATTATCCAGTTTCTCAGCCATTTGGTTGCAACTTGCCTCCCCTTCTTTTACCGCTTCTGTTTCAGGAGTGAGAGCTGGGATTTAACCAAGGAAGTACGAATATAATAGGAAGTACAAATCTGGCTTTCTAATAGTGGGTCTGCAGCTGCCGGAACTGTAAATACATCTGTTTTCAAGCTGGTTGGAACAACAAAGTATCCATTATGATGATTTAACAGAAATCCTAGCATCGCCTTCTGGGGCTGGCAGGTTATTTACAAAATCTCAGGTATCTGATGTTATAATTTGCTAGACTCCAGTTAGGGAAAATGCAATTTAAAAATATGGTTTTCAAATTTTTTTGGTTTTGTTTAAACAAGTGTACAGAAGCCAACGATATCTTAATTACAGAGAGAAATGGTAGGTGTACTGGTGACACGGGTTACTAATGGGCTCACTGCAAAATACCCAACATTATTTCCAAATAATCACATAGTAACTGCCTGGTAATTCCATTAAGCACAATGGTGTCTATGGTGTCTGTGGTGTCAGCTGCACACAGGACACAGGATAGATGGCATGAGTCACTACTCTAGTCTCCACAAAAAGAACACCTCCCCAAAACTTGTCAGGGACAGAAGAGAGAATAAGGGGAAATGGCGGACCGCACTTTCCTCAGAACAGTGCTCAAAGGCTCCCATCAGTACCTTAAATTTTTTTTTAGTAAAATACAGATTGATAACACAGCCTGGAAAAGACTGGTTTCCAAAAGACTGTAATTAAAGGATTATTATGAATCCCCAAGGGCGCCAGCACCATGTTGGGGTAAATCTCAGAAGCATGAAACTGAACAAAACTGGATTCAGATTCCCAGGTCCCCCTTAGCAGCTCCTTCTAAGCCTTGTGGAAGGGGAGGCGGTAACACCTAGAGTTGCCTTTAAGATTCAACAGATAACAAATGTGAAGGGTCTGTCACATGGCAATGATTTCATAATAATTCATTCCTTTTCCTGATTTCCTAAGACTTGAATTGAGGGGTGGATCATGTGACTAGTATCAAGGATTTTCCAATATCCTAGGACATGTACAAAATTTGGGGTGTGCTTAGAAGTGATTCAGCTCTGGTGAGAGTCAGATGGAATTGCTTTAGATTTGTTCATTCATTTCTTAATTCATTTATCCATTCAATGAACATTCATTCTACTTCTAACTTATGTGAGCATGTCCTATACCTTACTGACCGTTAGTTAATACTAAAACATGATGTCTTTAACACCTACTGCCAAGGGATTGTCCGAGAATTCTTGTCACATAAGAATTCTTATGGTTTTGCCTAATCAGGTGATAAACAGGCGTGAATTCTTCCCACCAAAAGGCATTTAAAATGTTGCTCCCATTTCCACAACACGTGGGTTCTGGGGGAAAGCAAAGCAGGAGGGTGAGCAGAGCCACCTGCTAAGGGAGAGCTTTGGGGCTGAGCGAGTGGAGGAAGGGAGGTCAAGCCAGCTGAGGCCGTACTTACAGGGGACTCGGAACATCTGCAAACGCAGGGGCCACCACCCTTGACGAATGACGAGAAGGTAGCGACAATTCAAGGTCGTCATTGGGACGAGGGTGCATCGGAGGTCCTGGCGGGCGGGACGGTGAGGGGACTCTGGCTGGGAGGGAGAACATCGCCACGTCTTAGTCGCCCGGCTTAGGGTGCTCATAATTACCCCATGGGAGAACGAGACAATGTCAGGGTCCTCCTGGGTGGCTTTTAGAATTTGTTGGCTTCAGTTATAATGAAATCTTGTGTATGAATCTTGTTCTAGTTCCACGAACAGGCTCCAGTCATTCTCAGTCAATCCTGCTACGGTCTGAGTGTTTGTGGAGTACTCAGTGCGGTGGAGTAACTGACGTGTTTACCGGCCGGGCGAAGAGGCTGGAAATCGGGTTGTTACCAAGTCTCTCGGCTCAGCAGGTGGGCGGGAGGGGGCGCAGGAGGGGGGAAGGGCTCGCTGAGTCAGGGCGGGCGTCAGAGGAGGTGTGTGCACGCGTCTGAGCTGAGGGACGAGGATGGTCGAGGAGGTGGGGGGTGCTGAACAATGCTGCCTGGAGGGTGACGCCGGGAGACTGGGTTTGCATACTAGGAGGTGGGCGATCACTTCAAAATAACTGTGTGAGTGGAGTGGTCTCAAAACAGAGGGAGACGTGTAGGAAGGGAAAGAGAGAAAATCAGAGAGAGAGGAGACACTGACTTTAGCCTGGGGAGACTTGAAGGGTGCGGTGCTGAGGGAGCCTTGGACCCAGAAAATTCAATGAAACAAGGGCCCAGAGTGGGTGGAAAAGGAGGCCCTCCCGGGACCCCTGAGGGCAGCCTGGAGGAGGAGGAGGAGAAACATTTCGTTCTTTGAGATAAGAATGGAGGTAAATATAGAAGCATTTCGAGTCCAACCTGTTATCAACACACCTTTTCTGTAAAGTAGGAAGCAAAACTATTTGACCAAAGTCCAGGGCTGGGGTTCAAGGCTGAGCAAAGCGCGCACAGCTCAGGCATTGTTGGCAGGCTCGGTGGGTGCGGGCTTGGAGCCTAGTCTCACAGTGGTGGTCTGCAGGAGATCCCGTGAAGGTGGATCTTATGGGACACAGAGGAGCCAAGCTCAGGGTGGGCTCTGGAGCAGGTCACGGCCCTGTGCTGCAGAGGACAGTGGCCGGGTGGGCAACCCGGGCTGGGGCGGGGGGGCGGCCCATGAGGCCAGGCTGAGCCCAGCAGACTCGGCCCAGAGGCCACGTTTTCCCCTAACACAGAGTCCAGGGTGTCAGAGCCGGGACAGAGTCGGTGAGAAAACAGTACTGGGGTTTAAATCAGAAGAGCGGGATGCCCTCTGGCTCTGATGCTTCTTGCGCACGGGGCTTGAGTCTCTTCCACGACCGCTGCCTCCGCAGCGAAAGCCTCAGTTCCGCTGAAATCTTTCTTCCCGCCGGTTCGCGCCCGTCCGCCTGTCTGCGCCACTGATGTGTGCTGATAATGTGCGTTTTATAGGTCATTCCGCAATGTACGTTGGTTCTTTCGGTCTCCAAGGTATTACACCTAAATGTGATCCGCTAACTACGCAGCGCAATTTTATTCCTATGGAAAACACGTTCCATACACATTTCCGTGCAATTTAATGTTCTCGAAGCATCTTTGTGACGAGTGTGCTGCTTTATGTTGACATATTGTTCATTGGGTTTCATTAGTCAGATGATATGTCACATCACATATGGAACATGAGGGAAAGTGACATTAATGACAATCTGGTGACATTCAGTGCTCCGCAACGCATCAGGTTAAAAATAAAACAGGAAAGAAAAGGGTCTTTCTGATTTTCAGTAAGGTTTTTCTTTTTTTTTTTCTTTTTTCTTTTTCTTTCTACTCCTGAAAGAACTGCTCTGTGTTTGGATTGGGTGTTAATTATTACTGGCAAGGTTTTGTGGGGAACTAGCGATGCAGACACCAGCCCTCCCACTGCATGCGCAGGTGACGGGGAGGAAGTGGAGGGCTTCTGCTGAAGTGCTCATTGCAGCCTAAGCCTCAAGTTGTCCAAACCGTTCAATTACAGCACTTCATCCCATGTGTGTCAGCCTGTCTGGCACTCAGCTTAACAAGGGGGTTGATTTCGCGAGAGGCAGAGGGGTCCCCGGAGCAGAGCCGGTCGCTTCCACCGAGGAACAGCAGAGAGGGCAGGGGTGGATTCAGAACGGAATCACTGGCACACAAAATGCACAGCTTTCTTTAATCCATGGGCTGTGATCTCTGGTGTGAAGGAAGAAAATCGATGGAATATTGAGACCTGATGGGGCCACCCAGTCCCAGCGGGCCAAGTACTGGATGCTGAGGAGCCGGTCAACAAGGACAACCTTCTGGAATCTTCTCCAGAAGAGGAGGTGCTCAGCCCAGTTGCAGAGACCCCAGCCCCTTCACATCCCCTCCAGGGGCCCCGCCAGGAAGAACTGCCCCAGGATGAAGACGTCACCGTCCTAAACAGTCCTGGCTGAAAATATGGCACCTGACTAATGGGAGAAGGGAGAGCGAGTGAGGAGAACAGAACACTACACTCGGGGTGTAAGTCAACCCCTTAATTTTCAGGCTCTGTTTAAAACAAAATGCAGAAATTGAGCACTTCATTTTAAATGTAGGTATTCTGTAATTTTCTACTTTTTAAATCCACGCACCTCATTCTGACGCCGTGTTTAGATTCATCACAATACAGCCTGGACAGCGTTTAAACAAGGCGCTCTTGGGTTTCTGAACAGCAGCTTTGAAGGAGCAAGTTCCTCGCTCCGTGTTCCTGTTCCCGTCGCTGCTAAGGAGAACCTCCCGGTCGCCCACACCTCTCTTCCGCTCCTTTTGAACCTGCACTCGAGCCTCATTTCTTCCACTTTTCCTTAGAAGGCCACAATAAGCAAGTACTTTGGAGTTTTCTCAATTGACCGTGTGTTTCAGGGGAGTACCCGCCTCGCAAATTCTGTGGCAGGTGCCAGCCTCTCTTCCTCTTTCCTTAGAGACTTGCTGTTGGAATGAGGAGGGGCAGGAAGCAGACGGTAACCCGCCAGTCTCTAGACCTTCTCGGGATGGGAACTGGTGCATGTCTGGGGCCGCTGTGGCCTCTTGCTGATACTCTGGGTCCCTTTTGAATTTTTACCCTCGTTGCAGCAGTAATTTGGGTGGAGTTTGTTGAGAATCCACTTTGTCCCCTTACATTGTTTTTTGTTTGTTTCACATCTGCTTCCTACTTACAGCCTCTTTTACTGTGACTCAACAGTATGAGAACAATAAAAATGCTTTTTACGGGAAAAAATTCAAGCCGGAGTGATATTAATTGCTTATAAGCAGAGAAATCGTACACTCAAAACAAAAATTAAGCTTGGAAAAATAACACCGTCTAATTCTGTGTTTTCACTATCCCGTATCTGAATTCATGCATTATATTCTCAGAAGTTCTTAAATGTCTTATTCTGGGCGTGCTGGTCTTCTAGGCCTGTTGACACAATCTCCCACAAACCGGGCAGTTAGAACTGCGCTCTCACAGCTCAGGAAGCTAGACTCTGCAATGAAGCGTCACCAGGGCCAGGATCCCTCTGAAGCTGCAGGTGAGGGTCCTCTCCTCTTCCCGGTTCCCGGTGTTGGCCGGCAGCCCCTGGCAGGCCTTGGCTGGTGGCCGCCCCGCTTCAGTTCGCGCCTCCTGTGGCGCGTGGCACTCCTTGCCTGTGCGTCTCTGTCTTCTTCCAAGGGCACCAGTCACATTGCAACGAGGGTCCATCCAGCTCTCGGGCGACCTCGTTTTAACTAAACGATTCCTGCCATGACTCTATTTCCAGAGGGTCACGCAGCAGCCGGAGGACGAGGACGGCAGCGTGCCTTTCTGGGGCCCGCAGTTGAGCCCGGACCTGCGTGTGCAGCTCATCAGTGCCCTCGGGCACGGCCGTCAGCCGTCAGACCGGAGGGCGGCTCGGCCCCGCCCGCCCGCCCGCCCCCGCCGTGCCTGGCAGATTTCTGCCTCCGCCATCCTTCCGGACGGACGCCGGGGTCCACCGGAGCCCAGGTGTTTCCATTTCCAGAATGCCTGAAATCATGGAGTTTGGAAGAGTTCCCTGGAAAACCAACGACCGCTCAGTGGACTGGCTTGCCTGTGGCTGTCCAGAGCAGCTAGGTTAGACGTGTGGACAAGGAACTGGTCATCCTCGGTACTTGGGCTCCGGTCCTGTTGTCATCGCATTTCCTTACTGGTCCCTCTCTCCAAGAGGCCGCTGTGTTTCCCCAGCTGCAGCCGGTCCGCGGTCCCCGTCTCCTGCCCTTCTTGGCACCCACTCTGCCACCACGCCTGCCTCCTGCCGGCTGCCTGCCGGCCCAGGACGGGTGCACCCCAGCTGGGGCAACACTTCCTCCCTAACTAGCGGCGGCCCTCTTTCCCTCCCACCCGTCTGCACTTCCGTGCAGAGCCACTCTGACTCCGGAACAGGAAACATGTTCTCAGGTCCCCCTGCTGGGACCCAGGCTCTGTTCCCTTAGCGCTAGTTTTTGGGCTGCTTGTCAAGAAAACGAAACAACAGAGAAGTTGAAATGCGACTGTTCCTTTGCTTGGTCGCTTTACAGTCGCCCGGTTGCCCCTGCGGAGTAAAGGCTCAGGCCCCCGGGGCGGGGCTGTAGCGGACTGTGACTGGAGCAGGCCTTGTAAGCCCTTTGTCCGGGCGAGTGGGCTCTGTCTGCTGTGCCGAGGACCCCCGTCCAGGTGCTCCGGGACACAGAAGGGAACCCGGTCTCAGGGACCACGGACCACGGGCATTTTCTTGCCTAAGACAGAGGCCGGGGGCAGAGCTGAGAGCTGATGTTCACCACAGAGGGGAGTTAGAACTGGCCCAGGGAGGGGCGGTGACCTAGTCTGAGTGTGGCCAGAGCGGCCAGCACGAGCCAGAATGAGGGCGCGGCTCTGACAAGTGAGGAGAGCCCAGTGAGGCGGGCCCAGCGCTGCCGGACCTCAGATGACCAGAAAGGCCGGGGTCATCCAGTCCTGTGCTGTGCGGGCTAAAAGAGCGGAGTTGTATTCTGGGGCTGCCAAGGGCCCAGCAGAGAGCCCTTATCCCTGGAGAAGAACGAGGCGAAGCCCGGAGAGGGACGGGAGAAGCCGTGAATGGGGCTACGGTACAGGACATAGTATTCTAGGCTTTGAAGTGTCAGCGGTTCTTTAAAAAGGACTTTTAAATGGGATTCGGTGGGGGGCAGACTCACTGGGGGGGCCCTGGGCCGGCCCTTGGAGGAGGCAGCTGAGGAAGAGGCCCTAGCTCACTGCAGGGCGGTCACTGGCTCTGGGCTCCAGCGATCTCCGGCGTGGACGGTGGACACGCCACGAACACCAACCGTTTCCTAAAAACGCTGCCTCCACGCCTGCCTGGTCGTGAGTTCCTGGGCTGGCCCCGCCTCTGCCCGGCCCCCTTCTGTTCCGATGGGTGGAACCAGGTCACCTGCACACACGGAAACGAGGCTCCGAGTTTTATTGGCTTCTGCCTTGGGAAGGCAGAGTCACGCTGTAGCTAGAACTAAAGCAGCACGGCCCAAGACGCTGGATTCCACGGGTGGGGAGCATCGCCGACGAGGGCCCCGCCCCACTGGCCGGACGCCCGCTTAACACCGCGGGTCTCCACTCAGGTCGGTTTGGGGACTGAATCCCAGTTCACGGGGACCTTTGAAAGACACAGAGAGAATGAGGCGTGAGCACCTTGGCGCCTCATAACTAAGGCCACAGGACAGTGCAAGGACTCCCCAGTTTACTTGGTTGCCAGGGTGAATTTGTGATTGGATTGTCTATGACCTAAATTTATTTTCTTAACAAAACAAAAACACATGTGGTGCTAGCTTCCTTAGTCAGCCCAGAGGTGTCCGCCTCCCCACACGCTGAGGAGATAGAGCTGTCAATACGGATTAGAGCGTGAGTCTGTATTTAAACCACGTATAATATAGTTGTGTTATAGTTATGTTATATTATTTAAATTATAGGCCAACCTCCACCAGGAGCTCAGATTTCTATGGAAAGCTCGTGGCTCAGTGTAAGTGAGAAGAGGGTCCCTGCGCCCCCCCCTCTACTCCCCCTGCCCCTCTGGATGGTGTAGCTCCTGTGGGCTGAGTTCCCGCAGATCTCCTTGTGAGAAGATGCTCTGGGCGCTGGCAGGAGGTGCCACAGTCATCAGGAGACAGGACCATCCTCACGGGCTGGAAGCTCAGGAATGACCTCGCAGATCATGGCTGAAGAGAGTTCGGGGGCTTCTAGGCTAGGCAAGCGAAGAGGAGGAGACAAGGAGCGCTCTGAGGAGGGGTGTGTAAGGGGAGGCGTGGTGTCGCCCCTCTCTGGGAGGGACCCCCTCTCTGCCTTGCTCAGTGTTACCTTTGAACACCTGGAACGGCGCCTCGCACCTCATAAGCACTCAGGAAGTATTTTTAGAATGAATAAACAAAATCAGAACTTTTTTTCCCTTTTGGGTATTCTTATTTAGAATACTTTGGGATCTTTCCATATGCATCTATGGAGCCAAAAAGAGCCGTGGTGTCTACTGGTCATCTTCTCTATCGTGACACTTTAGACATTTCAGCATAGCTGGGATCTTGCTCAGGAAGCAAAGAGTGACAACTGGAAGTTTGAACCTATTTGGTGTTATTTAAGGGCTAAATGTAAAACCAGTGGAGAAAACTAGTGAAACAATTCTCCTGGGAGCAACCGAGGTCCCAGTGCGAGTAGACGGGGCGTGTAACTTACAGTCTGGGGCCAGTCGCAGCCACGGGGGCTGAGGTCATCCCCTAGCTCCCTCCTGTAAGTCCCCCCGGGAGTGGTGGCTCCCCACCGTCCTGAAGGTGTTATGAGAGTACGAACTTAACGTCAGGAGACGTGAATGACGCAAGCAGTGGACTGTAGCTGATAATGTCATCTTTCCTCCCAGAGTCCCTTGAGTTCCCTTCCTGTGTGTCCCTGCTCCAGAACCTGGGTGTGTTCGCCTTCAGTGACCACTGCCTGCAGGGCAGGCGCCCACGTACTGCCCTTGGGCAACGGGGCCACTTTGCTTACACGTGCGGAGAGCAGGCAGTGCCCAGGCCTCAGCACGATTGCTGAATCACTTTAACAAGCCGCAAGTAATTATATATCGATGTAAAATCGACAGCAATGAAGTATCTGTTTGCTGAGAGGTGATGTGCTCCTACCTTTCCATTGCAAAATTACAGGAAGCTCTTCACTTTCAAAATCTTCACTTTATTTTGACATCTTCCAGCATCATTCAGATACCACTCATTATAAAGGGTCCATCACATTCTCATCAAGGTGAGGAATGACACAAAAGGAATACCTTATGGCAATAAAATTTATTTTTAAAGTAAAGTTTGATTTTCGAAGATCTCAGAGCATATGGATGAATTTCCCTTTCCTTTGGGCTATCATAATATTCACAGAAAATTACAGGAAGATGAATCACGCACATCAGTCAGAAATTCATAATTTTAAGATCCCATATGATGCCTCTGATAAGATAATGTGTAAGGAAAGAACATAATTGAAGTAGCAGACAAGACTCTCTCTGATAAAGATGACAGAGCCTTCCCATCTCAGATTATGAGGCCTGGCATTAGCCATGCTAGTTCATATCCCAAATAAGTTTAAAAGATATACTCTGACTTACTTTGGTCCTATGGTACCTTATGTAATGGGAGAGAAGCTGAACTTTTGAAAAAAATGACAGTTTTAGAAAGTGATGTATATAGCAAATGAACTAAAATGCATTTGGGAAGATGGACTACTACTGTGTGTGAGGAGTGTCGAATCTGGGTCACACTGGAAAGTAGGTAAATATTAAGAGATACTCATTGACTGAATATTCATTAATATTTTGTCCTGAAATTACCTGTCTCCTCATTGTCTGTGCACACAGGAGGCTGGTGCTCCTGGCCTCCCGTGGTTGAATGGTGTCACATGATCAGTTCCAGCCAATGAAGTGTGAGCAGAATGCTGTATTACTTCCAGGTTAGGGTATTCAATTGCTGGTGTAGGACCTGCCCTGGGTCTTTTCCCTTCCGCCGTGTTTGAGAGTGTAGCTACTTTTTCAACCTGGATCCAAAAGCGAGTTAGCCTCCTCGTCTCCCACGGGTTCTGTTTATCATTTCTCCAACCGAAATCCATTGAGAAATTTAATTCACACAGAGGCATGATGAGGCTTAATTTATTATATCTTTCTGTGGTATTTTGTAAGTAGGGGGAAAACTTAAGGCAGATAAATAAATAATCAATAATAAATAATTCAATATTAACAAAAATATTGTAGGAGAAAATCTGATGTTGTAAAATTCTCTGCACATGCATCCTTAAAGGACTGCTTCTATCAGAAGCTCCTGCAGAGGTTAGGAGTAAAAGCATGGGCTCTGGGTGAGACAGAACTAGGTTCAAATCCTCTTGCTGTCAGTTTTGTGATATTAGCAAGATTATATAAATTACCTCTGCTTCAGTTTCCCATCTATAAAATAGGGCAAATATATGCAACTTAATGATTGATAGAAAGAGGTCATGGGGTAACCGATAAACACTTTGCAGAATGTCTAATACTAAGTAATGAGTATGTCTTTTTATTATGAATTTCACTATTATTCTCCACATGACAAGCTTTCTTCTCCTTTGTATGGTCAGAAATGTAAAGGGTATTATCACCCATATTTTTATTAACGATCACTTCAGAAACGTTCCCTTACTCCCCATGGTTAGTCGCCATTGGTACTGAGTTCTCTTCGTCCTGATTTCTTGGAGGAATCGACTCCTGTCCTATGGAAGAGAATAAGCCCCATTTTTAAAGCCACAGTCTGTATGTCTTTTATCTACATTGTTGTTATTTTTCCTCTGTAGAGGATTAAAGAGTTAGTCCCTAGGGTCCTTGGCCACTTCCAATAGTCAGGTCGACTGTGCAAGTTCCTTGGGTCACAGGGGACACAGAAACAGAGCGAGACTCAGTTTCACGTCATCCGAGAGCCAGAGGATGAGTTTACCCAGGAGTCTGATGGGGAAGAAGGTTTCAGTTTCATTCTAAACACACAGATTGTTTAGGTCTGCTCTGTCTGACCGTGGATGCGAGTCCACAGCGTGCAAGAGTACATGAAACCAGGTCGGATTCCCATGGAGACTGAAGGCGAGTCTGACTTATCTTTGGAATTAAGATATTCACCGCGGGCCAGAAGGTGGAGGGTTTCACGTGTTCCAGACTAGATTTATGGGTCATAAAAATCCAGGATGAGTCTTTCTCACTTGCTTGGTAACCTCAGGCAGTTCAGTTCTATGAGTGTTAGTTTCTTTCTATGTAAAAAGGAGGTAATATCTGTCTTCCTGATGTTCTAGGTTTTCCTAGGTATCATTTGGTACCGGGTTTGTGGAAGACTATGCAGACGAGGCAGTTACAGTGACGCTTGCTGTCCTGAGGGAAGCCCACTTTATATAAGTAGCAGGCAGGGTCGCCACGTGGTGTGAAGGTCGCAAGAGTTCTGAGACCAGCATTTCCCTTCTGGTGCTTCCAAGTCAGAACTTCAGTTGCTGCCTTAAAATGTATTTATTTAATTTAATCATGTTCCTTTAAAATAATTCACTGACAGTTTTACAACTTGCATGGAAAGTGTTTTCTCAGTGGTTCATACTTTTAGATAGAAGAATTGCCCCCGACCAGCGGACTGGCAGCCCATATGATGGTGGAGAGACTTGCCACCAGAGAGTGGACCGCCGTGCACACGACGGGTGTTTTCAGATTAAAATATCACTGAAATTTACTTTAAAAAGCAGCAGATGAGCTCATTAGCCTCTTTACTGAGAATCACCACATCCTAATGTGAGTTTCAGAAGAAAGGCTTTTTATTTTCCCTGTGTGTGTGTGTGTGTGTGTGTGTGTGTGTGTGGTGTGGTGTGTGTCTAGAATGTTGGCCAAACCACAGTTTAAACCCATAAGAGACTGTTCTTTTATTATGACCTAATTCGACACAGGTTTCACTACTTTAAAACTTCTTTTGTTGTTTTTCAGAATAATCCTAATACATTTGCACCGATGTCTGGGTGTTTTCGCTGCATGTGAATGGTGGTGGTGGAATAATTTCCAGATTGACAGGGACCTATGAAAACAAAGGCCCCTGCACATGGGGACCTTGGCAGTGCTCATGGAAAGCTTGTCTGTCACGGGACAAATACAGGACTCAGAGGGTTTCTCAGCCACATCTTCGTGTTTAAGGGGACACGGACCAAGCAGCATCACTGAGACAAGGTATGATTGATGAGGAGAAATTGGTAAACCTCAGCTTTGTGGCCGAGTTCCCGAGAGAAGACAGACTGTGCTGGGTCAACCTTGCGTGACGCTGGTGGACACAACACATAGACCACATGGCCCCCGGGTCCCCACGCGGGTCGAAGAGAGCCTCGGAAATGCCACATGGACCGTTAGCATAACTGACGGTATTTTTGAAACGTGCTCCCCCCTTTCATTTGCAGCCGATCTGAGCTCTCTTTACAACTGTTCTTCCTTTTCCACGAAATCTTTCTGAAAGAGCTGGCGGGTGAGACTTTGCAGGTCTGTTCTCTGGATTTTCCTTTCCTTCCCAAGTATTCGGAGACTTTTTCAACTTGAATGGAAATCAAGTTGGGCGATTTGGGATTTTTCTCCTGCCCACGAGAGTCCCCAAACCAGTATTTGCTCTGCCAGACCCTGCACATCACAGCAGCCTCAAACTTATAGAAGGAAATTAGTTCCCAAACTAAAATCTTTCAAAATTCATCATGGTGGGTAAACTTTCAAGGTTCAGTGGCTCCTCATACGCACCCCGAGAGGAGTCTGCAGACTTGAAAGCGCCCCCGATCAGAAACAGAAAATGCTCGAGCAGCGTAAGGTACGCGGTCATCCAAGCGTTGTTCACACTCTTCACTCCAAGAACGTAGCATCTTTACTTAAAAAGCCTGAAGCCGGTTTCGTCTCCGAAGGCTGAAGGCGCTGTGGCTGAGTCACAGAAGCGAGCGTGGGCTGACGGATCCGTGGCTTTGCCAGCTTGCGGTCCAGGTGAGCCCGACTTCCATGGCTCTGGGAAGACACGTCCACGCTCCTTTCCAACCATCGGCTCTGAATTCCTGACGCTCGCAGTTTATTTTCTCCTCACACGACTTAAGAAACACAGTGTTTTCAATTGTACAATTGCAGGCAGGCGGCAGGGCGGTTTACTGAGGTTTTTGTTTGTGTTTGGCCCCCCCTGGTACTTGCCTGCTCTTCCCCTGTTCCCACCGGACCACTTGTGCAATGTCGCATTCCAGGGCTTCTGTAGGGGCAGAAGCTGGCAGTGCAGGCAGACAGCTATGTTCCCTGCCTTTTTGTGAAAAAGCTGAACTCATAACTGAGTAGAGGTGGTGGACGGAGGTGACAAGCTGGGAGCTTGAGGGTGGCAGGAGGAAAGAGGAAGACAGCTTTTTAGATTCAAAAAGGAACACAAGCCAAGTAGTGGGGAGCCTCACCCCCTCCAGGGCGGAGCCCGCATGTAGAAGGGTTTAAGGACCAGGATGCTTGATGAGTTTGAGAGCCTGGGCCCAGCCCCTGAGCACCAGGAGATGGGTGGAGATGGCCCGTTGGAACCTGCTTGCTTCCCTGGGCAGCACAGTGGTAGGAAAAGGTGCTTCAGAGAGGAAGGCTGGGAGTGTGGGTCCAGGTGGCAAGGGGACTGACTTCTAGTAGCATGCAGGCAATGTCAGTGTGCTGGAAATGTTTTATAGCATGATTACCATGGTTGTTACACAGATGAATGTATTTCTTCAGAATTCATCATCTTGTAATGAGCTGTAATGAAAAAGAATCTGAAAACAATACATACGTATGTACAGGTGTGACCGAACCGCTTTGCTGTGCACCTGAGACTAACATTGTAAGCCGACTACACGTCAATAAAAAGTAAGAATTAAAAAAAAAAACTGAAGTGTTAACTTGTCATGGAAAACATATCCTTAGACTGTTGCTTGTACCAGAATACAATCTGTTGGTTATTCAGAAAATGTCTAAAATCGGATACACTCTGCAATTGGTACTTTATGCCTTGGAGTTAAATTTGAAGAGGCGAACATCAAATTCGGCAGACCTGCCTTGTGTGTGGTCTCGCGGGGGTGCCACAGCGAATCTCCACCACCTCCCTGGCTTAAACAACGGCAGTGTGTTCTCTCACAGTTCTGGAGACCAAAAGCCCACAGTCAGGTGTGCTTGGCAGGGCGCACCCCTCTGGAAGAGCTACGGGAGAATCCTTGCTTCGAGCAGCTTGGGTGACTGCTTGCGGTCCTTGGCGTTCCTGAGCCGGCGGCTGCGCCCCTGCAGGCTCCGTCCTCGTCGGCACACGGCCGTCGGCTCCCTGTGTGTCTGCACGTCCAAATCTCCCCTTTTAACAAGGACGCCAGTCACTGGGTTAGAGCCCAGGCCAATCCAGTAGGACCTCATCTTAATGTGATTGCACCCATATTTCCAAGTAAGGTCATGTTCGCCGGTAGGAGAGAGTAGGATTTCAACATATGCTTATGTGTGTGTGTGTGTGTTGGGAGGACACAGTTCTACTCACTAACACTATATACACTTCTTTCTTTCGTTTATAGCGTGAGATCACATTTGTGTATTTTGGTGCAGTGTTTCTGTAGGTGGATCTCCTTTTTAAACGATGCACACACTTTGTGTAGAAGCTCATATTACACAGGTGCAAGGAAACAAGTCACAAAAACGAAAAGAAAACAAAGAAAAAACCTCAGCACGCGAGACCCAATAATCAGCGAGCAGATGAGTCTTATTTGCACGAATGGTATTTTTGTTTATTCCACTGCTATTTTTATAGACACTCTCATCAGGAATCAAGAGGACCTGCCCTGCATCTCTTGTTCGAGGCCACACTCAGCAGAATACTGTGTGTGCCTGTGCTCTTATTACACGCTTTTAACACAATGGTGGTAAAAACTAGCTCCTACAAAGCATGTAATTATTTTCCCTCATCCTCACGTCACTGACTCGGCTCCGGGGGCTGCAGGAGTGTTCCCTGTTTCCCTTGCTGAAGTTTCCTCTGCTTTCTGCTCCGTCCATGTTGGCGCTCGCCTTTCTCTCTAACTTGCCAATACGTCACACCGAAATTCTTCTGGTGCAGTGCATGTTTACCCCTTTCTTATAGTTGGTCTTTATCCTCACTGGCAATTCTGTCCTGCACTTGATCGGGGTGAGGAGCTGGGGGATCCATTCAGATCGGACTCCCCGCCCTGAACCCCTGGTCAGCACGTGTAGTGACCGATGACTTCATCACAGGACACAGCCTTTCAGCTTCTCCCCCTTGTGACAACCCTGCTGCCTCCCAACTTCCGTTCGCCGGTTGGGACAGTCTCTTGTGTAGAACAAGCCGTGCTGACCGCACTTGCAGGAAGATGACCTGCTATCATTCTCGCTCAGTTTCTCCCTCGATAAGCAGTCTCTTCACTGTTCCTTGCCGGTATTTTTTTTCACTCCATTCTGGTGACGTGCGTTTTGACTTTCGCTGCCACTTCAGCAGAGAATCCGCAGTTGGATTTGGGGGTGGATTTCCCCTACCTCTGTCTTTCACTCCCTCCCTCCTCTGCCCCCACCCACCTCGTGATTTTACTTGCAAATGTTCACCCACTGGTCTGCTAACTACAGGAGATGCCGAAGAGCAAGGCGAGGGGTCCTTGCTGGTGCTGAGACGACCTAACAGCTGGCTGATGCGTCTATTTGGCTTGGATGGAAAATTAGAACAGCTTTAATCTGCTCCCAGCATAGAGCAGGGACGAGCTCCCAGGAGCATCGCAGCGGGCTCTGATGAAGGCAGCCCGCTGCAGCCTCAATGCCTGGCACGGTGCTCCCTCCCAGCAAGGAGGGTGCCGGCTGGCTTAAAATGAGCCTATGAAAATGAATACATGTATGTATATATGCATGACTGGGACATGATGCTGTACACCAGAAACTGACACACTGTAACAGACTAGACATCAATTAAAAATAAAAAGAGCATCTGAAAAAATTTTTAAATAAAAAAAAAATAAAAAGCTTGTGATGTTTGAGGGTGAACCATCTTTATGCCTAACTGTCCCAGAGCTAAGTCTCTGCACAATGGAAAAATACAGATGGAGAATTTCTTTCTTTTGGGTGCCCACATCAGTGTGGATAATTGAATTGAGGTCTTTAAAAATGGACAGATAATGCAATTCGGTCAGATGAGCATTTAAGATTTTAGTAATTAGTGTTTAGGGGCTTGCTGAAGTGTGGGAGGTAGGAGGGAGAAAGTCTATTTTAGGAGATTAGAGTGATAAGGCCGTTGCATGCTTTTATCAGTTCATGTAGAATTTGACATATGGTAAACAGGAAAAGATAGTATTTAAAAACCCCATAAATATTCACGGTTGAAAAAAGTACCAAAGAAGAGAGGGGGAAAGCCTGCCAACACCCCTCCCCTTAGCTTCAATAGCAGGGTAGCAGGAAAAGGCTGCATGTCACTGTGAGAACAGCACAGAAAGCCAGCCACGTGGGCTGGGCGGACGTGAGGCCCCGGGATGGCACGTCAGTTAATTCCAGCCAGTTGTGCTCGAGTTCTGGGCTTCACTTTACATCGCCGGCTGGTCTCAACACACATTTAGAACTGTGAACTTCAATCATTCTACCAGCGTAAGAGAAGCCAGGTTCTGGGCTGACTTCTTTGTTTTACAGCTTTCTGTCAAAACCCCCCAATTAACGCCATGTTATGTTGACTGTTGGTTTCTTAATTCAATGAAGCTACCTTGAAATACAGTTGGATGGAGCTCTTTAGAAATTCGCATTGACATTGTAATCATATAATAAAACTGGAATGGAGCCTCATAGCTTTGTATGGACATGTCTGCTATCAAGGTACAGCTCTAAAAGGGCCTTTTATGGGATTTTTCATGTAATTTTTTACCAAAGTACCTTTAAAAACCGTCAAGGCAAACATAGTCATCATAAACAAATACCATTTGCTTCTGCCACTTAAAAAGTCCTCCTTAGGTAGTTAGCTAGTTATGTGATGAAACACTATTTTGTTTGATTTTTTATTTTTTTCCCCAAAATGCAGGGAACTCAGAGTAAGGAAATGCAGGTGACAATCCTAATTCTGTCCCTATTCACTGACACTTGTTGTAATTCTGACCCTTGGCAGCAGTGGCGTCTGCCCGGGCTCTGAGGTTTATTGTCAGGCTAGAAGAGCTATTTGATGAGAAAGTGCTTAGAAAAGTTAAAAGTATTAAGAAAATATTAAATCCAGAACAAAGTATTTTTGGTAAATGAGTAATAACGGCAGTGTGAGATGGTTCATTTTGACTGGAGCTAATTCAGTATTACAGGAAATTCTAACTATACATCTTCCAAGTAAAAGTTTCCATCTTTCTTCAAGACAGGAAATTGTATCACGATGACATATGGGGGGAAAAGATTTTATTTTTAGCATTAACCAAGTCATGCTAAAGCACTGAGCTGATACCCCAGTGTCTTCATGTATGTGTGTAAATGGAAAAAGCGACCCTCGTCGTTTCTTTACCTAACACGGCCACAGCTGGTGGAGTCTTCTTTCAATAGTTTCATTTTCCTTTTTCTAACCTGGAAGGAGTTAACCACATTTTTCTTTTCTTTTCTTTTTTTTTTTTTTGCTTCCAAGGGAAAAAAGAGCCTTCTTGTTAAGTCTTGGGGAGGGTGTGTCTAGCAGCTGAGCGATGCCTCATGATGCCTGAACCTGGGGACCTCCACCTTGGGTCAGAGTGGGAACCTAGACAGTTCCACGAGGTCTCCTCCCATGTGCCTGACTCCAGTGTGCTCCAGCTGAGGCGGTTTTCCCAACCAGTCACTCTACCTGTAGGTAGAACATGCTTAAGCAGTTCTGTTCCTCTGTCATGAGTTTTGTATCACTATACTTAAGTGTGTAAGTTATACATTGTGTGTATGTTGGTTGTCAACAATTTGTGAAAATCAGTGCTCTAGTTTTGAGACAAATGATTTGAATCTTGACTGATCAAAAGAAATCCCAGGTAATTCACTAGGCCATGTAAACCATGAGGGAGAAGAGAGAAGGAAAGTGATTCTGGCTCAGTAGAAGCCACAGGCAAACTGCACAAGAAACTAGTAAGACGTTACTGTGGAAAGGGGGATAGAAATAGACAAGTGATCATTTTACAGGGAAGGAGGCAGACAGGCTTCAGGCTGGGAGGAAGTTACAGGGCAAGATTTGTCTCCTGTGTTGAATCAAGCCAGCTCTTTCTGGCAAGTTATAGTTTGAAGTCTCATGTGATATCATATTGGGAAAAAAGTATTGTTGTTTGGTCAAAACAATTGGCTGGAGAGGTAAAAATGGGTGGAGTTGTAACCACAATAAAGAACTTCAATCTTGGAATAATTTACTGAGCTAAATACAGAAATATATAGTTAAATGGGGAAAGTAGTTGATTTAATTTAAGATGGATACATTTTTTTACCTCCTAAATTAGGTGACTTGATCAGCATTGAAATCATAGATTATGGATTAAATCTTCAGATCACAGCTACACAATACCTAAGTACCTAGTTAATTCTACACATTCAAATCGATTTGATGGCTACAAACAATTAGTTCAACAACCTATTATGACTTGACTAGTTTATCAGTTTTTTTTTTTTAAAGCACAAGTTTGGTTTTTTATCAGTTAATTGGTTCAAAACTCTCAAAGCCATTCTGATCTCATTCCTCATGAGGAAGTTAGCAGCACTCAATTATTCACAATAATCCTGTAAGTTTTAGGACAAAACACACATCTTGGAGCATTCATTAATTCAGAAAACAATATTTATTGAGGGTTTGCTATATAAAGCACTGAGATAAGCCCTGGATAATTTTAAGGCATCTATGCTTATACCCCCATTTCTAAAATCAATATTCACTTGGCAACTGGGCCAATCTTCTTGTACTTTTAAACTTAATTCTGAAACATTGTCAAATAATACCATATAGTTGGAAAAAATAGCCTATCAAACTACACATAAAATTATATTAAAGTCATAGCCCTTGGGACTCTTTTTCCAAGGAGCTATCCTTGATTATTACATCAACAAGAACCAACAAAATTCACTGATTCCTTGATACAACTTTTAAATTTTAAAAAATATTTGTATGTATGTATTTATTTATTATGGACATATTAATAGAAATGGAAACACCAAGAAACCCCATGTGTATCTATCATCCCTCTTCAACAATTATCAACCTGTGACCCATCTCATTTCAGTCATATCATCTACCTACTTACCCCCTCCATATTTTTTAACTTTATTTTGTCCTGTAGACGAATTGTAATATTCACTGATTACTTTCCTTTACTATTTGTAGTAAAGTACATATAACATAAAAATTGCCATTAGAGGCATTTACTACACTCACAATGTTTTGTAGTAATCACCACTGTCTAGTTTCAGAATATTTTCATCACCTTAAAAGGAAGCCCTGTGTCCATCCGCAATCCTCCTTCCCTAAACCCCTAGAAACCACAAATTTGTTTTCTGGTTTTTGTAAATTTGCTGACTCTGGACATTTTAAGTAATTTGAATCATAAAATATGTGGCCTTTTGTGTCTAACTTCTCTCAGCACAATGTTTTCAAGGTTCATCCATGTTGTAACAGGTGTCAGTGATTTGTTTCTTTTTATGGCTGAGTAATATTCCACTGTACGGATTTATTTATTCATTAGCTGATGGGCATTGGTTTGTTTCCACCTTTTGGCTATTGTAATTAGTGCGGCTGTTACATTTGTGTATAGCTTTTGCTTGAACACCTGTTTGCAATTCTTTTGGATAGGGAAATTGTTGGATTATATGGCAAGTCTGTTTAATTAATAAGGAACTGTCAAACTGTTCTCCACAGTGGTTACACCATTTTATATTCCCACCAACAGTATGTAAGGGTTCCAACTTCTCTACGACCTCATCAACACTCGTTTATTTTCCATTATTTATTATTATAATATCCTAGTGGGTGTGAGTGATATCTCAGTGTGGTTGTGATTTACATTTCTTGAAGGCTAGAGATGTTGTTTCTTTTCATGCTATTATTGGCATTATTTATATATTTTCTTAGGAGAATTATACAAAGACAACTTAGATCTTTTTGCCCATTTGTTAATTGTTAAAAATGGCCAAAATGGATCATTTACTATTGATCATTCATCTAAAACATCTATTTAGATGTTTTGCCCATTTTTTATTTGGGTTGTCTTTTTATTGTTGAGTTGTAAGAGTTCTTTATATATTCTGGACACTGGGTTTTATTGGATATAGAATTTGCAAACAGTTTCTCCCATGCTGTCAGTTAACATTTCACTTTCTTGGTATGTTCTGTAAAGCACAAATGTTTTTATTTTGATGAAGTCCAATTTACTTTTTCTTTGGTGGTTTGTGCTTTTGGTGTCATATCTAAGAAACCATTGACTGGTAGGTCATGCAGATTTATGCCTATGTTCTCTTCTAACAGTTGTAAGGTTTAGCTCTTATGTTTAGATTTTAGATCCTTTTTGAGTTAAATTTTGTATGTTTTTGAGATAGAGGAGTCCAACTTCATTCCTTTGCGTATGTACGTTAAGTAGCCCAAGCACCATTTGATGAGAAAACGATTCTTTCCCCTTTGTATGGCGTTATCATCATTGTTGAAAATCAATTTATTGTAAGTGTATAGATTATTTCTGGGCTCTCAATTCTGTTTCACTGATCTAAGACTTTTTGTTGAACACAGCTATAAATGTGTATTTTCTTAAGCAAAATATATCATGAGTTCTTATTAATATTTCCCATTCAAGATCATCACGACAAGATTTTTACCCAACCTCCTCTGTAACACACGTATCGCACCTCCAATGCCAGCAATTCTGGTTCTTAGTGATGTCAGCATAATGACTTCTGTGCTTTATTTGACTATACAATATACAAAGACTTCAGAATAACAATATAAAAGTTACCACCAACAACATAAATCTTAAAAAAGAAAAGTATTTGGAAATTGCTTTCACTAGTAAAGCACTCCAGGCTGACACCTTTTGCTTCAAGCACTTTAAAGGTGTCACTCCATTGTCGTCCAGCTTGCACTGGTCCCAGCGAGGTACCTACTACTCTTGCGATAGGACTTTCCCTTTGTCTGGGTCTGACATTTGTCCCCGATCTCAAGCAGTTTGACTATGACGTGCCTTCGTGTAGCTGTTTCCATGTTTCTTGTGCTTGCGCTTCTCAGGTTTACAGGTTTATGGCTTCAATAAAATTCGGAAAATTTGCGGCCATTGTTTTTTCAAATACTTCCCTTCTCTTCTCCACACCTCCTCTGGGAGCTCAAACAGCCCGTGTGCTAGGCCACTGGAGGGGGCCTCGCGGCTCACTGGTACTCCCCACGTCTTAAGGTTATTTTTCCTTTGCACGTTTTATTTCAGAGTGACGGCGCTACGTCTTCAAAGTTGCCAGTCTCTGCTTACCTTCTCCTGTGCGTGTCTGAGAGGCTGTTAATACCATTCAGTGTGTTTTTCATCTCAGATAATATGTTTTCATCTCTAGAAGTTTAATTTGAGTCTTTTAAAATATCTTTCCTGCCTCAATTTTAGATGTTTAAATTTTCCTCTAGCTTCGTGAACACGTGGAACAAAATTGTAATGATTGTTTTAACGTTCTTGTCTACTGACTCCATCTTCTGAATCATTTCTGGGTCAGTTTTGATTGATTGATTTTTTTCCTAATTATGGGTTGCATGTTTCTTCTCCTCTGCACACCTGGTAATTTTTGATTGAATGCCTTTCACTGTGAATTTCTCGGTTTTTGGGTGCTGGGTATTCTTGTATTCTTGAGCTTTGTTCTGGGATGAGGTTAAGTTACTTGGAAATATTTTGATTCTTTTGAATCTTGCTTTTAAATTCGACTGGGACAACTAGAGTGGTATTTAATCCAAGGCTAATTTGGCCTTAGGACTGAGGCAAAAATCTCATCTGAATATTCCACTCCGTGTCCATAAATTATGAAATTTCCTTCTCTTCTCAAGTGATGGGAACAGGCACCAATCAGCCCAGAGTGAACGTGAAGGAACTTTCCTTCATCCTGTTGAGACATTTCCCCACCAGCCCTGGGTAGTTTGCCTCGCGTGCACGCAGTGATCGGCACTTCGCTGAACATCCAAGAAGGCTCTGATGAACACTGGAGGGACCCCTCTCCAGATCTGTGGGGTCCTCCCTCTGTGCGCCTGCCTCTCTGCTCTTCTGTCCTGTAAACTCTAGCTGCCTTGGCTTTTGCACTAGACTAAGTAACAGCCACTCAGCCCCAAAGATGTCTGCATCCTAAGCCCCAAAGACCTGGGAAGGTGTCACCTTGTATGGCAAAAGGGGCTCGGTAGACGCCATTAAACTAAGGATCTTGAGGCAGGGAGATTACCTTGAATTTTCCAGGTGGGCTGGATGTAATCCAGGGCCCCTAAACCCGGGAAGCTGGAGGGTCTGAGGTAGAGAAAAAGTGACTGGAAGATGTTACACTGGCTGCTTTGAAGGTGGAGGAACAGGCCAAGAACCGAGGAACGCATGGGGCCTTTTGGAGACAAAAAAAGGCGAGGAAACAGGTGCTTGCCTAGAGATTCCAGAAAGGACATAGGCTTGCTGACCCATTTTGGACTTCTGACCTCTGGAATTGTAGATAATACATTTGTTTTGTTTTAAGCCAGTACGTTGGTAGTAATTTGTTGCCACAGCAACAGAAAACTCATTTAGTCTCCTTGAACTCCCCGTCCATCCGTCAGCCCAGGGCGGCGGCTGAGCTGTGTGTGTGCCTCGTCCCTGCACTACGGCCTGGAGACGCCCTCTAGGCAGTGAGCTGGCGTGACTGTGCTGCCCACCCCCCTGGTTTCCCGCCTCCCAGGGGTCACTGCCCTTCGCTACCTGGTGTCCAGTGTCTTGAGAGTCAGTGCTTCTTACGCTGCATCCAGAGTTTCAGCTGTTTCCGATGGGGAAGTGTGGTTCCCGTTCCTGCATCGTGGACGGGGGTGAGAAGTCACCATAGTAGTTCCTCTCGGTATGGCGATGCCACCAATTTGACAGACAATGGGATTCATTTTTTTAAAGAAAATATTTTCTTTCTGTGTTTGTGGTGCTTCTTGATTAAATTTGATGCAATATTGAGAAATATTTTTAAAAGTTATTTTATCTTCTAGCTTATCTTTCTTCATACAGGATACACTTTTTTTCAAGGCAGGAAAGATATTTATGCCTTGTGTCTAAATACCTAGATCAAAGGAGAGTCATTTCCTGCTGCTGAAAAGCATCCGAGCCGTAACACTGTGCTCAGATTTGAACTTATAACAAGGACTATCAGGATAAGAGGTTTGTCATCATTACAGCTGCTTAAAAATTTATCTTCCTAAAAACTTCCCATGCCACATGGATGAGCTATTTCTGCATCAGGAGTGGCAGATCCACCTCTCCTCAGCAAAATGCCGTCTTAAAGTCTTTCTCTATGCTTATCCTAACCACAGCCTCGGTTTGGTTAGCATGTTCTTCCTTTTGCTTCTTGGTCTACCTCTACACGCCCACGAGCGCTTCAGCCACCTGGATGGGGTTACCCAGTGGGCTCAGTCCCATGAGCACCCCCTTGGGCGTGCCACCAAACGGACCAACACACTCATGTCAGTTAAAGCAGCTGGCCTTGGCTGAGGCATTGCGGGCCTGTAAGGGGCCATCAGAGCGTGTAAATACCTGGTGCGTCTGCACGTCGTGAGGCAGAGCTGTGTTAACTTCAGTTAAGCTGAAAAGGATGACGTTAAAATGCAAGACTGAATGAGGGAATAAGGACTGATTTAGAAACAAACGTAAGCCCTGATCTCTACATGATTTCAAAGCTAGACTGTTTCATCCATAAACCCTCGCTGGTGTCCCAGATACCAGGTCCCCAGGCACTCCAGGTATGTCCCAGGTGGTTTTTTTAAGCTTGGAATATCTTTCTGGTAAAATACATACTACCTACCTTTTATGCCCCATCCTCTCACTTTTTTTGTTGAAGAATGTACAGGATGCTCTTCAGGGTACTCTATCTGGGATGATGTGTGAAGGGGAGTGAAATGCTAATGACCTCTCTAGTACACTAAGACCGTGAAAACGTTCTCAACATGCTCAGACGCACGCTCTGTAAGTAAGCGGCAGCCCGCGGAAAATGCGTTACTGATGCTGGTGTCACAGAGTTTGTCGGTGAAACAGAACTCGCTTCCCGTCCATTTAAAACCACAGGCTCTTCCTTCATGCTTTAGGAGGAATAAAGAAGAACGCTGTCTTTTGAAAAGACTAGACAAGGGGAAACAGCCTTTCCACCGGATGCGGTGCACACATTTAGCCGTTGAAACTGCAGTTGCTTGTGGTCTGCAGACTCCCGGGTGACCAGCTTGGGGCTGCCTTTCATTCAGAGTCTGGTGGGATCCTTAGAAATCAGCTGCTCGCACCTCCGTCTCGTCACACGGCTTATACCCTCATCTTGTTTGAACGTCAAAGGCAGACCTTCTTGGCACCAAGATGCATCTCTGATCCACGCAGCTCCTCACTGTTGCTGAGATGTGTAATATTAATTTCTTCCTTGCATGGGTTTTAATGTTCTTGGGAATTTGTTTGACAAATTGTTCTAAGTGTAATTTTCAACCAATAAGCTAGCGTCTTATGTAAGCTATTGGATCAGTCTCCAGGCACTGATTTTTTTTTTTTTTTTTTTTTGCCAGATCTCACTGAGTATTGGCAAATATCACTCCTGAATGCATATTAAAAAGCACACTTAGCTTTTGGTACCCTTATTTGGAAAAGCACCCAAGATGCACACTCTCCTTCTCCTTAAACGTGTATTTAAATCTCTTCATTATCTTTATGTGTTTCTCCTCCATGATTCATTGGCCGTAATGCTTAAAAAAAAAAAGTGATTTTTAATGATATGAACTTATTTACAAAACAGAAACAGACTCACAGACATAGAAAACAAAACTTATGGTTACCAGTGGGGAAAGTTGGGGAAGGTGGAGGGATAAACAGGGAGTTTGGGACGTGCAGACACTAACTACTATACATAAAATGGATAAACAACAAGGCCCCCCTGTACAGCACAGGGAACGGTATTCAATATCTTGTAATGACCTATAATGGAGAAGAATCTGAAAAGGAATACGTACATACATGCATAACTGAATCACTGTGCTGCACACCAGAAACTCACACACACTGCTAATTGCAAACCTACTATACTTCAATAAAAACAGAAAGAAAATTGTTTGACCTTCTCTGCTTAGCTGCACTGCGTTCTTCCTTCAGACAGTTTGTGTTCTGATCCCCTGGCAGCATGACCTCTCCCATTTTTGGATCTTGACTTCCATCACTGTCAACACAAGAGTTTGACTGCACTTGTTTTCCAGTGGCTTTGAGGGTGTAGTTCGTCCTTCCACCTGGATTATAAACCTCTGAAGATGGTGACTATGAGTTCTCCCATTTTCTATTTTGCATAGTGGTCAGCCTGGCCCCAGGCACATAGAAGGTGCACGATGGATGCTTGTTTTTGTAAAGATGCATGGAAGCTCCAAGTGGTTACGCCGATGGTACTGGAAGTCCCTCATCTTCTGGAGAAAAGGAAACAAGTAATAGAGTCAGTTGATCGTGATCCATCAACTAGAAATGGTACCCAGACCATCAGAGTCACACTTGTCGACTGAGGACTAATTTGGGGGGGAGTCTTGGCAGCCAGTTAACCCTGTCATCCCTCCCTTCCGAGCCTGAAGGGTGGCCGTTCCGGTCACCTCTCCTTGATGCCACTCCTCTCTCCTCCCTGAGACGGCTGCCTGCCTCTGGACCCAAAACACAGCTGTCAGGCGATGCGGAGGTTGGAGTTGAGATTAGAGAAATTGCATTCAGAGTGACTTTTATAATAAAGTTAGATTTCTTCCAATTCTCAGCTGATAAAGGAACAGAGTGGGTAGATGACTGGACTGACCTAAAATGGGATTTTTGTCTGGTTTGTTTTCCTGGAGGATGTAATGGACGGACAAATACACGAGAGGTTTATGCCCACTGGCAAAACCTGGTTCAACAGATGAACTCCTAGGTGCAGGCTTCCCTGGACGGACAGTGAAGCAAGAATGAAAGGCAAAGATGTAGAGGTTCTGGAGGCGCTGAGAACAGGTGAAGCAGAAACACAGATCATGGTCTGAAAGGAGAGAAAGTGGTCGTGCTCGGAGGACGGGATTTTTCTTTTTAGTCTTCAGTTTCCTTTTTTAAAAATTAAAATTAATTAATTTTTGTGGAAGTTAGTTAATTTACACTTGAATCAAGGATTTTGGGGGTGGAGCTGTCCTGGGTGGGGACATGCCTGCATGTGGACTCCCAGGAGAGGATGGTGCCTGCTAAGTCTCACAGGCAGATGGAGCATTTGGAAGGAGACCTTGACCTAGAAGAGGAAGGTTCCTGTGAATGCAGGAGACGGAATCAGTGATGGCAGAGAGCCTCCTCCCACACACAGAACGTGCTCCTGCCACCCCACGGCCCGAGGAGGTCTAACGCCATCCTGGCCTCAGACCTGAGGTCTTCCTCTGGTGCAGATCCAGGGCCTCTCATTCTAGTGACCTGCAAAGGCAAGGCGCCTGCTCCCCACCTCCCGAGTCGAACGCAGAACGGCGGACCAGGGACGGGGCATAGCAAGCACCCGGGGCAAACAGGCCAGGAGGTCTACGGTGAGCACGTCAGTAACGCCCGACGGCACTCAGCTCCTTCCCTGAGAGTGGCTCCCACGTGCCCAGAGTCCCGCCGCCCCCTGAATTCTTACGGACATCTCAGATTAGCATATCGTGGTTGAAAGATGCCTTAACCTCTGGTGAAATCATGCACTTTTGAAAAAACAATGGTATTTGATCATTTGATCAAAGCAAATAATTGGCCTGGATTGACGCTGACAAGTCAGCTCTTAGCATGTCCGATGTTGCCCCTGTCCCAGGTAAGACCTTTGTGAGTGAACTCAGTCCAGCCTTATACACCACCGATTTCCCTGAAGTTGAGACATGTTTTAAAAAGAGTGATGTTTATCTGCAAATGCTGAATCAGTATGTGGCACACCTGAAATTAATATATAAGGTTCTATGGCAGTCATATTTCAATTGAAAAAAAGAAGAGTGATTTGAAGTTATCAGAAGAACAAACCCCACCTGTCACAGAGGGTTGGCGAATGTCACTCCAGCACTTATAGTGGAAAAACAAACCTCTGTGGCTTTCTCCCCTCGGGAAATCACCCCCGTGTCTGTTTTTTTATGTTAGAAGAATACACACAAACGTTTTTACAGTCCTTGCTACTGTGAAACTACGTTACAGTAGCTGTAAATGTGGTGATCAAGTATTGTGTTTTAGCAGGTGTCTTTATAATTTGGTTTCAGTAATTCACAGCAACCCGCTTCGGATGGCTGAAACCCGTCATTTACTCGCGGTGGTGGGACAAGCCTCGCTTGGGAGAAAACCAAGTTTGTCATCTGCTGGCGAGTGGTCAGGCAGGTCGCAGAGAGAGAGCTCGGCCCCTGTTTCTGCTCACCTTCGACCTTTCCTTTCATTCTCCTCTGAGCCTCCAGAATCTGTGTGTATGTGCATGTGGGGAGGGCTGGAACTGGAGCTCAGGGTAAGAAAGCCATTATAGGGAATGGAAAAAAAAATCTAATAAAGGAAATCGTGTCTTTATCAGACGAACTTATTTCCAGTCTTCTGATCTGCTCGTAGGCCTTGGCAACGTTTCGAAGCTCTCCCTTTGTAAATGTGTTTCAGTCTCTCCTGGAAACTGGAAACTCGGGAAAGATGTGCTGAAGTCGCGGCAGGGACGAGGCTGGAGGAGGAAGGGCTGTGGAGACTTGACATAAGCAGTCGTGAGCGGCCAGGAATGACAGGAGCTTTGGGGTGACATCGGAGGATGGTTTCACTCTGTCAGAACGTCCCTCTACAGTGTGTATCTGGGGTGGGTGCCGGGAAGGAGAGCCTGGGGAGGGAAGTGTTCGGTGTTGAGCACCAAGCCTCTAAGTTGAGGGGAGAACTGTGAATCTGTTCCCCAGAAGTTATCCCTGGAAGCGGCAATGTGTCCTTGGAGATTCGCAGCAGAGCTGAGGTTTACAAACAGGGTAATGAAAGTCACTAAAGACTGTGGCTCCCACCCTGGTGGTGAAGTAATTGGGCCCAAAGGTGCCTGGAGGAGGGGTTTTTAGGGAATGCAGGCTTTCCAGGGCATGAAATATAATCCTAATTAAAAGAATTGTATTGGAAGTTGGCCATGTTGCAGAGAGGAGGATGCTTTAAAAAGTGATCACTTTTTAGCATCACTGTCTACAAATGGCTTGTCTTCAAGAGGAATAAAAGTGAGTAATAGATTCCATCTCTAAAGGCAGCAACACAGCATTTGCAGATAGTGATCTTCAAAAAGCAATGGCCTGTTTTTCTTCTTCCTTCAAACAAAACTTTCTATCCTAAAAAGGCTTTTCAAAGAAGGTTTCTGCTTGTGCTGGTTGGGACGTTCTTTCTGCCTTGCTCCACCGTGGCTCCTGCTTGGTTGGTGTTGTGGGAGGACAGAGCAATGAATAAACAACTCTATCCAACCCCTACGGGCTGGTTTTCTGAGCCAGAGCTAGTGCCCGCAGCTTCTCTCTTCTCTCTGTTTCCCACCCTCATTCCCGACTCCCAGTGCAGTCTTCTAAGCAACTTTAGTAAGCTTTCCATGGATTGCACAGTGTCTGAGACCGCCCGTGGCTGTTCAGTGCACAACCTGCACAACTGTACTGTGACTGCCTTGAGAGGAGAATTTAGGAGTCTCCCAACTCCATCCACTCTCCAAAGACAAGACTGAATAGGGAAAAAAAAAAGTTTTAATTAAGACTCTTCTCATTATAAGAAATACACATTTACTCATCCTTTAAGTAAATGTTTATTAAGTGAGCTTACTTTTGACCGGGACTGGTTTAAGCTCTGGAGGGAGAGAGGAACTGGTGTAGGGGACAATTTGTGTTTTCGTGGAAAACGTTGGATTGTCTAGACTCTGGAGGAGTCTAGAGGAGAATTCTCTGAATTACTAGATTTTGATTCTGTGCAAAGTATTTTACAACTTTCCAAATTGTAGATAGATGATAGAATACAAAATAATCCTTGTCTATAGACACGAAAACTCTGTACAGAGGGTCAGTTGGACGCCTCTTCATCCCATGGAAAACCAGTTTTGCGCATTTATTCCAGTATCCAGTTACTCCAGAAATATTGATGTTTTTTAAAAAAATTTCTTCTTTAAACTGATTATAACATCTGTTTGGCTCTTTCATTGATTGAGTTAAATAAAATATTTAACATGTGCTCATTACATATTGCAGTCACGATTTTACTTTTTGAAAAATTGCCTTATATATAGATTATGTCCTTAACCTCACAGAACAGAAAACTTGTCAAAGAAAAGCAAAAGGGAAAAATGACATCATTTTAATCCTACCAGCAAGAGGAAAACTTTGATAACAAATCAGGCTTATATCATATTTTAATGAGCAAATAAACTTTTTTAAAAAAAATTGGACTTATTTTGCACACAGTGGTTCCCACCATGTCTTACTTTTATTTTTATCAATGTACTGGGTGGTAAGCTTTCTTGATAGATCCACAAGCTAGTCCAATTCACGTGAGCTCCAGTTTCCTTTGGGAATCAGGTAAAATAATTATGATTCATCCAGAAACAGAAATGCGGTGTAGGCATTATGGCTGCAAAGGGCGATCTTGATGCAAAGGAGAAAGAACCTAACAGGATGCAGTGAACCAGAGGGTAGGGAGACCCCGGGATGCGGCCATGCTGTAGACTCTGGGAAGACTCAGCTCTTCTCCCAAAGTTCAGAGAAAGCACGCTTCCTGAGCACCTGGCGCCCCGGGAATTTTAAGCCAATGCCCCAAACTCTTCTCATTAGTGTACTCTGCGTGGTTGGACAGCCGTCTGGCTACAAAGATTCAGACGGAACATACAACTCTGTCTTGCAGGTGGAAGGGCTGGCGTGGGGATTAGTCCCGTCAAGTCGGTGTCACCAGGCCGGGCCCCAGCACCACATGTGCCTACCGGAGTGCGAGAAAGTCACTAGACTTTGCAATACACACATGGCATCGAATCATTATGTTGTTCGTCGAAAACGAATATAATGTTATACGTCAATTGTATCCCACTAAAGCAAAGCAGAACAGAACATCCAGCGATGCTTTAAATGGCAGTCGTTCCAACTGAACTTTTAGGAAACTTAAAAAGACACCGGCTGAGCAGGGAGAGGACATTTACCCCCGTACTGAGACCCAGACTGAGAGAGTCTTGCCCCCCGGACTGGACAGTTTCTTCTTTGAGTGTGAGTATCCACGACACCCAGCGTTATGCCGCAGCCATGGCATTTGTGCTCAGCAGATACGTTTTGTACGTATAATTAGCGCCATCCTGGATCTTCGCGGGCCATACAGCCCTTAAGACTGTGCAGAGCAGGCAGTGTGCACGTTTCAGCCCAGAGGGTCATGGCAGATGCAGCCCTCGTGGAACCCGTTAAACGCAGCGCCTCCCTGTATCTTCCTGCTGTTCCCCAATTGCCTCTCAAAATTCAGCTGCAGAGATCTTTAGCTTTGCTTTTTCCCTTCCCCTCGCATAAGGAAGTCCCTGATCCTTGCTCTCTCCTTTCACTATGGATTTCCAGCAGGAAGAAGGATGGGAAGCCACTCGGGGTGGGTTGGAAGGCACACCCGCCTATCACATCCATCAGCCCCGCCGGAGACTGAGCGCTAAATGCGCGTCACCAGCGAGAGCCGCTCGCTCTCCTCCCCTCTCCGGGCTCTCAAGTTTTAAATTTCCCCAGCTAGTGTAAAACTTAATGAAAGCCCTGGAGTATACAATAGCATTTTGAAAACAGGAATTTGTGACCGCTGTGAATCATCACTCACAGCAGGGACCCAGAAATGTGAATTGTGGGAGGAACATGCAGCGGCCCGTCTCTTTTTCACTGGGAATTTATTACAGGCAGGTCATTATTTACAAGGCACCGTTCACATCCTCTAAAGAACCGATAAACTGGCTGCTGAATATGCATTTTGCTCTGTGGTGAACACAGATGTTTCCAGCTCATATCCATTTCATTTAATTTCTTTTCTCCTTTTTTTTTTTTTTTTTAAAATTCTATCTTGCTATTTCTGTAGCAGCTGGGTAACTCTTTGCCCATCTTCGGTTTGGGAATCACTCCTCATATTTATTATCACTGATGCCATTCACGTGGCTCTACTCAAGGGTCTGTCATTTCCATTAAAAGCTGCTGTTTCTGTGAGCTTAATACCAGGCTGGTGAAGTTTTCTGCGGGTTAAACGTTGGGCATACGAGGTCCTGGTTCGGGAGCGAATCATTCTGACAAAGTGTGGAAATAAAACCACTTAGGATGTGTTTAGTGTGATGGGGGTGCAGACTGGAAGAAAGCAGGGAGGTGGGAACACTGATTTCAAAAGCTGCTTCGCATTTCTATAGATGAAATATATTTTGCTTTTTTCAACTAAACTTATTACTGATTTTAGTTTTTTACCATTCATCTTTAAACCTTTCTAAGGTTTGGTAGAGAGAAGGGAAATTGGCGGTGATAACTGAGTGATTACTTTTACCAGCAGGTTTTACATCACAAACTTTGGGTACCAGTTCCCTGCAAACGGTCTCCATCACTTTTGCTGGACAAGTCTGCGACGCACACGCATCCTACCTCCATGTGACGCCGGGCCCAGCGCCTCCAACGTAGTAGACAGTCAGCGTCCAATGATTCCACTCCGCCACGACTGTATTGTCTAGATCAGATATTTTTGAACTTAACCATACACTATATACATATATAGAGAAACACTACTATTCCATGCGGGCAGCGGTGTTTTTCTAACTGACACAGCCTCTTTCTGGCAAGAGTGGGAGAACAACAAGCTAATGGACGTTTCTTAAGCACTCGTTACATGTATTTTCTCATTTAATCTTCACAATGATGTCACATGGTAAACAAGCTGCCAGCACCCTGCTGGCATCTGTAAAGACTACTTTCCACAGGGCTACGAGCAGAGAAGGTATTCTGCAAATGCTTTCCAGCTTTATTTCAGTTATTATTTGCAAGTAATATGACGCCGACGAGTTTACTCTACAAAAAGCGAGAAGAGACAGCTTGTGAGAAAGGCTTGTTTCTGGCTTAAGGGACTTCTCCCAGCTCCGACGTTCTCTTCGTACTTAGAACAAAAGCGGAGTAACTGTGCCGGAAGGAACCCAAATAGTCTGTGAGTAAGACTTTCAGAGGAGCAACTCAGGTGAATAAACTAACGAAAAAATATATGCAAATCCCAGTTTTCACCTACTTTCTGTACTTTGTCGCCAATTCACTTCCTCGCCCAAAGTCTAGGTTAAGACGGCCAGTTTCGGCGTGAGCAGAGGGCACCTCTCTGCGCGTGGTCATGTTCCCTGAGTGCTGACGTTATCAGCGCCGTGTTAATGGAGGATTAATGGAGGATGTGATGCTAAATACTGAACAGAGAGAGAACACGGTGCAGATTCAGATGTTCAAATTATTCTGGACTTACGGTCATCTTAGCATTCATTTTCATAAGAAATTGAAATAGCTCTTTTAGCTTGATTAAAAACGGTCAAGTTTACATTTTAAAAACATCTAATTTATAACTTTCACTGATATTCATTAACCTTGAAAAAGGCTTTCAGATTGAATTATATTTGTGGAAGGTCCTCAAATGTATGTTCCTGAGATAATCAGGGCTTTTAAAATCTCTCTTCCATTTGAGCGATGGCCTCTAACTTCTGTCTTTGTGTCTTGGATGGGCTTTGGAGCAAGAATAATCTTTTGTCTACACTGTCTCGCATGTCCTCCTCACCTCGGGGAAATTTCTCATTTTCTGTCTCCGTTAAGCAAACATCAGAAACAGATGAAAAAGATTTTCACTCCTATGCCAAAAATAAAGTTGAAGTAACATTAGTGAGGTGGCTTAAACCTCTAAACCCCAGGGCATTCATTGACTGAAAACCGAGACGTCATCCTTCACCCGCCAGGACGTCCCTGGACACATCCCAGGATGGGGTTCTCTCCACGGAGGGCGGTTTCACCTCCAGGAGGAAACTGGATCGAGCAGGGCCACCTCTGGGAGATTTTGTTTCTTTTCCTCTCTCTGGCTCCTTCTCCGTCCTGCGCCTGTCCCTCCCTCCTGTTTTCTTTCCTTGACTCTCTTTTCCTCTTTCCCCGGGCCGTCTCTTCTTGTCCTCGTGCTCAGTATGTCAAAAAGAGAGAAGACTTACTTAGTCACTCAATTAATATGTACACATGTATTAAATGACCGTTTTGCTGGAGGTTTTTGGTTTGTTTGTTTTTTATTGTTTGTTTGTTTTTTCTCCTTTTAAACCCTCCAATATTTTGGCTTTTCAAATGTTCAGCTCTATAGACTGTTAATTAAATCTAGGAGTGAATGATGATAACAATAGTGTTTATTTTAAGAATCTTGTAATTATGTAAAAAACTCGGTAGATTGTAGTGGACAGATCTCGCTCCGTCTACCATGTGGATGATACAGAATTTCAGATTGTTTTCTGTAAGTTGTCTTTTGTTCAGCAGAGGTGCAGTAGAGGTAACCAGTCTGATTTGTGTACTATAAATGGTCATTGTATCAAAAATGGAGTTTACTCGTTCCTTGATTTGTTCTATTGTTTGGTGAAATTGATTTCAGTAATAGGATTTTTTTAAAAACCCTCTGCTCCCAGGAGAATAACGAAGCATCATAATGACTTGGAGTTTACGTGGTGTCTGCTTTCCGCTGCCGACTCCACACCTCCCACTTTGCTCCTGAAGCTCTTACGAGGAAACAGAAAAGACAAAACCCCACAGCATCAGAAACCAGTCAAGGCAGTGGAATAGTATTCAACCCTAAATAGGAAATTCTGGCGTATGCTGAAACATAGATGAGTCTTGAGGACATTTTGCTGGGTGAAATAAATCATCCCCTGAAGGAAAAATACTGTATATACTTCCATTTATCTGAGGTGGCTGGAGTCCTCAAACTCACAGAGACAGAAGCAGAATAAACAGAAATCAGCAAGCACGTGCGACAGCTCACGTCAACCAACAGGGCTTAACCCAGACTCACAGGACTCCCCACCCCAAACGGCGGAACACACGTTCTTCTCAAGTGCCCGCAGCACCTGTACCAAGACAGATGATATCCCAGGCCGTAAAAACCCGCAACCTACTTAAAATGATCCAAATTATACACAGTGAGTTCAGCAGGGTTACAGGACAGAAGACCAACAGACAAAGATCAATTTCTGCCCATGAGCACCACACTTGGAAAGCAAACTTCAAAATACAGTTGCTTTCATGGTTGTTTAATTGGAAGAGTTGTTTGCAAATCTAAGAAAGAAAACAAACCCGCATACACAGATTTTGTGTGCTGAAAACCACAAAACATTGATAAAAGGAGTCAAAGAAGGTCTAAATAAATTGAGAGATACACTGTGCTCATAGATTGGAAGACTGGCTGTAGTAAAGATGTCAGTTCTCTCCAAAAGGATATACAGATTTAATGAAATTCACATCAAAATCCCATTAAATTTTTTTTGTAGATAGAGATGAGATTAGTCTAAAATTTATACGGAAAGACAAAGTAACTAAAATAGCAAAAAACAATGTCAGGTAAGAAGAAGGCATTTTGAGGAGTCGCTCTTTCCGAATTGGATGTTTATTCCTCAAAATGAGCGATGTAGTGTTGGTGGAGGGATGGACACATGGGTCAGGGGGACAGCACAGAGAACCGGATAGGCACCTGCCTCCCCCCACCCCCAACACACACAGGCGACCAACTGACTTGACCAAGGCACAAAAGGACCTCACAGGAGGAAGGATTTTCAGCGGATGTTACTGGCACAATCAAATATCAATAGGCAAAACATTAAGCCATAAAGCTTTTAGGAAAAAAATAGTTCTAGATCTTCGAGATTAGGGCTAGGTGAAGGGTTTTTCGATCATTTCCACAAAAGGAAATGATCCATAAGTTGAACTTCGTCTAAATGAAGAGTTTCCTCTGCAAACAACCCGATTAAGGGCAACAAAAGCCAGGCCACCGCCTGGGAAGACACGTTCGTGAGCCCCGTGTCTGGAGCAGGCTTCCCGTCTAGAGCAGAGTTCCCGAAATTCAACGAAGTCACACAGTGCTAGTTTTTTGGGGGTTTTTTTGACAATGGACAAAGGACATAAGGAGATCTCTACCAAAGAGGACAGACATATGGCAGATAAGCACGTGTAAAAGTGCCCCCACAAGAGGGAGACGGGTAAGACCACAAGGACAAACCACTCCACATTTACCACAACAGCTAAAACAAAGCAAAATGACAATACAAGGTGCTGGTGAAGACGCGAAGAAACTGGTCTCTTGTACACTGCTTGTGGGCTTGTGGGACTGCTAAATGACACAGCCACTCTGAAAACAGTGTGGAAGTTCTTAAAAAAAAAAACTAAATGTGTGCTTACTGTATCTCCCAGCAATTGTATTCACATCCCGGCAAAATAAAGGCTTGTCTACACAGAAACCTGACCATGGTTGTTCATAGCAGTTTTATTCACAACAGCTAAAAACTAGAAACAATCAAAATTTCCTACAAAAAGTGAATAAACTATGGAACATCCATACCATGGAATATTAGAGCAAAAAATAAAATGATTGATACCTGCAGCAGCTTGGCTGGATCACAAAGACATCATGGTGAGCCAAGCAAGCCAATCTCAAAAGTTACATGTTATGCGATTTATATACCATTCTTGAAGGTGTATTACAGAGATGGAAAACAGATGAGTGGTGGCCAAGGGCTAGGGACGCTGAGGGACTGGGTGATTTGGCTCTGAAGTGGTAGCAGAGGGGAGATCCTTGTGGTGATGGAACCATTCTGATTGTGGGGGTGGTTACACAAATCCACACACATGATAAATGGCCAAGAACTGTACACCACACTGAACTAATGCCAGTTTCCTGGTTTTAATGTTGTGTGATGGTGACGCAAGATGAAACTGATAGGAGAAACTGGGAGCAGGTTACACAACACCTCTGTGTTATGCTTGCAACTTCCTGTGAATTTATAGTTATTTCAAAGTTAAAAAGTTAAAACACACACACACACAGAGAAACCAAAAGTCAGCATCATACTTAATGGTAAAACCCTGGAAAAATTCCCATTAAAATCAGGAGTGAGACAATTTTATATGCTATCAACATTATTCTTCTAATTCAAGCTGGAAGTTCTAAGCTGGTGCAGAGGAAGAAAAAAAATTATTAGAAGGAGAGCAAGTAGTTTTTTTGAAATATCTGTAATTATATGACTTTAATACCAAATTAATCTAAAAATGTTAAAATTAAAAAGCAAAGTGATGTAATGTTAAGTAAACACAAAAATACTTTTCTATACTCTGGTAATAATAAGCTTGAAATATTTATGACAAAGAACATTTTAATATGTCAAAAGAAAATGTCTCACTTTAAAAAAAATTACAGAAATAAATTAAGAACATGACTCTACTTAGTAATATAGAGAATTTAAGAAATAAAATACACCAAGTTTACATACTATATAATTCCATTTATATAACAATAGAAAGTAAATAAAATATGTTTATAGATACCAACCTACCAGTACAAAAATAAAATTGTTCTTCAGTGTGGTTTTAGTGTACCACTGATGGAATGTTTTTGGAGACTCAGCAAATGATCCTAAAATAATCTGAAAAAGTAAATAGGAAAATTGATTTTTGACAGCTTTATAGAAGTATACTTTGCATACCATAAAATTCTCTCATTTTAAGTGTACAGTTCAATGATTTTTGCTTAGTTTACAGAACTCTGCTCATTACCACAGTCTAGTTTTGGAAGCTTTCCATCACAGCAAGAAGGAAGGTCCCGCCACATTCCGTCACTGTCTTTCACCGCCCAGCCCCGCGCAACCACTGATTTACTTCCTGTCGCTGTAGATTTCTCAATTCTGGACAGTTCATGTAAATGGAATCATAGAACACACGGCCTCTCGTGTCTGGCTTCTTTCACGCAGTGTCGTGTTTCCGAGTTTCATCCACACTGTAGTACGTGTCAGCTTCGTTCCTTTATGTTGCTGAATAACTTTCTGTCACGTGGATATACCGCATCTTGTTTATCCGTTCAAACTGGATGGACATTTGGGTTGTTCCCATTTCGTGGCTGTCATAAGCCGCGCCGCTGTAGACGTCTGCGTTTCCAGTCTCGGTGTCAGCGTGTTCTTCTGTTTCTCTTGGGTAGGTGCTCGGGCATATGATAGACCTATGTGCAGCATTTTAAGAGTCTGGCAAGCTTTTCCAAAGTGGCTGCACCATTTTGCCAAAATGATTTTTTAAATGTAAAAAAAAAAAAAAAAAGAAACCATGGGAAATGACTGATCAGATATTAGAAAGCTAATGTATTCTTTTGTATATTAGTTATAAAAATATGTAGTGTAGATATTATAAATTACATTATAAAGTTAATATAATAATTAAGAGTTTGTTAATTGTACAAAATATGCAAACAGAATTATAGAATAGCTTATATTGCCCTGAAAAAGGCCCTGGGCTACACCAGATTTTGTGGAGCAGAAAGCATTGTAAACCACTGTAGAAATGAGGGATTGCTCAACCAATCGCACCACTAAATTTGGAAAAATGTATGTACTATTTGGGGAAAAGAAATCAAGTTACAGTTGTACATTGCTCTATGCACTGAAATATATTTATAATAGATTAATTAAATAAATGTTTTTAAAGATGCCAAAACATGAGAAGATGTTTTTACTGATCATCAATAAAATTACCTTGAGGAGGAACAGAACTTCCAAAGAATAAATGAAATAGAGTAAATAACAAATGAAAGAGTTTTGTCTCTATATGAATTGTTATCAGGAAAAAATATTTAAAATATCAGCAAATGTCACCTACAAAATTAAGACAACTTAGAAACTAGAAAAAAAATGCAGCCTTGATGACAATAAAATGTCTATTAACTTTAATAACACGAAGAATGCATCCAAATCTTGAAGAAAAAATGCTGACATCCTGTTTTTGGAAAATAGCCACACACAATTTGCAAAATGAATTCAAATTGAACACAAATAAATAGTAAAAGTGTTCAACCCTGTTGATATTAAATTTAAAACAGTACTTTTTACCTATGATATAGTTTGATCTGCTGGTAAATTATGAAGATAATAATCCATGCTGGTGAGGTGCAGAGAGATGGACGTTTCCATAGGTGTGGGAGGAGGGTACATTTGTAATACTGAGACGTTGCCTTAAGAATGTTCATTTTTTTAACTCAATAATTTCACGCCCCGGAATGTATCCTAAAGATATTGCCAGAAACGCGCTCAAGGATTTACGTACAGGGATAGTTACTGCAGCCTGATTTATGAGAGGAAACTAGAAACCATCTGACTATCCAAGAATAGAGAAATAGGAAAATAAATGATAGTACATGCATTAAAAATATTTTGAAGCCGTTAACAACCATGGTTTCAAAGGTTACTTCGTGCCGTATTAGAATCTGCACAACCTAACATTAAATGAGACACAGTATGTGTTACTCTGTATGATCCCCAACTTTGTAAAATAAAATTGTGTTCATATTCACTTTTATTTCCTTTTAGATCATCTCTAATAAACTAGAAATGTATTTTCTAGAACACAACGGACGGCTCTTTCCGGGAAGAAGAATAGTGGGTAACTTTCACCGTCTATGTATTTCCCCCGGTTTTCCCAATTTTGCGCAACAAACACGTGTTGCCTTTCGCTAGGAAAAGGTGATGGGCGGGAAATGGGCATTTCGCAAGCTCTTTCAGTGCACGAGTGCCTCTTGTTCTGAGACCTTCTTGGAAAATGACAGAGGAAGAGGAGCTCTCGGCAAGCGCGACAGGTCGCGAAAGGGACAAAGCAGCAATGGAGTGAGGGGCTGCGGAGGCGGGCCGAAGTTTGGTCAGGACGGAGGGCAGCAGGAAGGCGGGCGGGGCAGGCGGGGCAGCCCCCCCCCCCCCCCCCCGGCGCGCTTGCACCTGCGGGCCAGGGGTTCCCGCGCGTTTCCTTGCGTGCCTGTTGTTAGGCGCCGGGGCCGGGGCCCCCTGGCCGCCCGGCCCAGCCTTGCTTTGCTTGCCTGTCGGGCCTGCCAGCGCCGGACGGCCGGGGGGGTGACGCTCACGGCCGGCCGGCGTCTCGGGCCCCGCGCTCCTTCCCCGCAGGCCCTCCCGGAGGCGCCCGCGCCCCCGCCCTGGGCCTCGCTCTGCTCTGGGGGCGGCGCGGGGCCCGTGGATCTTCACTGGCGCGGGCGCTCGCGTCCCCCACGCTTGGTGCGGTGAGCCATTCCCCGAGGCCACTCGTATTTAATAAGCCCAGAGCACACCGTTTAACCAGGCCCTCCAGCTTGTAAATCGTAGGCACGCCGGTAATTCCTGGGCACACCCAGCACCCTTCCCTCCCTGCCCCCACACCCGGGGGTGATGCAGACCCCGGGCCCCTGTCCGGGCTCCAGCCCTCATGAGACTGGCTGTGACCCCCAGGAGCCGGGGGTGGGGGGTCCTGGGGACCAGCCCGGCCTGGCCTGCATTCCCGGGGGAGATCCTTGTGGCAGCAGAGAGCGAGGCGTGTGTGTGATTCGGACGGCTTTCCTTTCGTGGGACGCTGGGTTTTAGTGGCGGGGGAGGGGGGGTGTCAGGTGGGGCTCCACCAAGGGCGTCTGCTGATGACTTTGGGGGGATGCTGTCATGAGGCTGAGCAGTTAGAAAGGCAGGAGGAGCTGAGGCTCCCGGGGAAGGAACGCAGACAGAATTTGCCTCCCAGTTTCCGCCCCAGAAGGGCCCCTGCCTGCGGCACTGACCCCGGGATGCTCACGGCACCTGGTCTGCGTCGCCCACCGCCGTGCCCCTTCCCCAGCGCCCCCACCACACGGACTGGCTGTGAGACGGGGAGGCTGGACGGGAGGGCTTCGCGTAGCTGCAGCCGCAACGGAAATACGTTTTGAAAAATCAGTTTTAATAAAGCCCCGGCCCTGACCCCAGAAACGTAAGTATTTATATTATTGACTTCTGGATGAGGTGATCTGTTAGGAGGCAGGAAAAAAAGCCTTTCTGCTCTTGTCTTGAGACCTGAGGAAAAAAATAACTAAAATTAGAGAAACTGGGGTTATAAACGCAGTGAGTAGAATAAAGCAAAATACCTCTGGGGTGTTCATCTGCCATCGCAGTCATTTCATATCTCATCTGTTATATGGATGCGATGGGTTTCCCTTTTTGATAGTATCATTATGTAGACGCTACAGATTCAATTCCATTTACAAGTCAATGGTGTGAGATTTTATGACAATTCTTTTTTAGGGGGTTGATTCTATATGATCCTTCTCAGTAGAAGGGAAAAAAAATTTAAAAAGCAGACCTAAGTGGTTGCCTTTCAGAGCTCTCCACAGAAGGGTCGGAAATCACCGGACATTTTTTATTGCAGGTCCTTGGCTTTCTGTGCACTGGGAATGCCTGGAAACCAGGTCTGGTTAGCCTCGTGTTCAAGGAGACAATAATTCATAAATTTAAGGGCCTGGAGCTTGCAGTGCACAAACACTTTGCCTGCCATGGAGGGGAACTTCGGATCCAATTTTGAAACAGGAAGGAGAAGTAACACACTTGGGAGAAAGCGGTCTTATTAGATCCAGGCGGTGACTCCATCTAGAGCAGTGACAGAAGGGCCTCTCAAAGGCAAGCCATTAATCCCCCAGCAGATGGAGTGAAGGTCTCCAGAAAGCAGGCAGACACACCGACAAGTAGCCCAGAACTGGGGGGTTTCGGTGGGGAGAGAAGTCGCGTTCTGGGTGTTGCAGTTTGAATTGTGTCCCCGCTTCAAATCCATACACTGGAATCCTGACCCTCGGGGATTCAGAATGTGACTGCAGTTGGAAATTGAGTCTTTAAAGAGATAATTATGTTAAAACGAGGTCTTTGAGGGGGGGCCCTGATCCTGTGTGACTGGGGCCTTTGTAGGAGGAGGAAGTTTGGGCGCAGACCTGTGCGGAGGGAAGAGCATCTGAAGAGATGGGAGAAGAGGGCCGTCTGCAGGCCGAGGAGGGGAGCCTGGAACAGGTCCTTCCCTGAGGCCCTCACCTGTCACCTGCAGGAGACTGGAGGGGAGCCAGGGCGGTTTGGGTGTGGTCTGAGCTACCGCAGGACACTTGGTCGCTCTCCAGCAAATGTCTTTTTGATCACCTGCACTGTGCTGCCCCCTGGGGACAGAAACACGGAGACGAGGAGGCCGTGGGTGCCTTTGAGAAGTTCACACTGTCCTTGGACAGGCTCCCAAGTGCATATCGTGATTCCAAAGAGTGACAAGAGCTACAGCGAGGAAGAGCTCTGGGACTTCAGAGAGGGAGTAAAAGGTTCTGCCTCTAAGACAGGGTGAGTGACCAGCAAAGGTGGCCACTGGGGGTCTCCAGGAAGGGGCAGGAGTCTGCTGGGACTTGGCAGGGAAGTGAGCTTGAGAGAGGAGTGATGGGGGCAAAGGAAGGAGGGCGTGGAGGTTGCAGGTGGGGGACTGCAGAGGAGAGAAGCCTGGGGTGGGGCAAGGCTTCCAGGACGAAGGACACAGGGTTCCAGGCAGAAGGACACGGATTCACAGAATTTGTTCTAAGGATGGCGAATTCATTCTCTTAGTTGACAATGTTATGACTTTTAGGTGTCTTTTCAATGGAAAGAAAGTTAAATCAAATGCATTCATTCACTGTTTTTACACTAGCAGAAAAAATGTAATAATTTCCACTAAACTGGAATTTAAAACAGATTTTTTTAATAATAAGACTTGGAGTTTTAGGAGAATGTTGACATTTTTCCCTAATAAAAATTACAGTATTGTTGCTTGTGCCAAAGAATATTTCTTTACTGAAGGAAGTGAGAATGTTATAGAGTGACAGCTGGATATTTCCATGGCTAGCAAAGTGTGTTATGGATTTCTGATGCAGGGTCGTGGTTTTCTATGCTGTTTCTGGACATTTCACTTTTGTATTAAACTTTCCCTTGGTCCTTTATCCTTTGGTTGTGGAAATTTGACTAAAGTGCTGTCAAAAACCTCTTTCATGGAGGCATTTTTGGAGGGTGGAGGGTGGAGATGCACTGACAAGCTGTCTTTAAAACGTCTATTTCGGCTTGGAATGTAGTCCTTAAAAAGCATCATTAATTATATGTATGTTGTTCCCTTTTCGATTTTTAGTTGATATTTGGTGCTTGATAATTTTTATCTCTTTCATGCATATTTCACACACAGCATAGAGTCCCTTCCACTCCCACCCAAGGGGACACACCTCTGTTCTGGCAGGTGACGGGGGAGGGGGGGAGCCTGGAAGGCGGTGCCCCTGCTTTGCTGAGAGCAGAGGGACCACTGCTGTGACTCTGTCTAGACCAGGAATAAGCACCAAGGGCCGAGGAGAAGGAGGAGGAGAAGGAGGCCTGGCGGGGTGTGCTGAGTAAGTCAGTTTCCAAACCCTACTTCCCCCCTCCCCCGCCCCCCTTCTCCCCTCCCCTTTCCCCCTCCCCCACGCCTGCCTCTCCGCTCACTGTCTCCCAACAGTTCCTTGAAGGAAGGAGTGCAGCTGCCTTGTGGACCTTCTGTTTCTTCTTCCTCATTCTCTGCTGTAATACATGTAACACTTTCTCTTATTATTAAGTCCCACTCATCTTGCTCTCTCTCTTTTTTTTTATGGAGGCACTGGGGATTGAACCCAGGATGTCGTGCATGCTAAGCACGTGCTCTACCACTGAGCTGTACCCTCCCCCAACCTCTTTTTCTTTTTTTGGAGAAAGTCAATCACCTCTTTATATTTCTTTCTTTCTTTCTTTTTATTGAAGTATAGTTGATTTACAATGCTAGGTTAGTTTCAGGTATACAGCATAGTGACTCAGTTATACATATATACATTTTTTTTCAGATTCTTTTCCATTATAGGTTATTATAAGATATTGAATGTAGTTCTCTGTGCTGTACAGTAGGTCCTTGTTGTTTATTTTATATACAGTAATGTTTACCTGTCAATCCCAAACTCCAAATGTATTCCTCCTCCTCCCCTTTCCCCTTTGGTAACCATAAGTTTGTTTTTTGTGTCTGTGACTACTTCTGTTTTCATCTTGTTGTCTTGAAATCCTTGTTAAATTATATACATCAAAAAAAAAAAAAAGTAACGAAACAGCCTGTATTTACTTTCTTGCAATTCTGAAAGCCATCACTTACTATTAGTTTGAAAATAAACCCCTGCTTGTTTTCATCCTAGAACGTTTCAGGTCTATGTCAGTTTTAACCGTTAATGACCACAGAACAGGATAGCCGTTTTGTGTACACGTACCTCACCCACGTGCAGAATCAGGAGAGTTATTGCTGTGTATTTTTGAAACACAATTACAGGCTGCTCCTTGGAGACAAGTATTTTATGTCTTTGGGGTTGACATGTGTGAGAAAGACACACATTTTAAAAAAGGGATAAATATAGTTGGGAATTCTACATTTCTGTGCTAAGGTTGTCTTGGAGCAAGAATCAGGATGATATGGAAGTTGTAATAACACAAAGCAATCTTACTGACCCCATGCACCTTATTTCTAAAATCAAAACAGCGTTCATTTTGATCAGGCTTTTGAGAACTTTAGGATACAATTCACAGTCCAGTGACATCTGCCACTTAGATAGGAAAACAGTGCCGATTCTTTTGACATGCTGCAAATAGCAGCCTTTTCTTTTGTCAATTAGCAGAGACAGGAGACAGAGAAAGGAAATGGTGAGATCCAAGAAAAACGAACACTTTGGATCTGGTCCCATGGAAAGATCTGGGCAAAATGTGAAATCTCTTGGTTGCCATCAACTGCAGAATTCCTTGAGTTATTCTTGCCCGGGCTCATTTCAGTACAATCCGAGGACCAAAGAGTAAGAATAATTCTCTTTAAACAAATTTCAAAGCGTAAAATTCAGCTCAGGTTCATGCAGCTCCTGCGGAAGGAGGTGACTGCTGACTGGGGCGGAGAGGGCCGACACGCGTTGTGTCCGTTCTCCCAAGGAGCCCGTCGCCCCCGCGATGCAGCGCATGGGGCCGCGCGTCCTGCCGGGAGCAGCGGGGCCCGGGGCTGAGCGCGGCTGCCGCTCCCCTGGGTCTCCGCGCCGCGCCGCCTCTGCGGCTCACGCCCTCGTGCAGCATGCGGACGGCGCGACAGGCAGAGTAAGGGGGGGGGGGGGGAGGGACTTGGCTGACGGTCAGAGCAGCAGGACCAGTTGCAGACGCTGCTATTTACACTCTCCACATTCTGAAGAACAAAGAGCAGGAGGCTGCCAGCAGCTCTCGGGAACTAAGCGTTTGCCCTGCTCCCCGGCTCAGCCAATCCAGGGGCTGGAGCACACAGGGTGCCCCTTCACGGACACCGAGCATCTCTGTTCTGACGGCACGCTCCGCCGGCAGCCTGTGGGTGGACGCCGGCGGAGGGATGTCAGGACCCCCACCGGTCACTGCTTCCAAACCTTCGCTGGGGGACAGTGCCAGAAGCCCCGCCTCCAGCGCAGCCTGAATGCAGCAGACGCCGCGGACAGATTGATGACTTCAGTCCTCATCCCTGCATTTGAATTGCAGATGCGCAGAGCCGGGTCTCCCTGTGGTCGGGTGCAACGTGCCCGCGCCATCGTCAGGGCTGCATATCGTTCCTTGTGAAACTCAAGGCGCGGTACGGAGACAAAAGTTATTTATTTGGAGACCAGATTATCACAAATTAATTCCTGGGACTGAATCCAAGAGAGCCTGTGCAGGAGACTGGGAGAAGGGACCGGAATACCCATTACTCATCATCAGCAGTGTGACTTCGAGGACACGCGCTGTGTTTAGGCAAACACAGAGCATCCTAGGAGACTGGTATATTATCTCGCAGCCCAGAAACCACCCGGTCTGGTTCACCAAAGTGGAACCACCTCAGCTAGACTGAAGAGATGAGTAGCCCTCGGGGGATTTTATTGGGTACTCTCACCAGTCACTTCACTAGGCAGAATCCGTTTGTTTTCCGTGAGGAGATCTGTTGAAAGCATTACAATAAAAGTTATTTAAGTCACATAGTCTTTAATCTTCCAGCAAAATATTGTGCCCAGGCCAGCAATGAATCATATTGTATTGTTATGCCTTTTTATAGTCTGATAATCTGTATTGTGTGTTTATAACCCTTGTATGCTGTATTTTATGGGGGGAAAGTCCCTGCATCCAGCAACCCACAAGCCATGAATTTACCACCTTAACGACTTGGGTTGAAGGTGAGTCCTGGAACCAAGATTCAAATGCATCAGTGAAAAGTTACCTCTGCACCTTGACTCCCTGACTCAGGGCAGTGGCAAGCTCTTCTCTAACTTTCTCTGTTCTCTGACACAATTGTTACCAAAGGGACTGTTTTCCCAGCTCTAAGATTTTGGCAGAGCAGAGTTGGTGAACTAGATAGCACTCGGAGGGTTGACTGCGGACTAAGGGTCAATCTTACTTTGGGACCGCGCCCAGGACGCTCACATAGGAGTCACTTGTCTGAGCTGCAGAGCCTCCATTTCTCCTCTCATTCCAGTGCTGAGTTTCCCGGCTGGCCCAGCGGTGCCTGCACTGTTCCAATAGTACGGCACAACTCGGCCTCCCCCTTGTGACGGTGTTTCTGGGCAAAAACGACTGACAGGACCTGTTTTTCCCGCTCCTTTCACTGTGGCTTGGCAGCCAGAACCAAGACTGACTCTCCTCCCGACCCTGCAAGTCTGTGGGTGAGAATGGGACCCCACCAGGTAGACCGCAGTGCTCTCTAAGGACTGGTCCAGAGATGGCCGTTGAGGGGCGTGGGGCCTGGGTCTCCTGTTGTGCAAACCCGGGGCATGAGTCAGTCGGGAGTCCTCATGCCTGGTGCTGTCAGATGCCTTCTGGGACCTTTGGTGCCGGCCAGTCCCTTTTGTCCCCCCGTCCCACTTTCCAGTGGGGACTGGACTGAGTCCCCGTTAGACTCATGGTGCACCCACGCCCAGTGTCTGGGGTCTTTAGGTGACGTGCTGCTCACTCGTCCTGCCCCCGTGCCCAGGAGGCCTCATGAAGTGTCCACGGACAGACCACGGTTGATCTGCTCCATCGGGACGTCCCGGACAGCTCCCCCCAGTCAAACACAGCCTGGCTAGAGTTTGAGCCACTAACTTGCTTCCTGCGGTATCTCCTCCTGGGGCTTGGGTTTTTCCTTACTGATGCATTGAGGCCGTCACACTGTACTCCACACCCCCCTGCCCACTCGCAAGGGCCCCAGGGCTCGTGTCGGGAGCCCTGAGTCCAGTTTGGATTGGTCAGTTTCTCCCGGGTTCAGCCCCTCCCTGCTCTGGGCGTGGTCACAGCTCACGTCGGTTGCCCTCTCTGGAGCAAGGTCCCTGCATAAAGCTACCATATGCAGCCCCCACCCCACAGTCCCCCGCTTCAGGACCAAAGATCTGTCCACCTGCTGTTTATCCACTACCCCTTCAGTCGTCTCTGATCAGTTTCCTTCCCCCTCCATCCTCCATGCAGACCTCATAGGGAAACATGCTGCCTCCATGTGCTAATGCCGCCCTGACACCCATATTCCTTCCCACTCACGTGGAGATACACTCATGCAACTCACTCATGGTTGGTTGAACCATCGCTATGTTGCAGGCAGTCAGCTGAGCACCAAGGTGGTGAACTGGAATCCTAAGATGGCTCTTGTCCTATAAAAGGTACAGTCTGATAGGGCAGGCACGTGCTCCTTGCCGCCGTCTGTGCATCTGACAGTCCGTCCTCTGTGCTGTTCTAAGCCGTGACCCACGTACCCCACCTTCCCATCTAAAACTGCAGCCCGCATCTCCCTGCACCTCTGGCCCCTGCTGTTTTCTTTCTACATCGAACATCACCTTCTAACACATGACATAACTCCTTTGTTCACTATGTTCTTTCCTTATAGTCTGTCTTACCAACTAGAATTTAAACTCAAGGGGGGCAGGAACCTGTTTCTATAACAGTGGCCAGGGCAACATGCAGTAAATATTAGCTTAAAGTAAACATGAGAAGTAAATGGCTTGATTTTTCTCAGAAGTTGAGATCTGTATCACAAAGAGAAACAGTTTATCTTCGTTGTGAGTTACTGATCATTTAAAAGGGACTAGTTCACGTAAACTTTCTGAAAGGCAATTTAATGAAATAGAACAAAATGGAAAATGTGCCAACCTGGAGCTCTGCAGTCTCACTCCTATGATTTGACGTAGAGGAAAAAATTGCTTTGAGGGAAGAAAATGTTAACATGAGGATGATCATTGCAAGGTTGTTTATAATAATGAAAAATTGGGGAGGGGACTGACCATTAGACTAGTTATATGAATTGTAGTACAGGAGCACAGGGAAATGTGATTAAAAGGCATGGTGACTTGAGCCAAGGCAGTGACAATGGATGTGGTGGGAAGGGTTCAGATAGAGGGTGTGTGTGTGTATCAGCAGGATTTCCTTTGCAGTTGGGCATGAAATGTGAGAAAATAGAGGCGTCAAAGATGACTCCAAGACGTCTGCGTAGCTGGTGCGCAGGCCTGACCTCCAGGGAGAAGAAGTGCCTGTGGTGCGTGTTTCAACCGAGAAGTCAGAATTGCAGCTTGCATATGTTAAATGTAAAATATCCAGTCGCCACGTGTCACGGGTTGAACTGTGTCCCCCAAAAGATGTGCTCAAGTCATAACCCTGTGTATGTGACCTTATTTGGAAACCAAGTCTTTGCAGAGGGAATCAAGATGCCCTTAATTATATATAAAATTCTACATTCATATTTCTGACGTTTAGCTGGGTACAGAATTCCAGATTGGCAGACTTTTCTGCTAGCCTTTGTGAAATGTGATTCTGTTTTCTTTTGGCGTATGTTGACACTCACATGCATTCTGCGAATTGATCTGCTCTTTGATGCTTTTTCTCCCCGGCAGTTTTTAAGGTATCTTCTTGAGCTTTGATGTACGAGATTGCACTGAGGTGTGTCCAGGAACAGACTTATTAATCTTGCTTGGGACTAGTACTGCTTTCTCAGCAGGAATCCTCACGTTCTTTTGGTCAATTCTAACCTATTAACCCTCTGGCATCACCACTTAGCTTCTGTGGTCTTAGTTTCTTCATCCGGAAAATGGGAATAAAAATAGTATATACAGTTGACCTTTGAACAACATGGGTTTGAACTGCATGGGTCTGCTTATATTCAGATTTTTTTTTTCAATAAATCCATGTTACAATACCTCACGATCCAAGGTTGGTTGAATCTGTGGATGTGGAACCGTGGATACAGTGAGGGCTGACGGTAAATTAGACTCGGACTGTCACTGCAGGGGGGTTGGTGCCCCTCAGTCTTGGGTACTTATTTCACAGAGTCGTTGAGGGTTACACGCTTTCATGCACATGTAGCTGAGATAACAGTTACACAAGAGTAGGCTGGTATTTACATTTAATCTATAGGTTAAGATTTTTTAAAATTTCAATGACTATACGTTCTTCATACATTTCAATTTGTTTCTTTTACCACCATGTTGTGTTTCCTACATATAGTGTCTATTTCTTCTTTCGTTTAATGATCATTTCAAACATATTTCCTTTAGAGTTGGAGATTTACTGCTCCTGGGTGTGACTCCTGTCATTTGTGGTAACTGCTGGTTGTCCTTCTGGCTGGCTTGGTTCTTGTCCTGCTGTGCCGTTTTTGACCACAAGTTCATCTTTCTTTGGAATTCTGTTTTCAGAATCCTTTTAGGCATTCTCTGTTAGTTTTACTTGTATTGCCATTACTCCCCGATCAACATCAAACTTGCTCATTTATCGAACAAGTATTTGACTGACAGCTGATATGTGCCAAGAGTTGTGCTAAGCCCTAGAGAAACAATGATCAGTAAGAAAACGCGGCTCTGTTCTCACAAGCCTCACAGTCTAACATGAGTAATCTACTAGAAACAAAGGAACACCCGTTGCACAGAATACTTGGAAATCAAGTGGTTGGATGGGAAAGATAAAACGATGAAAGGGAGATGAACGACACAGGGGAGGTGCCACTGGGTAGGTGTTTGCGTGGAGGTGCAGAGGGGGTGGTGAAGGACGTCTCCCCAGAACCTCGGAGATGAGGAGCATCCAGTAATGGGAAGACTCAGGGGAGATCGTTCTAGACCTCCTGACTTCCTGGTCTGAGAAATACAAAATCATGGTGGTTTAACCACCAAAAATATTTTCCTCACTGAAACACTGGCTCTGCAATCAACAGGTATTCTGCACTTCAGCCCAGCACCCGGTGTGCTGGAACTCGTAGAGCAGTTTCATAAAACGCTTGCTTGACACAAAGTGCCGGTGAGGGGAACGAGCAGGTGAAACTGCAGCCGTCCCGAATCCCCTCCCTCCATCCCACTTCCTCCCTCCTCTCCTGTCTCCGTTCTTTACTTCCCTCCCTGTTCCCCTCTCTAACTCCCTTCCTTCCTTCCCACCCACCCCATCTTCCTCCACTCCCTCTCTCCCTTGCCTTGTCCGGGAACAAGACGCCGGGAACGCAGGGAAATGAAAGGATCTTGCAGTTCTTCTCCCCCAAGCCCCGCGGTGAGAAACCGCTGAACAGGAGCTGCTTTCTCATCGCCTCCTGCTTTCTCATCTGCCTTCTGTCTCCTTCCTTTACCTGTTGTCCTGCAGTCTTCTCTTCTTCTTCTTCTTTTTTTTTTTTTTGTCATTCATTCATTATTATTCATACCTAGACTCTTTCCAAAAAGGATGCAAAGCAGTTTCTTTTCTTATTCAGTTTTCCTTGCAACCTCTTTCCTTTTTTCTCTTCTTTCCTAATCATTTCCCTTTCAGGAGGACAATGTCAAGATAATTAAAGAATGCTGGTTCCCACGTATTTCACTAAGATTGCCTTCTAAGAAATGGAACTCGCTGTGTATTCAATGAGACGGTGTGAGCCAATAACTCATTGTATGGCTCAGATGTTTCAGAGTTCAGATTCAATTTGGATAGCCATCCAAAAGTTGGGATTTTCTTAATAAAAGCTTTTACAAACCACTTGGGTATTCAAAAGTTTAATACATAAGAAACAATAAAAATCATACTTGAAATATGGGAGAGTAAAAAAATGGTACAAATATTCATGTTTGTATATAATCTGTATTCTCTTGGACTTGGTATTGAAATTTGAGAAACACACTTTAAATTCCATTAAACATACCATATTTACTTATTTAGTTGTTGTCAAAGCACGATTTGGAGAAAGTTTGAATTTTTTCATAGATTAAGTATCTCACACATTTTCCTTGCTCGGTGCTGTTAGAAAGATAGATGTGAGTCTGTATCCTTTAGGCAAGGAGGAATAGTGAGCTTTTAAATTTTGTTTTGAAATAGGTCCCAGAGCAGGAGAAAGAACCTGGGTGGCGTCACATCTGGGCTTCCCCGAATGTAACAGTTATTGTGAGAACGTGGTTCAGTTCCCGGGGCCTCTGTTTGTGCATCTGTAACATGGAAATTTATTCCCAAATCCTCAAATCCTGCTTCAGGGATTAAACAATGATGTGCACTAAAATGCCTTTCACAACTACTTGCAGAGTCCATCTGAAAAAAAGTCTTCATTTGTTGTGCATGTAACAAACATTTAGTGCCAAGTGCTAGTCGAGGAAGGCAGGTATGTCGCCAAGGAAGCCCAGTAAATGTGTGTCTGTAGGGGGAGGGCAGTTCCCCGTCAGTGTTCCGTGATCCCCTTGGGCGTCGCTGCCCTCGGCGGCCAGCTTTTTTCACTCATTCGCTTTCCGACACTGAGTCACTGAACGTTATTATGCGTTAGATACGATCTGAGGCGGGGATGAGCACCTCTGCCCTTGTTGCATCTTCTTTCTGGCAGAGAAGGGGGTGGGTACCAGGAAACCGGATTTAGAGAGGACCCGCAGCCCACCTTTTCTGAGACTTTATGCAAGAGGAAAAGGGGAGAAGATGAGGCCTCTGAAGGAAGGCAGAGAAGGAAAGGCAGTTCCCCAGACTGGGGGGGGGGGGCTGGTACGGCGCACAGTGTCTTGTCTGGCTGTCTTCTGGGCTCCTAGCGCCCCTCCAAGAAGGTGGTAAGAACACAGAGTGAGGATGGCTAGGCTCTGGACACTTGGTCCAATTGGTTCCTCCAATTTCTCAAAGAATCTTGTGTCCCTGGTGTGCCCAGAAGCAAAAGAGTAAAATTCCCCGAAGGGCTGCGTTAGCTGGACCAGCGCGCCTCTCACGGGTGAGCGGGGCGGCCACATACCTGTGGGCTGTCACACGGGCCACGAGCGGCAGGGACAGAAGCCCAGTCAGAGACTGCTTGCCAGGCTAGGCCTTCATGTTAAGCTCAATTCGTTTTAAGGCAAAAAAAAGACAAGCAACCTTTCTGACAGAGCAGATTCACGATTGTAAATCCATGCAAGACCAAGGGTTCAAATGCCTTGTCCGCAGTGCCCACACGGAAGCTGAGGGCCAGACGCGGGCTTGAAGGCGCGTCTCCTGCCCCCGGGACAGCGCCCCCCCCCCCCACAGTCTTGTGAGTCTGTGGGTTTTGTCAATGGGAAACCACAGAGCAGATGGAAGTAATAGGATTTTAGGGCTGGCTCAAAATACTGAACTAGGCAGTGTAACCACAGCCCTGTCTTCAGCTTCTAAAGAAAGTAAGATATTTCATTCTGTCCTAGACAAAACTCGCCAGCGTTTCTCCTGAATTTGGCACATTCTGGTAAAAAGGACCAAGAGCAAGCCGGCCCTTCGGTGTCCGACATGAGCCGTCCTTCGGAGTCTGTACGGTGACTGGGGCGCTCAGCCCCTCCACAGTCAGGCTCTGCACATCAAACAGTGGGAAAGGCGGTGTTAGCCCACTAGGTCTGGGTGGGCAGGCTTGGAAAAAGTGGGGGCAACAGGAAAGGAAGAAGACTTTCCATGCACAGAGTGTGTGGCTACATCTGGAGTGATCTGTAAGACAGTGCTTCCCCTCCAGGGGCTGCAGACCTTCAGCTCAGATTCTTTTTTTTTTTTTTAATGGAACTAGGAGTCAGTGCAGCGCATTTCGACCACCCTGCCCACCTTGCACTAGCGGACGCTCCCCTTGGGAGCACCTGCTCACCCTATACCTGCGCCTCTCAGAGGAGCCAGACACACGTCCTCCGTGTCTGTCCCCTGCTGAATCCTCGCTGCGTGTGTCTCTTGGAGAACCCAGTGGTTTTCTCAATAAATACTGCTGATCTTAAGATTTAATGTCAATAAACAGACCACAAGTGGTGCACAGCAAGGCTGAACCAGCATCCGGCCGCTCATTTTTCAGTTACCAGCCATTGTTTACCTTGTCTGAGAGCAGTGAGCTCTTGGCAGAACGGGGTAAGTAACAGTACAAAAGCCGGAAATCCATGGGAATGGCGTCCAGTCTCCACCATTCAACAGGAAAGAAGGATGGCACTTAGGAAAAGTGGCCTCTCTATGCTGGGCGCCACCTGAGACTAGTGACAGAGTCGCCCGCCGGCCTTCTAGGAGCTTATGATCTAGAGCAGACGAGTAGGTGGTGAGTCGGGGAAAGGGTGTCTTTTTAAACTTCCAGGGAGCTTTGGAAATGCACCTCCTTCACAAAGTTTTCCTGAACCAATTACAAATAAAGAGCTATTTTTCTACTTTCAGTCTACCAGTTTATTCTAATGAGCTTTCCTCATTACGTGGCAATCACCTGTGCGGACACGCTTATGGATCGGAAGCACAGAGTTTGTTTCCAGCATGAAGCGTCGCACACGCCTATTCATGTCACTGCATTCAAGATGAGCTCTCAGCTCCGTCTTGCTTTCCCTTTGCAGAACCTCTGTAGCAGCTTGGAGGAAGTTCAAACCCAGCAGATCCAGGAGATGTGTTCAAGGGTGGCAGGGGGAGATTTCACCATCTTTCCCTACTCTGCACTCACCTTCATCATCCTGTTGGTTACTTATGCCAAATGCTTCGAAAGCCCCTATTAATGTGTTCTGCTTAACTCAAAGTCTTCCTCCTCCCCTTCTTTATTACTAAGGACTAGCTACCCAGCCCCCATTTTTCCTGGTATATCTCTAAGCCCATGTCATTTAGGATGCTTTTGGCTACAAATAAAGGAAGACGCAACTAAAAGTGTTCTAAGTAATAATAGCGATATTTACTACCAGGAATAACAAGAAGTTGAGAAAGAGGGTGATGTCAGTGCAGGACTGAGGGTCCCAGGCTCTTTCTTTTTTTTCCGCACTGACATCCTCAGGTTGTGGACTTGGTCCCAGGAGAGTTTTTGCAGGTCAAGGTAACAAATATGCCCAAAGACATAAGAATAGAAGGTCCTGGCTTATGTGACACTGTTGGGGGCAAGATAAGTCTTCCAACCCCAGCAGACTTGTAAAGGATTGCATCACATGCTTGGGGCTAAATGAACCACCACAGCTGGAATGGGGCCAGGACGATTGTTATCCTCTCAGTCTTGAAGAAATAGGCACTTGGTAGGGGAACAAAATTTGATTCTGTGTTAACCAGGAAGATGAGCGGATGGCTGGCCACTGGGTGAACAACTTGTTCTCTGTGCCAAGATCCTTATCGTAACACATCAGGAATCCTCTTTTTTTCAGATGCTCCTTTTTTTTTTTTTTTAGTTCCATAATCTCCTGATCTCACCTGCCATAAAGACGACGCAAGTGGTTCTTAGATAATTATTCAATTCTCATACTGTAGAAATATCTGAAAAACAGAAGTGAAATGAAAAATTATCTCTTTGGTAAAAATCTCTTCGTCTTTAAGTCATGGTGTTACGCAAGTAAAATGTACGTTTATCGTGCTCACGAGTTTCTGTGATACCTTAGAGCTTCACCCACCTTCTATCTCCAGATAGATAAAAGCTCCCTTTGGGAGGAAGGAGGGCGTGATATTGAGTTGAATTACATGAGAGGCAAGAAAAGTGTTTCTTCAAAGATTATCCTGAGAGTCCTCAATTCTGATGACTCTAAGACCACACCGGCTTTGATTTAGGCACCATGCGTGCTGTCTGAGCTGCTTTGGTAACCACATGGTAAAATATTCCCCAGCTCCTCTAAATGACTGTCTCATCTACCGCCATGATTTCAATGATGAGTCAAACATCACTCGAGTCATCTTGTTAGTGATGAAACTGACAATAGCCAGTGGTGGGCTTTGGACGCGGGGCAACGGAGAAACAGAGATAGTGGGGTGTTGACAAAGGACAATAGGGAAACATAAGGAAGGAGGCAGTGGGACGGGTAGCCTTAGGAACCAGGCCTTGAGCTTTTTCCCAAAGGCTTATCTTGAGTCCTGCAAATAAGAAGAGGGTTGATGCAAACCATCAATTAGAACATGTAAGACAGGGAAGGCCTTGATGACGCTTGAGTGACCCCAGTGCTGACCTCAGAGATGACTGGGCAACCCGGGACAGGTTGGTCAAGCACGATGCATCCCTTATTAAAAGGCCACTCCCCAGTTGATCTGTTCATGGAATCACCCTAGAAAACACGCATTCACTGAGGGTGAATAAGAATGACCACTCTACAGCTCACGTCTCCCCCAGCTCGCTGTGGGGGTGTGTGCAGTGAAACCAGGGCCATCGTAATAGTGAGCTTTTTGCAGTTGCTTTTATCTGAAACCGCACGTAACTTCTGAAGATGTAAATTTGTAAAGCATCATGCTTTATGTATTGCGTGTTTGGCATCTACTTTAGTTTTTAAGAATGGTTGTTGTCTAATTATGCAGAGAAGCTCTGGATGAGGAAATATACTAAGTGTGCATTAAATAGACAACTTTAAATAATGGCACTTGTGCTAAGAAGTGTATTTTCTGGCAAGCAACTAATTTATAATGGTCATAGATAAATGCATTAGTGTATGAAATGCTTGTCTTTATTTATTGATTTGAAGGGGCAGTATTATATTTTTGAAGATGTCTTCTTTATTGGGTCTGTTTTCCATCTTTTACAAAGTCGCTCATATTTTATGTTTGTTGACATTCGCTGCACTTAAATGCTGGAAAATGGAAGCAATTTTACAGTAAAAAAAAAAAAAAAAAAAGGCGACATGCGTATGACTTGCCCCTCGCGCAAGGTAAACAGTTCAGGGCAGAATTGTCGCTGCAACCCTTTCTCCCACCTTTTCCCGGTAAGCCCGGCGTTCTTCTAAGTGTGCACATCAGAGGTAGGGAGAATGAGATTAAATGACCAAATTTACTGCATTCAAAGTGCATAAACCACTACCCTAGATCTTTCTGAGCCAATTTAATTTTTAGCTTTATTCTTGGCCTAATGCAATGTTTTAGTTCATTGCGCTTTTTGGATGTGCAGAAGCAAAGATAATGTGTTACACTACATTCATTTAATGTTTCATCAGGCTTTTGGGTGTATCTACCTTTTGGTTATTTTAAAACGTTTCATCCTTATCGCTTCAGTCATGAAATGTAGATTCATTAAATTCCTGTGCCGGGGTAGTTCTGCGGAGCAGCCCGGGTGGAGATGCGGCTCAGCTCCCGTCGTCAGCAGACTGCTGAGCATCTCTGCCTGACAGGCTCTCCCAGCACCAACTCAGAGGATGTTTCTGTTGAAAAGGACAAGGATATTTTCTGACTGGACCAGACAGTGCCTAGGGCTTTAGAATCTTACTGGACCCCCTACAGGATCAGACCCTGACAAATGCCCCCCAAAACTCACGTGGAATTTGTCCTCAAAATGAAATGACAGCGGGTAATTTTCTCCAATGACATGGATGATACAAAATCAGAGCGACGACAACTCGGTGTGTGTGTTGCTTCATGTGTTTAAAAATGCTTTCCCACACGCCCCCTTTCTAGCTGTATCCCTGGAGTGGGATGGATTGGGAGCGATGCAGCCACATGAACAGAATAAGCCACCTTCTGAGAGAAGTCTGTGCCAGCTGCACTCATCCAGATTCTGCCGGATTGTACTCACCTCGATGACACCTGGTGTCTCCCCCAAAATGCAGCTCCCTCTTGGTTGAAACAGAGCAAGCTGCTGTCATTGGCAAAGATGGTGGGCAAGAAATAGATCTGCCGGGTGACTCTCTGGCCAACGTGGAAGGAAGAGTCCTAGAGTCACTTACACTGGTCGTTCATTTCTTGAGACATATTGCAGGGTGAGGGGTAAGACATTTATTGCCCCGAAAAGTTCAGCAGTTCACAGTCAGTGAAAACAAGCATGCCCGCTGTAAATGACAGTCACGGAGCCTCGTTTATCAGATGTTAAATTAGCAATGCTGTAAATCAAAGTTCTGATTGGTGTAGAGGGTAGAGGTACGCTCTCTAATTCCACGCAAGGGGAATAAATATGTTTTTAGGAAGAAAATGTAAAGCCCTTGGTTCTTTCTGCTTAAAGCTTGTCTCCTGGAGAAGCTGCGTCCTGGGGGTGGGGAGAGGGGCTACAGTGTCCTGTGGGCTTTTCACAATAAGCTTAAAGGAAGGGAGAGGCTCTGTACCCGGAGTAGCTTCAATCCAAGTCTGAACCCATCAGAGGAGATTGGAGCCATCAGAGGTACTTTATGTCAAAGCTGTTTCTGCCTGACTGAATCCGAAAATAAACACCTTTGCTCTCTGCCATTACTGTCTCATTAACACCTTGGCCAAGTACTTTGGCCAAAGAGACTGGATTTCAGTGTGATGCGCAATTATTCCAGGCCAGTGTGTAATAGTCCTTGATAATTTCATATCCGCAGTCCCTCTCTCCCAAGTGACTCATCCAGCTACACACGCACACGCACACGCATGCACACAACCGTGAATAAGCACGTACACGTTGGAGAGTATGCTCAAAAAAGGAAAGGAGAGGAAAAAAACAAACCCAGGAAAGCTATTTAGGGCGCCGTTCCCACCGGGTTTCTCTGCAAAGCAGTTTAACTGTAGTTAGTAAGTGCTCAGCGTAATCTAATAAAAGGCATTTTGCGATATTAAGCAAAAAACATCTGGTACCCAGAATTCCCTGATCATTTTTAACTAGATGCAATCTCTCTCTCTTTCTCTTTCCCTTACAGACATGTGAAAAATAGCCTAATAAGGATCCTTGTGGTAAAATCAGATGGAAAACGGGGAGGAAGGGTTCCGCCGTCTCCAGCAGCTCATTTGAAGCAGCCCCTCCGAGTTCCACAATAATAATCAGTGCTGGCCCAGCGCCGCCGGATTATTTTGTATATTCATGAAGCTGCTCATCAGCCGTCAGGAGAATGTGCAGTAATCCTTGGATGAAATAGGGCCAATCAGTGGAATAATGAGGAAGGTAATATCTCCCAAGAGGCCTGGAGTGGGTTTTCATCAAACCCGGCTGTAACTCTCCAACTATTTGCTTTACAAATGCAGACTTTGATCTTTGATTTGGGGAGGCGAGGGGGAGAGACAGACGTGCTGGGGCAGTGTCCAGCCTGCTAGGATAACAAGCTCACTCTGGAGGAGGAGTTGGGGGAGAGCCTGGCTTTTAAGTATCAGTCAGTTCTTGTTAACGAAAACCTCACAGCCTTTTTATTCACAGTGCCCTGGTATACAGTCACGGAGCCGGTCAATTGGCAAGAGGCTTTTTTGTTTTCCTTAATCTCCCATATATTTGTATATGCGAACAGTAAGTAATCAGGAGGTTCACACTTATATAAATACTTGTTCTGTTTTTTCGCCTCCAAGCAATGAAGATTTCGTAAAGAACCTGAAAACTCTAACAGATCTGTAAGATCACGGGGTAATTTACACCAGAATTGTCCCAATTGTTTTAAGAAAGTTTTATTTCATCTTCAAGCCCCTAAAGCAAACCCAAAACCAAGCAGAGGTGCAGCTGAAGTCAATACTGGAAAGCATTCCTAATTTTCTTTATCCAGGATAAACCAGACTCGGTCAGCAAGACAGAGAGGGTCCACACATCACCCGCCCACCGCCCTTGTGTGTCCATGGGATGCAGAGACGGCTGGCCCGTGGCCTCAGGAAGTCTGGGGATAGCGATGTCCCTCTGGTCAGACCACAGGCAGTCGCACGATGGAAAGCATGTGCCTGTCCACCCTGATCACCACGGTTCCAGCTCTTGTCTCCCCCTCCCCGCCTTCTGACCTCATCTTCCCCACCCTCTCCTCTGACTTCCCTCTGGTTCTCTTTTTCTACACACAAGCGTGTTAAACCTCCCCGAACGTCACAAATTTATGTCCTTTTTCAATGTCTAACAAAGCAACGGAAATAGTAATGGTTTGTATTAGTTGAAGAAACAAGCTAATTGAATATTGAATACTAGAATCGTAATGTACACCTGAAATGTCCATTAGTGGAAAAGACCAACGTCTACCTTATTAGACAAATAAATGCATACTCGTTTACTCACCTAAGTGTTATCCAACCATCTAATGGAAAATGCCTGAGCAATTCCTCAGTCCTATCACACATCTGGCATTAGCCTTCCCTGCGTGGAGACCAATAGACACTTACATTTTCAGCAGAGTTCTTAATGAGGGAGATTTTGTTTAAAGTTTATTATGGATTATTAAGTCTGAAGAATTTCTTTTTAAATGAGCGAGTGGCCTATCTTGATTATGAGCGAAGTGAATCTGATTTTTAAAAATACATATTGTAAATTTTTGTGTAATCTATGATGAGAAAGAGTTCATTAATAAGGGCTGCTATTAAAAAGAGAGGTAATGTATGAGCTCTTACTAATATTAAAAAACTAATAAGAAATTGAGGAAAATTTCAGTATATTAAAAGCACTTCTTTGAAAATTAAGTATAATGAGGTGTACAATAAACAAGGTCAAACAAGTTAATTTGAAACGATGAAATGAGGTGAAAAGGAATTAAAGGAGATTGCTGGAGCAGATTTATTCACTTGCTGTAGAGTGATGTCATTAACAAGCGCTGCGCTGCATTACGGGCAATTGACATTACCAGGAGCCTAAACGGTCTTCGGACAGAAGAGATTTCCTATTGCGCTCCTCGGCGGGTTTATTAATTGCATTTCTGAGCACCTTGGAACAAGCCAGGAGGATTTCCATGAAGAATCTGAGGCAATATTGCCTTTGAAGCCTGGCCTTTCAGGAAGAGGTGACTTTAGCGTCTTGCTTTTGATTCCGTGGGATTGGGTGATAGAAATGAGACTGTTTTAGAAAAAGTGAAAGGGCTAAATTTGACATTTGATTCACCCCATTCTGGGATTTTAAACTGTGATGTAAATTAGTTTGAAACCGGTCTTTCTTCCATTTTCTCTTTTCAAAATGTAATACAGTTAAATGACAGAGATTAATTACTGAAGTAATTACTGCTGGAAAGCAAAGGGACAGTCGCACCAGACGGTCTTTCTTGCGATGACCAAGTATTTCTTGACAATTATGCTTAATTCCAACGATGATTATTCTGCGGGGCAAAATCGGCCAGCACAAGGGCACGGGAGCATTGATGCACTCCCCTCGCGGGGAAATATTGGAGAGACCGTGGACGGAGCTGCGGCAGCCTCCCCTCCAGGGGGTGTCCCCAGGACCTTCCCACGGGCGCGTCTGAGCCCTGCCTGTGGTCTTCTGCTTCATCTGCTGCTGGGGCTGAGCCCGGGCTGACTTCCGACTGCTAAAGGTGCACGTAGGGGGCCTTGAGGGCTTCTATTCCTGGCCCCTCCCTAAAATGTGCTGCATGTGTCTAAGTGCAAAAGGGCCTCACTGCAGAGGGCGCCGAAGTGGAGCCCGCGTCCCCGCGACTAGGGCCTGTGAGATACATGAGCAAGGGCCCCCCAAGGAGCGTAACGAAACTCTGGAATTCTAAACATTTGTACATTTACCCATGAATTAATGTTGGACCATCATTAAAAAAAAAAAAAAAGAATGGATGATCCTGAGGAAAAGGCTTACAGATTGCTGACTAAAATAACTGGTCTCCCATCTTCGTGTCCCTGGGCCACTTTTGACTCCATCCTCACTGCCGGCCTCGTTGCGGCTACTGCCCAAGACAGGATGACGATGTGCTGTGAACACCGGACTCCACCCAGCACCCTGGCCCAGTACCCGCCATCCAGCACCCTCCACCCAGCATCCTCCATCCAACACTCTGGCCAAGCATCCTCCATCCAGCACCCTGGCCCAGTACCCGCCATCCAGCACCCTCCACCCAGCACCCTGGCCCAGTACCCTCCACCCAGCACCCTCCACCCAGCACCCTGGCCCAGTACCCTCCACCCAGCACCCTCCACCCAGCATCCTCCACCCAGCACCCTGGCCCAGCACCCGCCATCCAGCACCCTCCACCCAGCATCCTCCATCCAGCACCCTCCACCCAGCATCCTCCATCCAGCACCCTGGCCCAGCACCCTCCACCCAGCACCCTCCACCCAGCATCCTCCATCCAACACTCTGGCCTAGCATCCTCCATCCAGCACCCTGGCCCAGTACCCGCCATCCAGCACCCTCCACCCAGCACCCTGGCCCAGTACCCTCCACCCAGCATCCTCCACCCAGCACCCTGGCCCAGCACCCGCCATCCAGCACCCTCCACCCAGCATCCGGGTGACTGAGTGGGCCTTCCAAGGGGTGACATGAATCCTGTGGCTCCATCAGGCAGTTGCTGCCGGGGTCCTCACAGGTCAGGGCAGAAGCCAGGCTGCGAGGCCCCGCGGCTGGGAGTGGAGAGCTGGGGGAGGTGGGCAGTGGGGAGGGGGAGGAGGAGGACAGAGCATCTGAAATGAAGGGAGGAGCCTGGGCATTAAAAAGGAGCAGAACTGAAGAGCCTCACACCTGGACTGGACTGGCCTCTGTCCCCCGACTGTGTCCACGCTGCGCCCATGAGACCCAGAGCCCCTGCAGGAGGTCAGCTCCAAGATGGAAACACCCGGTCCTTGCTGGTGGCGTGAAACAGGGGGCCGCGGGGAGGAGAATGGAAGAGTGGGAAACGGAGGACTGAGGGCGCAGAGTTCCGGGGAGGAGGGGCCGGCGCCAGGAGGAGCCGGAGGACGGCGTCAGGCTCGGCTGCCTCCTTCCAGGTGTCTTGCAGGCATGATTTCATCCGTGAACCATAATCAACTTCCTTAATGAAATATGTAATTAACATATTATAATTGTGGTAAAGATGATTTTGACAGAAATCATTTTCCATATCTAATACTATGCTAATTTAATCTGTTCCTCACTCCCCGACATGACCTTTAGTGATTAAGTTTCACGGCGGAATTGTTTTTTCTTTTTTTTGATGGATGGATTTATCCACAGTGGTGGAGACTCCTCTCCTGCCAGGGCTGTCGGTCTTTTCTTCCTTTAAACATCCCTCACGGCCCCGCACGTCCACACACACGCAGGCACGTGGGCACGTGCACGCGTGGAAGATCGTGGGCACGGAACAAAGGGAAGCAGAGAGGTCTGTCTTCCTGTGACTTTCAGAGGACTGATGCTCAACCGGTAGGTACCGGAAGGTAGCGGCTAGACGGGCCCATGGGAAAACACTGTATTTCTTCTGAACACCTGGCTTCCGGTGCGTCTATTTTGAGTCGTGTGGGTGTGGCAAATGTGATTAGCGTCATTAAAATAAAGCAAATCCATCAAGCTATTTGATCCTCCAAGGTGTGAACATAGAGGTAGAAATACAAAGAATGGATTAACGTTTGACCAGATTTTCTATCTTATACTGCCTTAGTTTTGTACCTTTTGGACCTGGTTATGTTTTTTCAAAACAGTCTTACTGAATCATTTTATAATAATACAGTATATGCATCTAATTAAATAGACGTGGCTAAACGTTCTTCCTCCCTTATCTCTGACAGCATAGAATGAATAGATCTGGATCTTAAAGGGATACCAAGGGCTTCATGCTGATTTGGAACAAGTGGGAAACCGCAGACCAACGACACCTTACACAGTTGTTTTCACTTTAACTTGTAGTAAGAGCGACATTGTGCAACTGTGCCCAGAATACATGTATGAGAGTTTCATGAAGAAATATTTAGCATAGAGGATACATTCAGTCTATTCCATTCCATTCCATTCTATTTTGTCCCATCCCTTCTCTAACTTAATCTGTCCTGATCTATTCCATCCTACCCTATTCCACCCCATCCCGTGAAAAAATGTTGGTTGAGAGCCAGTAAGTGGCTGTCACTGTTTTAAGGAGTCCAGGCTATAATCAAACGTCACCAGCTGAAGCAGTCAAGTTCCACCATTATGTACTTTTGGCTTTTACACATGATTTTATATCATACGACTGCTCTAGCCGTGATGACAGAAGGCTGTGTATAAATAATTTTGTCACATTTAGGAGGTTATACTTAGAATGGGTGGATTGAGAGCTTCTGACTCTGGTTCAACCTTATCAGCATTTTCCTATGGAAGCTGTCAAGTCATTCACATTATTTTCTGCCTTACTTTCCTCGTGTGTAAAATGGACTCAGAATGATAAACTTGATATGTGTTATTTCTGAGCCATAAGGGAAGAAATTTACTATGAAAAGGGTAAGTGGGATATGTTCAACATTGGGAAGAAAACTTTTGGAAATACTGAAACCTGACAGAAGCTGCCTAGTGTTTCATCTGCATCATAATCGGGGCGTGGAAGCATGTGATCAGCGGAGGCAGCTGTATTAGACGGTCCCTGTACTGGCCTTTAGGTCTAGGAACTTTCCACCAGCGACCCTTGGTACCTGAGCTGACTGGTCTACGTACACTTAACAATGATCTTAAGTTCACTCTGCCATTTTTAGCTCTCTCTATAAACACCATGAAAACAGCAAACTGCACACCTTGTAATTCCAGATGAAAGGCGATATCTGCAAGTATGTTAGAAAGCACGCCCAGAGCTGCAGCTGGAGTCTTGTCGCGTGACTCGCTTTCTGATAAATCAGTCACGTTCAGCCCTTCTGAGAACTTGAACATTCTGACTTCCGTTTATAGAGAGAAGGAAGTGGGAATGACCATTAAAAAGTGGTGATCGTACCCGTGGGCTTACACGATCACACGAGTGTCCATCAAGATGGGACCTTTCCCCTTGGTATATAGAGTTGTTCGCTAAGAAGTGCTTTGCAGATTGACAGTAAACGTCTGCCCTTCCAGAGCAAGGTCTCCGTGCTCTGATCGTTGGTAAATACTCACCAGCCTCTTTTGGCTTTCATATTTATTTTAAAAAGAAGTCAAGTTTGGATTTAAACAGCATCCAGTTGGAAGAATTATTTTTCATCTGTTGTCTTCCAATCTCTGCCTTTTCCCCTGGCTTTATTGAGGAGTAATTGATGTAGGTCCCTGTCTAAGTTTAAGGTATACGGCATGATAGTTTGGTTTATATATATTCTGAAATGACTACCACAGTAGGCTTAGGTAACACCCCTAACCTCATATAGATGCAATAAAAAGAAAAAAATTCTCCTTGAAGTGAGAACTCTTAGGATTTGCTTTCTTAACCCCTTTTCTGTGAATCATGCAGCCGAGTTAACTGCAGTCACCATGCTGTGTGTCGCATCCCTAGTACTGACTTGTCCTGTAACTGGAGGGTTAGACCTTCAGTCAGGCAAATGTAACTCTAACTCACCAGCAAGGGAATGAAGTTTGGTGCGGCCACTGTGGAAAACAGTATGGAGATTCCTCAAAAGACTGGGAATAGACTTACCATAGGACCCAGGAATCCCACTCCTGGGCATATATCCAGAAGGAACCCTACTTCAAAATGATACCTGCACCCCAATGTTCATAGAAGCACTATTTACAATAGCCAAGACATGGAAACAGCCTAAATGTCCACCAACAGGTGACTGGATAAAGAAGATGTGGTATATTTATACAAAGGAATATTATTCAGCCATAAAAACCAACAACATAATGCCATTTGCAGCAACATGGATGTTCCTGGAGAAAGTAAGCCAGAAAGAGAAAGAAAAATACCATATGAGATCACTCATATGTAGAATCTAAAAAAAAAAAAAAAAAAAAAAAAAAAAAAAAGCATAAATACAAAACAGAAACAGACTCATAGACATAGAATACAAACTTGTGGTAGCCAAGGGGTGGGGGGTGGGAAGGGATAGACTGGGATTTCAAAAGGTAGAATAGATAAACAAGATTATACTGTACAGCACAGGGAAATATACACAAGATCTTATGGTAGCTCACAGAGAAAAAATGTGACAATGAATTATATATATGTTCATGTATGACTGAAAAATTGTGCTGTACACTGGAATTTGACACAACATTGTAAAATGACTATTACTCAACAAAAAAAAAAAGTTAAAAAAAAAAACACGTTAACTCACCAGCAAGATCTTCTCTAGAAGCGAACAATATAACAATGAAAAACAACGTATGAAAAACAACATATGAAAAACTAGTTAACATTTTCTAGGAAAAAATTACACGGGCTCCATATTCCTTGGGTAGAAAACATATCATGGAAATTGTATTCCTGAGTGCCAAGTACTCTGACTTAATGGCAAGAGCCTGAAGTTTCTCTCTCTTTTTTAAGTAGTTGATAGATGAGGCAACAGAGATTTATCACTTTTTAATTAAGTTCACGTCAACTCGTGAAGTTTATTTCAGTACAAATCTGTTGACCGAAGTCCTTTCAGAAGGAATTGCCCCTTGCTGAAGCTTAAGTGTTCATGGGAAATCTCCCAGTCGGCGAGGGCTGGGCCTTGGACTTAGCTGCCACATTTCAACCAGGAACGACTGTGCGTTCTAATGTTTCCTATGTGCCCAGCAGATTTATGGAAATGAACTTGAGATCAATCTTTGTGATTTTGAAATCCAGAAGAGTAGGTCTCACTGCCCGGAGGGAAGAATAAATGCTGAAATAAATCTTTGGAGGCTCCAGGTGGACCCCAAAACCAACAGACACAGCATGCAACCTGATCCTTGCTTCAAACATGGAACTGGGAACAGTGTCATTGATTACCTGGAAATAAAATTAAAATGTGGACTCTGGTTCTGATTACCAAGTTTCAATAGTTTTCTTTTTCTTTTTTTTTTTTAATGCACAAAATTATTAAAAGCTTTATTTACGATGGGAATCATTCAACAGAAAAGCAAGAACAATGAGCCTGGTCAATAGCTTTCCTCTTAATAACAATCAAGATGTTCATCAAGTTTTGGAGATGAGTCTTCATGTGTCTCTGATAAGCTGGAGGCATGAAGAACAAAGGGGGAGCTGTCATCCAAAGCAGTCGCCTGATTTCAACAGTCTGGAAAGTAACGAAGAGTATGTAAAAAATCCAGATTGTAGTTAAGCTTTCCCAGTTGAAAATGACCCCCATTTGCTTTCCAAATGCTGCTCGCCATTTAACAGGCTTACTCAACCCAAAAGAGCCAAAACAACACCCTGAGCCTGAAACAGAAGTCAACAGCCTTGTAAAGGGACACACTGGGAGATAATGGAAGAGGTCTGGACTGGGTTGGAGGATTTGAGACCCCCGAGCAGGCAGGACTTGACAACTGGAGCCTTGAAGGTTAATTTCCGGAGCCCCTGGTGGCGTTGAAGGGTCCCCTGGCCCCAACCGTGCTTCAGCTCTAGCTTCCACGAGGCCCCTCCAGTGAAGGTCTGCCTCTCCCTCTTGTTTGAACGGCCTCATGTTTTGCCTTTGGTTCTTTCTCATGATTTCTCCATGCCTGTAACCATTTTCATCTGTCAATGCCCCAGGCATCTTGCAACGCCCCTTCTGCTAGGAAGCCCCATCTGAAACCTCATGACGCAGACTCACAGTTTTATTACCACCTCGGACTCCCGTGCTGCTTCGTGCTTTTCCTGCTGCACTGAGGCAGGTGTTTCAAAGTCCTTGACGGGGCTGGAGCATCGATGGGGAGGTGGAGTCTGCAAACGATAAGGCCAGCAGGATACAATCCTGAGAAGACCCACACAGCAACGGGTTTCCTCTGTCTTATGGACTCAGTGTGTCTCCCCAAATCCCTGTGTTGAATTTAACCCCCAAAGTGATTGTTTTAGGAGGTGGGGGTCTCTAGGGATGATTAGGTCAGGAGGATGGAGGCCCCATGAATGGTATTTATGTCCTTATAAAAGAGACCCTACAGAGTTCCCTTGCTCCTTCCACCTCGGAAGGACACAGCAGGAAGCTGGGAGGAGGGCTCCCACCAGATCCCGAGTCAGCTGGTGCCAGGATCGGTCTCTCAGCCTCCAGAGCCGGGAGAGACAGAGTCTGTTGTTGAAGAACCCCACTCGCCCCCATGAACTATAGAATTTTGTTACAGCAGCCGGAAGTACTGAGACACTGCTGGTTCCCATCACCATCTGAAACGCCCTTCCTCGTTCTCTTGTCTTGATGATCGTGACCCCTGGAAGGGAACTGGACGTTGGTGATGCCTCCGCCCTTCTCATCCCGTGTCCCCAGATCCAATTAAGCGACAGATTTATGGTTCTGCTCCCTTAACAGTTCTCGCTTCCTTCTAACTGTGTAACTGAAGTGTCCTTGGTGCCTTTCTTCGCCATTTCTTCTCGCGGTTTCTTGCAGCCTTCCCGCTCACATCTGCCTCCGGTCCTCTGATGCCGGCACCAGCCTCTGCATCGCTGCCAGGGGCGTCCTTCTAACACAGAGATGTCAACAGTCACTCCTCTCTGTAGAAACCCTTTCAGAACGTGCCCACAAGTCACAGACAGTGCACAACTGGCCCTGTCACAGCACGGGACCTGGAAGCTCTCTTACTTACTGTCACATTGAACACTGCCTCTCAGGGTCACGCAGTTGTCACTGCTGTGTTTTGAGCATAGAGGCGTGGACACAGGAGGGCAAATGGGACTGGACGGCGTGGTGTTGCTGGACCAGAGGAGGAGAGAGCTCCAGGGAGCTTCTGTGCATGTGGTTCTGGGGCAGGACACAAGCTCAGATTCCTTGAGGGGGTGACGTCAAGTGAGGGGTAAATGAAAGCATTTGAAATTGGGGACCAGAAAGCCGTGGATAATCTTCAGAAAGGAAGTTACAGGCAAATGGCGATGCTGGGAGTGGACTGGGAAGGCGAGGAGTGAGTGTGGCAGGTACCAGCCTCTCTCTAGAAGCTGTGGGGCAGGGTAAGGTGGAGTAGCCGCTCCAGGGGAAGACAGGGTCAAGGGAGGACTCTAAAATGATTTTTATTAATAATTGAAAAATAAAGAATTGGAAACCTGCAGGCTGTAGTAAGCCTGTCTCTCTCGTGGTCTCGGCAGAGCACCTGCAAGGCTCTGGGCTCGAGGTCAGCACATCGCTGGGGAGGCTGGTTATGACCTCATATAATCGTGATATACAAACCAGGCTTCTCCAGAAAAGCAGCATAATTAAAAATGTCACTATTATTGCACGACATATTCTTTATATAGGAGCAGGTGGAGGCTAGGACCTGGGGGCAAATAAATACCTCTTTGTTGTTGGAATATAAAACAGGGTTGTTTTTGAAAATTATTATTATGACTTAGGGCATTTCATTAAAATTGATCAGTCAGGTTTAATGCAGGATTGACTGCTGTGAATTTGTAAACTTACCTTAAAGAAAAACCAATTTGTGTCAAAAAAATCTGCAAACAAATCACTCAAGTAACTATTAGAACGTGAATTTCTGTGCTGGGTGAGGTGTGTGGTGGGGTAATATGCACACAGCGTGTGTGTCTATGACTAGAGATATGTCGGCAGCGGCAGGACGGAGAGCTGTAGGGACAAGTGGCTGGCTCAGTCAGCTGGGATTTTCACTGAAAGATGACACCCACGTCGGCACGGCTTGACGAAGCGTGTGCTTCACGAAGCCCTGATACGTGGAGAACACGCACTGAACGGTGTGTAATTTGAAGATAAACAGTGTTCCTTTACTTACTGACTCTTCGAGTCCATAGCAGAGGGTAATATCGGACTTAAGACGAGCGCACGGTGGCTGGGTTGTGACAGCAGTTCGCTTCTCCTCGATGACATAGCCTTCCTCTGACTTAACGTACATATGGATGTAGCCGAGGGCTGGGCCTGGTCCGATCCCCCGGCATCTCCATTTGTCACCTGAACATTAAAAAAAGGGTGATTGTCACTATGCCGTGAACAGCCAGCCACAGCAGACCCGGTTGGCCGCCACCCCACGCTCACTGCTGGCCGCACCCCACCTGGGGCTCGCGGAAGCCCTCCCCCGAGCTGCAGGGGAAGCCCCTCCGTTCCAGCTGTCCGGCTACGTCTTGCTGAGTCTGAGCCAGCCAGGCACCCAGACTGCCGGAGTCTTGGTTTAGAAATAGTCATGCAGATAGAAAACCAGATTTCCTCTGTAGAGCACAGGGAGCTACACTCCATGTCTTGCAGTAATCTACAATGGAAAAGAATATGAAAATGAACACACACACGTGCATGTGTGACTGGGCCAGGACGCTGCGCACCAGAAGCTGACACGCTGCAAACTGACTCTACTTCCATTAGAAACAAAAGTATGGTCACATCATCGTGTCTGCCTGGAGAAGCTTCTCTCGTCGGGGTTTTGAGAAGGAGTTTTCTTGCTCCTGAGTTAATAAGAGAGGAGACAACGGCTTTGTTTTCCTGGACAGAGTCTGGTCCAGGTGTGGCTCTAAACTGCTCTGGCCGTGTTGGGCGAGCCTGAGGACAAAGGCACATGTTGAATGGCACGGGAGAACCCGGGCACGACATGAATCAGGCCTTCGTCACCTCACCGGGCTGCTGAGCCCAGCAGCCCGGGAGCCCCCTTGAAGCTTCTTGTCATTTGAGAAAACAGATCACTTCCTGAAGCCGGTGTGAATCAGGGCTTTCCTTCCTAAGACGAAGCGTCCGAACTGACGCGTTACCTATGGACAGTGATCCCCAGCAAGAACCTAAACAGCGCCACCCACTTGGGACTGGGACTACTTAGCACTGAATGAAACCTACTCGGATGAAAAAGTGCTGATTACCTCCACTGGCGATGTCATTCTGAGGAAAAGTTAGTGCCCGGGGTGACAGACTTAAAGTTCATAGTGAGCTAATAATAATGGGTTAGGGAGAAAAAAAATCATAGTTTGGAAAATTATAATAAAACATATATGGCAGCCTCTACCTGAAGTAGTTTAAGGCTGCAGATGAACATGAACGAATTACAGTTAAGACCTACGCTATGCCGACGTTGGCTCCAGGGCCTTTAAACCCAGGGAAGGCGACATCGAGCAAACAGGAGGACCAAGGCCCGCAGCAAGTTAAGGACGGAGCTGAAACTACACTGAGAGAGCTCATTCTGGAGTGAGTATGTTTTATCATTAAACTAAAGAGCCTGAAAACTCTGTAGGTCAAGGACCAATGGGCCAACCGGTGTGGCTCCATGTGCAAAGGTGCCAGGAGGGGCACGTGGTAACCCTTGTTCACACGAAGTCATTTGCATAAGATGTGGGCATCCCTGTATGAAAATCATTGGCATGCACCCAGAGCAACGTGATCAAATGAATTTGAGAAGATTGGAATATTTAGGGTCACTTCTATAAGGAAACAAGTTCAGAAAATACAAGAGATTAAATTTATTTAGACCAGAAGAGATCCATTCTGAGTTTTCAAAAATTTGAAGTTTCTTTGCCAGAAAAATGGTGACCGGCCCTGCTTTATAATATGATAAAAACCACTTTTTGAGCTCTTACAACCTGCCCGATGTGTGTTCTTTATTTTCATTTTTGTTCCCCAGGAGTCACAGTGGCTTTATCCCTGCTCTTTTTTTTTTTTTTTTCATTTCTGTTTCATTTTTGGTCACAGTATTATTTATCTCATCTAGTTATCTAAATATACTAGTTATCTTTATTTTAATATTAATATACAAACATTTTGTTTTACACAAGAGGCATTTTTCTGAAGGGTGAATTATGCTAGAATTAACTGTACCACATTAACAGAAATTGATGGTTTGTTTATTTGCTATAAGTAAAAATACTTTTTATTTATGGTGAAACTAAAGATTATTGTAAAAAAACTAGAAAATAGAAAAAATCAAAATGGGAAAAAGACTTAAAAATCGGTTTAAGTCCAAAGATAGTCACTGTTGATGCTTTATACTGATACAGAAATATCTAAGTATTACAAAGATGGACTAGCACTGCACCTGATGGGTGTAACCTGCTGTTTTACTTACTAAACCTTAGAAATCTTTTCTATTTCAGGGAACAGTTATTTACAACATAAGTTGTACTTCTTATGAGCAAGATGTGCATCTTTTATTTTATTCAATCCTCTAATTGTGGACATTTGGTTGTTACTTATTTGGAGTTTTACTAAGAGCTTTGAGTATAAATTGCTGGTGACTAAATCTTTGCTACATTCTTAATTAACTCCTGGGTAAAAATTATTCAAAGGGGAATTACAGGGTCAAATTGAATGCACGTTTTAAAATTTTTTCATAATTGCATGCTTGTGGACATGGTCTTTCTTCTTCTTTTTTAAATTATCAGTGATAAATTTTGTACACTTTTAAAACTGAAGAGTTTGTGTTTTGTATTAATTTGTAGTATGTATTTATATATTATGACTAGTAATTATTTGTCCTATATTACAAATATTTTACCCATTTTGTCTCTTAATATTGAATTTTGTTTATTGTGCCTTTTGACAGAGTGAAATCTATCAGACATTTCCTTAAGGATTTCATTCTTTCTATTTGCTTAAAAAGAGCTTCTTAATTCTAAGTGTGTTTACATATAAATAGATATTTTTTATCTTTTTATGGTTTGATTTACTCATTGTTTTCTGATTATTTTTACAATTATTGCTATTGCATATTGATTTTAATATTTTTTGCTGATTTCAGCTGACTGTTGGTTTTCTTAGAGTGTCATATCATCAAGAATGAATAATTCTGGATTCTTTTGAATTCTTATGCCTTTTTTCCTTTTTCATGTCTTATCACATTGGTTAGAAAGTCAACCACCCAATATGAAATAATGGTAGTAAAAGCAGGCAGCATATTATTAACTTTAATGGAATGTTATGTTTCCCCCTGAAATATTATATTGCTTGTTGGTTTGAAGCAGCCTCTTTTCCATAATAAAGAAGCATCAGTCTATCCCAAGTTGATCATGTGTGGATGTTAGATTTTATCCAGCAGCTTTTTGCCATTTATCATGATAGACTACAGTTTTTCTCCTTTCATTTGTTAATGTTTTACATCATGTGGGTCAATTTTCTGATTTTAAAAACACTTGAATTTCCAGAGTAGATCATATTTGTTCAGACTTTGTTGTTCTATTAATAATCTGCTGAGCTGTGCAAAAGTGTTGTGTCTGTTCTGATAAGTGACATTAGCCAATAGGTTTTTTCCCCCCATGTTTTATCTTTCCCGTATGTTTCTGTATTCTGGAGTATTTTATATATCAAGTTTAGAATCTGCTCATTGGAAGTGTGTAAGAAATCGCTAATGTAATTGGAAGTTTGTGTTTTTATCAGAAAATATTTTCTCTCTGTGAAAACTTTGGGCATTTTCTCTATAGTTATGGGCCAGATTTAAGCCAGATACATCTTCTTTGCTTTCTTTTGGCAATTAATGTTCCACTGATATATTTAGCTAACATAGAATTTTATATATCATTTATTTCATTAATCTCACCTATATCTGCTTTTATGTCTTCTTAATCCCAATTTTATGTGAATTTTAAAGCTCTTTATTTCTTAGTTACACGTGAAAGAAGCTGACTTTGTTAATATTTTTTAAAACTTCTTGAATTTTTTATTAATTAAGCTATGTGATTCTAAATTATTTTGTATTCAATCTATAATTCATTCTTTATGACATCAGGTTTATTTTGTTCTCCTTTACCTGACTTCCTAATCTGAACTCTTTGCTGATCTGTGTGTCTATAACTTTGTTTAAAAAGGAAAGTGTTTGATATTTCGAATTAACATACGAGTTTAGTGTTGCCCCCATTCAGGCATGCAGCCTCCTCATTAATCCCTACACGTTCCACAACTGTGGCTTGAATTCTTCTTCGCTCAGTTGTGTGGAAGACCACTCTCGCTCCACTCCAAGCCGGACTGATTTTACTGTAATCATCTAAATGTTTGTTGTTTATTTCGTGTGTGTGTGTGTGTGTGTGTGTGTTTTGAGATAATGCTGCCTATATAATTTGTATCTCTGGGGAATTTATTAAATTTCGGTCACATAATGTACGATAAATATTTATACACATTTAAGACTACGTAGACTGCGATAAATAATTTTTGGTTCAATCGTATTGGTTATATTATTTTATTCTTCTGTGTAATTGAATAATGATTATCCTTCCTTTCTTCCTTCCCTCCTTTCTTCCCTCCCTCCTCCACAGATAATTAAGTCACCATTTTGTGCAGCGTACAGTGTATGACAGTGGGAAAATCACAGACAAAATTAGCTCAGAAAAGTTTCCAGGCTGAAATGACCTCTGTCAACTGACAGAGGTGTCTAAGTTTCTCATTACTATTTGTATCTTTGACAATTTCCTCATGTTTCAACAGCTTTCCTATACGTATTACTTTAGCTGTTGCTAGTACTTATCTTCATAGTAGAGTCAGTGTTTTACTTTCTTTATACTGTTCTGTGCTTCCCTGTCAGTCAAATCTCTTTTCGTCTCTGCCTGTCTTAACGTTTTATTTCTTATATTGTGAAGTCTCACTTCCACACGGAAGTTCCCATCACCTCCCCTGCCTTCCTTCCTTCGTCCATCCCGGCTCCATGGGCACCCTGCGTCTCTGCTTATCTTACCATAAAGTTCATTGTTAAAGGTCTTGGAAGAAGTAGTCCGTGCTCACTGCCCGTCGTCAGTACAATGTAATTTTTTTTCCAGAAGACTTTGCTAAAACTGTTCTCCAGAATGACATACCCACCCTGTTAGTTGTGTTTAAGCCAGGACCCAAAGCACATAAGCCATATCCAGTTGTCAACCACATTTCTCCAAGGTCAAACGCAGCGCATACTTACACTCGTGTTTAGCATTAACGCCCAGACGCCACAGCTGCTGCAGGAGCCCGGTGACGCTGAACTGGACATCGGCCTAACTCTGAGGGTCCTTTTCACCTTTGGAATCTGAGGAGTAGGCTACAGTAGATCTTGACGTGTCTCATATATGACACCGAAATGATTGATTTCACAAATATGCCATAAACCAGGCTGTCTTAGCAGCAGTACATGAGAGAAAACATCTGAGAAATCTGAATTTCTCTGTTAGTTGTCTAGCGAAAATGACTAGCTAAGCAAATAGACCCTCAATGACCTCAATATGTAATGTCTTAGAGAGTACGGACATTTATTTCTCTCACACACAACAATTCCCGGTGAGAAATTCAGGTTAACTGGGTACCTCTACCCTTCAAGAGCCATCAGGGACCCAGGTTTCTTCCTATTTTCTGCTCTGTCATCCCCAATACCCCTGTCATTTTCTGCACGGCTGGAGCTCAGTCACTACATCTGGATTCCCGCCAGCAGGAAGAGGGAAGAGAGGAGACAGTTCTGAAGTCTTAATTCCCAAATCCAGAAGTGGCGTCCATCACTTGTGTTCACGTTCCATTAGTGAGAAGGTAGCCGTGTCTTGCACCTAACTGACTACAAGGTAAGTTGAGAAGTGCAGTCAGCTAAGCAATCACGTATTATGAGGCTGACTAGGATTTTATTACCACTGAGACAGTGAGAATGGATTTTAGAGGAGAGTTACCAATCTTCTCAATGCCATCTTCTGCGATAGTATAGTTTCAGAAATAAGAGGGGAAGCCAAATCCATTTTAGATAGAATAAATAGAATAAAATTCTTTGGGTCCTAAAAAGTAATGACCCGCTTTTCCTCTGCAAAGATCTACCTCTTCTACATTATATTATTTAAAATTTTGGTGCTTTATTCTAAAAGGTGCAGTGTAGCACAAGTAGAATTTCTTACCAAGTGTGTCTCATCAAATACAATTGCAGGTGGCATTTAGTGTAGAGGAAAAGAAGGCTGAGAGGAAGCCTGGTTACTATGTTAAATTTGTGAAAATCGATCCTGTAGAGGAGAAAGCAAGTTCGCAAAGGATGTTACAATGATTGCTGGAGGTTGAACTGATGCTTCTAAATCTCTTCTGGAATGGCATTTCTATGAAAAATAATAATTCATTTAATAAACCCTTACCCAACATTGATTGAATTTCTACCACGGACTGAACACTTTGCTAGGTATGACATACAATGATGGGATGTGACGTCTACTGCCAGATCTGTATCCTGTCCCATCATGCAGTGCATATTTTCAACTGCATCTTCTATTTGCTTCAATAGTTGAATACCCTTAATCCGAGAGCATTTCAGATCTTGCTCCTTTACATAAGCTTCGCTGACTGCTGGTATTTAGTTATTTAGCTACTGGATCATCATGGGATAGTCAAAAATAAAAACTATATCACTTCTTTTCTTTTATAAAATTCTACACTTTAGGAATTTTCTTTCAGAAAATATGTTTAAATGTCCAATTAGAGAATGCAACCTAGCATTAGGTGGTGAAAACAGATCTCCAAAGGAGTTGGATAATTTAATCAATCTTTCTCATCTCTCTAAATTTGGTATACAGGGCTCAAGGAGATTAAAAATGCTTTAAAATGCACGTAATATGGAAAGCATGATTTTTATGTGAAATGCACATTTCAAATTCACACTTCTTTTCCTGCTTTTTGTCAGTGCTTGTTTTTGCAAGGGCATCATTGCCGTTCACGTCACCAAGACAAAGGAAGGGAAAAGACAGTAGCACTTCTGATGCATGAAGTAGCTAACCTTAGTTACAGTCATTTACTGAGGTAAAGAAACACACAGTGAGAGAGACTTAGTGTGGGAAAGTCAAAGCTTCTAATTAATCAATCTAAGCAAGGAAATCGTAAATGCTTTTTTTTTTTTACATATTTTCAGGGAGAGATGGGCATAGCAGATAAATAAATAAAACATTTGAAAATTATTTTCTTAAAGAAAATCTGTTATAGATACAATTTTTGAAATTATCTTATATTTTTATATTAAAATGCGCATATGTTAATCATAATTTAAAAAAACACTTCAGAAATACAGTGGTATTTATATGTGAAGTCTTTCTGGAAAAGCTCTTTAGAATGAGGACTTGGAGTATGTTTATTCATCAATTTAACAGAAACCTACAAACTTAACAAAAATGCCAATCCACTGGTCTCAGAACTAGATGTAGCTTTTCCACTTGCCCACGGGGATTGTCAACTAGCCCAGCTCATTTCTAAGCTCACTTTTAATGTAACTTAGGGCAGAGCATCTGTCCTTGAGGTCAGTCACAGTGACTGGCAAAAATAAACTCTCAGTAAACGTTTGCTGAGCGAACACGTGAATTAGGCTTTCAGAAAAGATGTCCAGCCTCACTAGTAGAGACATCACCATGATGGGCGTCACGGAAGGACCCTGAAACACAGGGCTCGTGCCTGACGAGAGCAGGACAGACTTTCCTCCAAGCAGACGCAACCTCAGGCAGCATTGTGAGCTGACTTCTGCCTCACAATCTTGTGTCCTTTGCCTTTAAAAAAAATTAAGGTGTAATTTATGTACCGTGAAAGGTACACATCTCATATGCTTGGTTTGCTGAATTTTGATAGCTGCATGCATTTGTGTAACTACCGAACAAAACAAGATGTAGAATACTGCCATCACCCCAGAAAACCTCTTTGTGCCCCTTTCTAGGAATTCCTCAGACTGGCCCTCCGTCCCCAGGGCAGCCACTGCCCTGAGCTGTCCCCCAGATCAGGTGCTCATCTTGTTCTTCAGGTAAATGTAAACAAACACTGTGACTACTTTGTAATGGCTCCTTTCACTCTTGTGTAAGAGTATTCGTAATAGTCTTACTCGAAATAGTCCCCACCTGGAAGCAACCAAAAGTCCTGCCAGAAGAGAATGGATAAATAAACTGCAGTGTTTTCTCACAATGGAATCCCACCACTAATAAAAGGGAACAAACTGTTGTTACCTGTAAACCCATGGCTGGATCTCAAACATATTCTGAAGAACCCCTGGGTTGCGGTCCTCCCCTGCAGGTAGCGAACGCGCAGCTGGAGGATGGGCTTTGGAGAATGACAGTCCCATTTTTCTAGGCTTAGACACTGGTTTCCAAATCTTGTGACTACGGCCAAGTTCCCACCATACCAAAAGGAAAAGAGGAATAATGCCAGTTACAGCGAGCCCTTAGGAGGCCAGACTTATTTACCTTAAAGGATTGCTTCTGGCTTGTGTCCTCTTACTGTTGCATTTCCATGGTTGTGGTAGATGGCAAGTTTTGCTTGGTTTAATTTTAGTAGTATTATGTTATGTTCTTGCCTAGCATATGTTACTAAGTATGTTTTGCAAATGTCATTGTTTGGCAAGTCAGGGACCTGCAGCTCTGACCCATCGAGGTGACTAAAGGTGGACATCACATCAAATTAGAGACAGCAGCAGTGCTAGGGAACCCACTGGAGAAGGCGCTGGGGCTATGAGATTTTCTCCACCACCTACATCTGCATGTCCGATGCAAGACCTCTCGGCGGTGTTCTATTAGAGAAATTAGGACAAAGAGTTATAATCTGCTTGACAACTGACCCTTTGCTACCATATACATCCTGTCTGAAACCAAAGTCTTGCTAAGTCAGAGTAACGTCGCTCTCATCGTGTACCCGGGCGCATGAGCTGGACATAGAAGAAAGGTGATTAGTCTACCAGTTTACTTACCATATAAAAGAGACCACTTACTTCTCAGTGCTAATTTCCAGGGGGCTATAATGAGATTTTTATTATTAAGGAATAATCATCTAATTCATTTAATGAAGTCTAAAAAGCATATAAAATAGAGCCTTTGCCAAAAATAGAACCACACATTTGTTTAATTTTCCAGATTTTGTAATTTTAGTAAATAAGAAGACTCTGCATTGTTATGACAAACCTGTCACTAAAATCTACCTAATTTTGCTGCCTTAATTGATTGGGAAAGATTTGGTTGAATTAGGTGTCCTGCAATAAGTTATGTAAATATATAAATTTAGTAAAATCATTTTCTATGAACTGAAATAAAGGTCCCTGAACGTATCTTGTTTCCCTTTGTGAGGTGAGTTAATGTTTTTATTAGACATTTGATGTTATTCGGATCCCATTTTTAGAGGCTAGCTCATGTGATAGCTCTGTGTGGTCACAGGTTACTCTCCGACCGTGACGAGAAATCAGAGTGCCGCCCAGGAGCTGGCGCTGACTCGGGGTTCCCATGGTTTCCTTTCTCTCGTGGCTCCAGCTTGCTGCAGGACTTCCGTCTGCACTGACGAGCAGTACCGGAATCTGGAAATTTCCTGAGCCACATTTGACCGTTTCACAACTGAATGGCAATTTGAGTCTAGCTGTGTAAGGATTTCTCTGCTGACGATGGTGGTGGTGGTGGTGGTGGTGATGAGGATCGGTGCCCTCCCGGAGCTGGCTCTGGGCACCAGGCACTCGTGAGCATTTTCCTTGCATCCTCCGTTCATTTAATCCTAATGACAACATTGTGAGGTTTTAAGAAGGGAACGCAGTAATTCACATGGAGCTGGGTGACCAACCTGAGAAGTTCCATCTACCAGAGCAACCTTCTCAACTCCGGATGCATACTGACCCTTCCAGAAAACTGAAACCCTGTAGGTGCCTGGGCCCCACCTTAGAGATTCTGATGGAATTGCTATTGGTATTTATTTTAAAAAGCACCTGATGTGGTCCACCTGAGCTGCCAAGGCTGAGAGCTGTTGCTCTGCAGGTGGCCATTCACTTAGTGACTGTACATCTCGGGGAACTCACCTAACTTCTCCGAGTATCATACAGACGTAGGGGCGACAACCGACAATTCATGTGTGTATCTATGAAGCAGTCAACGCTTGTTGGCCAATGTACCCTAAACACTGACTGGTGATTACGTTAAATATTGTCACTGACTGTGAACCACTCCGGGTAAAATAAGGAAGATATGAATGTACTGAGCTTGCGAGTTTGACATCGATGTTTTCTATAAACCCAACCGTATAAGAGGCATGGAAAAACGACCTCTTCCGTAATATTTGTTCTGCGCCGTGGGTGCGCTGGAGGCGTTGCGGGTTAGGACGCCGTGCTTTAGCACACCCTCTGAGAATGGAACACGCCATGGGTTTCTTGGTTCCCAGAGACTCACAACACAAAACTTTTCCATTCTTTGTCCCGCCCTAAGCAACCTCCCTAGTTCTGGGAAGGGACCCAGAACACATAAATTTGAGTATGATGAACATCTCCGTGAGATAACGGAGCAGCTGCCAGCAAGTACATTTCCAGGACGGAGCTCCAGCTCCGTGCCCGATTATGTGGTCCAAAGCCGTCTCATAACAGGTGGGTAATCAGAATGGTAGAAAGTCACAGAGCACGATAAGGTATCCTTTCATTTGCATGAGTCACATTAAATTCCAGTGCCTCTGGATCAAAGGATACATGTATGGATGGCCTACTAAGGACCCGTTTGTTTTGAAAAATGAATGTTTAAGAACAGAGTCACATTTAAATCATAGTGGCTGTACGCTGGGTCTTACAAACTCCAAACCTGAGGTCAGTGTTTGCAATACTTGATAGAGGAACCTGTCTTTTCATGGGCGTCATGGGACACCAGGCGGCCAATGGAACGCAGGATGGCTGACACAGCCGGGGGAAGAAATTTGAGTCGATGGTAAGGGTTGTGCCTTTGGAGTTTTTTCCTACGTTCCACAGGGCCCAGGGTATGAGAGATTTTTATTTACTTGAAATATTTGTTTTATTATATTATTATATATATATATAAATGTGTACATCTAAATATAAATATATTTTATTATATACTGTATTTTTGTTATACAAATTTTAAGTTATTATTTATTTTAAAAGCCTCCGTTTTAGCAGCTATCTAGTTCTGTTTTGATTTGGCGTGTCATACAAGATCAGAGCTTGCATAACAGAAAGAAAAGTTCTTCCTTTGAGAATCCTGGAAAGAAGGGCTGCACGCCTGCTTCGTGAGAGCTGTTCCCAAGGGTGGGTTGCTTCCTGTCTTCCCAGTTCAGACACACATACATTCACGGTGCCGAATACAAGTAAAACATTTTCTTTTCATTTAAACGTGTTTATAAGTTGCATGAAATGACTCCGGCGTTGCGCACTCCTTGGGCAAACATTGGCAGATGCAGATTTTTTTGTCACTTGAATCAGCTGCAGTCTGAGCCAAAGACTCTCTCTCTCTCTCTCATTTGACAGGAGTGCACACAACAGCTAAACAATGCCAAGACTAATATTGTTTTAAATAGCTATATGCTACATTTTAAAAGGGAAGGAATAAATGTCACATTGGATCCCAAACACGGGAGGCAGCAGTCCGGAAGCAGAATGCAGCGCTGTTTGTCCCATCCATTTACACACCCGGACTGGCAACTATTGACTTTCTAATTAGCCTTTCAGATAGGTTAAAAAAAAAAGTCCACAGGCCCCCATGCTTCCCAGGAAGCCGGTTTGCACCAGGGTCTCCACTCGCCTCAGCCCATGCATGCAGCGGTCACCCTCTCTGGGACGCTGCCTCCACGCTGGCCACCCTGCCTTCCTCTGTCCCCCGTGTGTTCCCCTGACCTGCTCCTTAGCTGCTGACTCTGCTCCTACCTCTGCGTGGCCTGTCTGCACACTCTCCCTGGCTGGTTGTACTGATCGTCATAATTTCAATTACCAGCTGTATTACTTTCTGAGGGTCCACAAGCAAGTTCCACAGAGGGGTTTCGAACATCTGAACTGCGCTGTGTTGGCGTCTGGAGACCACAAGTCTGGGATCGAGGTGTCGGGAGGGCTGTGCCCTCTCTGAAGTTTCCGGGACAGGGAGCTTCTTGCTTCTTCCACCTCCTGGGGTCCCTGGCATCCCTTGGTGTCCCTGGCTTTTGGCCACATCATTTCAGTCTCTCCCTTGGTTGTCACATGGCCTTCCGTGTGTGTCTCTTCGTGTACGGACACTAATCACTGAACCAGGGCCCAGCCCACTCCTGTGTGACCTCGCCTTGACTAATCACCTCTGCGATGACCCTGTTTCCAAATCAGGTCACATGCTGAGATACTGGGGATTAAGAATTCGGTATCTGTGAATTTTTACACAGCCAGGAAAAAAAATTGCTTGGGACATTTGTAGTGACTAAAGCAACAAATGGTATTTTTTTCAGTCTTCTATACAAAAAGCAAATGAAACAGGCTCTTTGATATACAGCTAACTTTTGGTAGAATTTTCTAGTAAAAATAAAGCTGGCCTCATCTTTCCCAGACCTGAGATTTTCTGCATGCCACTGAGTCCCACCTGCTAAGACATATAGCAAATAGCATTATTGCAATAAAACTTGAAATACAAGCTTCAGTCTGGCCAATCGAATGGATTAAGCCTTATGTTTAAACGGAATCGGCTGTTGTTCTCCTGCAATTGGGTGTTTTCCCCTTTACTGATCAAAGGTAAAAAATGGGGCAATTAAAAAGAAACTAAAATATCGTAAGCACTTAGTCCTGTGTACGTGGTGGGGGGATGCTTTTAAATTTTATTTTATTACTTTTTATTTCAAACATAACATAAACCAAAAATTAATTACAGCAATTACATAAGTTATTTGAAAATACGTAATTCCAGTAATTTCAGTGGTTGTATATTTCGCAGGTCCATACTGTCCGTGTATTCTCTGCCAGCCCAAGTGGGGGGTGTGCAAAGCCCCTCGGACAGAACCTGCATCTGCTCAGGCTTCCAGCCAGTCACCTCCAGCCCTGGCCGCTGGGGAGTCTCTCCCTGCCCCAGCACAGCCTATTGGCAACAGTGAGCTCAAGTGTTGCAGTGGGGAAGGGCGCGTCCACCTGGACATGGCGTCAGGCTTCCACGAAACAGGATGCTTTGAGGCTGGGAAACAGTGAGTTGAACTGGGGAAAAGTTTACCCCAGGGCTGATCCCACAGCTGGGAGACCCGGGACATGCACTTTTCCTCTTTGGGCTCATAAAGATTTTTTATTTTCCTAAAATGCGGAGGCCCCCTCCAGGTCCATGCTGTTGTCATTTACTCGACCACAGGAAGTTCTTCTCTTGTCTGGAACCACGGATCATGTTTGAAAGGGTCACAGGACCCGTTTTACTGGGAACAGACCCGAAGAAGCTGAAGACTGCCTTCCCACCTGGCAGTCTCAGGGTGATGTCAGAACAAGACTCCGGAACCCATTAGAGGCAGTTCAGACCAGAAAGGTCTCGGAGGAGCGTCCTCCAAGACACCTGATGATCTTCGCAGATGCTCGCCTTCCCTTCTTGGCTCGTTATGGCAGACCCAGCCTCAGCATTAGACTCTGAAGGACCCGAGGGGGAGTCCCGACAGGGAGCCAAGGGGTCTGGGTTCCTCTAGAGCAGAGAGGAGCCTGGCAAGGAAGGAGCCCACACCAGAGGGGCCCAGGAGGCGGGGAGCACTTTAGGAGACTGGGGGGTATTGAAGGAAGCAGGTGTGGGGTGAGGAGGTGTGCGTGCAGAAGGAGGAATGGGGCCGCCGTGGTTTCAGATGCAAAGCCTTGCTTTGTGGATGGCTGATTACATCTTTTGCAAGGACTCTTCTGCCACCGTAAAGCCTCAGTCAGTGAGTGTTTAATACAAATATTGACAATGGTTTACAGGTGCTGATTCTTAAAGGACCAGCACTAACAGTATCTAGCCCTGCTCAGGATTTGCATCCCCAGTCACGTAGTAAATAATAGCCCTTGTCTAAGAAGAAAGTCTAAAAGTTAAGTGCAAAAGCAATGAGTTCTTAGAATGAGTTAAGTATCAAAGCGAAAACAACTATAAAGTAGATTTGTATCACCTTAAAGATCCTAGTCTAAACCGAAGGAAAAAGGAGAAAAAGGTGTGCTGGGCAGCAACAGGAAGTCCATGCATGTAAAAACGTCGTGTGTTGGTTGACACGATCCTTGGCCTGGCACACACTTCCCAGAGAAAGCTCAAGAATTACATTGATTTTCTGAGGGTCACATAGTGAATTAGGTAAACAAACCCTACAGTAATGTCCTTTAAATTCGATTTGCAACTACAGAGGGGATTTATGGTCCACATCTTTAAACGTAAAGAAACCAACACAAATCATTGACGCGCATGTTCATTCCTTGACAAATGAGATGATGGTGCAAATTTTTTAAATGGTAAAACCACTGTCTTCACCTCAAATCTAGGAAGAAAAGAATTACAACAACAAAATACACAAAGTGGGCCACCCTCGGGGCCCCGGGACCCTCTAAGAATCAAACCACACCCAAACGAAGGGTCATTAAGACAACAGACAAAGCTTCAGTTCCAGACGGACGTGATTAAACAGCCACGCGCAGCGGAATAACGAAGGAGGGATTATGTTACTGACGTTCCAAAGTGCCTCACGGTTAAACACGCGCAAAGCGAGGGCAAAATTCTGCAAAGTGCTGTCCTTGTCCAGCTCCTGGTACATTTGTGAGTGAAAGTTGCTGATCTCGTCTTAAACCGTGTATGGATGTCCGTGTGTGCTTCGAAACCCTTTAATGTGCCTGCTGACAAGATGTTCTGACAGCTGTTTCCTCAGGTGGACTTTGTTTTCTGTGCGTTTGCGTAAGAAGTGAAACCACCCTGTTTTGATAGGCATTCAGCATTTTGTTTTAATGCTAATTTGCTACTTGACCTTTTGCTTCATAAACTAAGAATATTTAGTGCTCGCAAACATTTGGGAATAAAATGTTCTAGAGGTAGATCATAATCCGTCTTGAGGCTGTCTTCTTTAGGCTAATAAAAAAGTTCCCTCAGAAGCTAGTATGGATGTCCACAGGAATTTCAGTTACCTGGGTGTCTAAATTGGAAAAAGAAGGCTGCCTATCAAACAGGAAGAGAGACGCATTCAGATAGTAAGTGGAGTTGTCCTCACGTAGTTAGATGAAGAGTGACAGCAGATGTAATTCTGCGTAGCCACATTTTCCGTGAGTAACGCACTATCTCATGTGGATGTTTTTCTACCATAAAAATTGCTTGATAATCATTTTTTGTAATTTTTTTTGAAATGACTTTAATCTAGGTACACATCTGAAGGGAAAAATAATTTTACAGGAAACACAATGATGGTTCTGGTCATCAAGGAGGAAGCCGTAAGTTAAATTTCCCAAGTATTGAAAATGTACACATTAGAATGAGAAAAGGAATTGGACATTCAAGTAATTGGGGATTACTGAAAATTTCAGCTCAGTTTTCCTCATACCAAGAAATAGACGGGTTTACATTGAATACATCAGGTTAAAATGGGACTTTAAAACGAGAAAGTCACTTAACCTCAGTCTACTTAACTACAAAATTAGTTTACTGAACTCTAAAATTAGAACTTGGCCAGATGAGCTCAAACGCTCACTAAACTATGAAAAATCTGGGGCCACATGGAGCAGGGGCTGGAGAGAGCTGAGCAAGCGGCCCTTCCCTCCAGGGAGAGGCTGGCGACGCAAAATACACATCTAAGAGACGGAGCCACGTCCAGAGAGCTCCAGACCAGCTCTGAAAATCCAGAAGACTTTGCTGAAGTCATACCTTCGGTAAGTGGTGGAGCCAGGATTCAAATCCAAGTCATCTGACTCCATGGTCTTAAATCACCTCTCAAAGTTGTACCTCAGCTACGCAGCCCTCCTCCAGCAGACCACTCAGGATCTCAAGGCAGAGGCGACTATCAGCCAGTTGAGAGATCCCCTGTAAAGAGTTCATCCATTTACCTACTTAGAATCAAAACCTGCCCATTATTCTAATAACTGAAAGAAAATGGCCATTTTGCCAGAAGTCTCTAAGTAATTCCCCCAACCCTCCTCTCTACTTTGATACGCCAACAGCAGAGGCCGTTGTGTGGCTGTGGCACCGGCCCCACCAGTAACATCCCCAGCATCCTCTGCTCTTCCTCCCTCCCGATGAGCCAGAGAGCAGACTCTGAAGGCAAGCGGACGGGTTAAAACTAAGTCTCTCTATAAAACAGAACAGTAGAGAATGTTAAGCGACATAGTAGAATAGAATAGAAAATATCAGAGTGTATTTCATATACATGGTAAGTAAACTTCAATTTAATGATTCAGTTTCATTTTGCACATAAATATATACTGCTCTGTGACGTGGAATGTATTTATAACGGTGGGTTAAGTCTCTTAGACAAGGGGTGAAGGAGACCAGCAGGTGCTTGAAAGAAGAGAAGACCAGCATGAATAACAAGGTCACATCTGTCCAGGGAAACGTCTAGAAAAGGCAGCGTTAAAGGCAGGAACTAAGAAGACCCTAGAGCCACAGCAAGTGAGAACAAATAAAGAATGATTTTAATACATGTATGTTCATGTATAACTGAAAAATTGTGCTCTACACTGGGGTTTGACACAACATTGTAAAATGACTATGACTCAGTCAAAAAAATAAGTATGAAGATTTTGCAAAATTCGAAAAAAAAAAGAGTGATTTTATTTTGTGAGAACCACAGGTAAGACGCGCAGAGCTTCCGTCTGTACACAGGCACATCGCTTTTCATTGCGCTGCATAGATACTGCGTTTTTTGGCAAATTGAAGGTTCGTGGCAACCCCGTGTTGTCAGATGATGGTTAGCATTTTTTAGCAATAAAGTAGTATCCTCTAATTAAGGTAGGTACATTGTTTTTCATACTTAATACACTTAATTGCACACTTAATACAGTATAGTGCACACGTAACTTTTATGTGCACCGGGAAACCAAAAGAATCAGTGTGATGTTCTTGACGGCGGTACTCGCTTCATTGCAGTGCCTGGAACTGCACCCACAGTGCCTCGGAGGTGTGCAAAGTTCTGGTCTGCAAAGGTCTGCGAAGACCCAGAGCTTAAACAGACCGGGTTTACGGAAGTGAAACATTCAGGAGTAAACTGAGTTTAGTCTTTGAAACGTACTTTGCTTTTAACCCATGTGGGCCCTGGGATGTGAAATTGCTTGATAAAAGTAAGATCATCTGTGATGCTCAAGAAAGCGCTGTTTCTGTGCGAACAGCAGCAGGACACGCGCCGCGCGCTGCCTGCTCCCCGCCCTCGGTCACCGCGCCAGGAAGAACCCAGCTGCTGGTGGAGACAGGCTGCGGCTGTGGGCGCGCCCTCGGGTGGAGGGATGGGGCTTGGAAGGACAGTACCCCCCTGTGAGTTGTCGCTCCACCATTTCCGTCAGAGACACAGCACAGCAGGTAAGCGATGCCGGCCAGGTAGCAGGGAGCGGCTCTGTGGTTTACGTACAAGCATTCATTCTTCAGATTTCTTTTAAAATATTCATCACTGAGTGGTACTGTCATCTGAGAACCCCATCTCATTGTGTGCCTCCATCAGTATATACTGGCTCACTCTGCTGGGCCTGGTAAACCATATGCCTATAGTTAAAAAAAAAAAAAGAGAGAGAGAGAAAGAAAAGAACTCATCCTCTTGTAGCTGTCATGAATATAAAAATCCTGGCAGCGAAGTGGGACTTGTGGTAATAATTGTGACACAATAGATTTTGACAAGGCCGACTGCTGATATGTTCATTTGCATACAGATGTGCGGCACCCTTTCTTCACATTACCCCGACGGGATGGCCGGAAGCGCTCCCCCAGAGCACGGCTCTGCCCCAGCGCCGTGGGGGCTTGTCCAGGGCCTCTACCCAAGGAGGGCGCCATTCTGGTTTTGAGACAAGAATTTATAAAAGAGAAAGGATAAGAAAATAAACGCAGGCAGATTACAGGTCGCTGTCTGTCTCCTGTGGGAAGTGTGGGCCAGCTTTGGAGGCCATCTACAAACGACGTCAACACAGGAGACTGGAATGCCATCGGAAAGCATGTGGCCAACTGTCCAAGAACTCCTTCTAAACATTAAGGATCGATTTACTCATCCAGTTCTAGAGATGGCCGGGCCTTTACTGCCAATATCTGGACACTATGACTGGAAGGAACAGGGCAGGTCATGGGTCACACTTGATCTATAGTTACCTTCTTCCCAAAGATGCAAGTTTAATTTTTTGTCTTGTGTTGGTCATGTTAGTATTTTTTCCCCTAGAAACAGAGATTCTAGTTACGATGAATGAGCTAAGGCATCTTAGGGGTGGTGGTAAGTGGGCCATCTAGCTCGACAACTAGAATTGCAAATCTGAGACTTGCCTGTTGGTTTCTGGATTTTGTTATAAACCAATCAGGAAGAACTTGAGTGGAAAAATGTATGTGTGTTACCAGCAGAACATGTATCACCAGGACAACAAACTTTATAACCGCTCACTCAGCAAGAACACGGTGATGGCTAAGCGGGAGGTACCCTCTGTAAAGAGGTAAATAATTACAGTTAAGATCTGTCCTCTTTTCTAGACTTTGATGTGCAACTCGCCAGCATTAGCTAAATATTAGTCACTAGTAGTAGACATGGTGCCCACTCTTGGTCTGTACGGTTTTAGAACCTGAAAGCTCACTATGGTGAGACGTCAGCTACTCTGAGAACATCAGACTTCCCTTTGACACTCAGATTGCTGATACCTAGAGCAGAGTTAGCAAGCTTGTGGTTCACGCCAGATGCTTTGACAGCTGGGTGGCTTAGGCGCTGGCGACCTGCCTGGATTCCAGGCTCCTGCCTCTGTAACTCCTGCCCCTGACTTCCTGGGTGTAGACCAAGCTCTACACCTCTTCCTGCAAAAACTATTTTCATCCCAACATGCAGCCATTAGCTGTTTATTTAAAAAAACAGTATGCATTTACAGGATTCTTTATTCCTGACTGAAGCATTTTCTAGAACATCTGGTTGGTTACACTTTACATAAATTAACAGACTGTCATCTCCTCTTGACAGTTACCTGTTTACTTTCACTTCATTAAATGCCATTTTTCAGAAATAACACAAGATATATGAAACACAACATGTAATTAAGCAAAACAATACAAATAAACATAAATAATCATAATTTATGTTTATTTGAACATAAGAAAGAGGGAGGAAAAAAAACCCCACTGGAATATGAAGCTAGGAATTTGACGATTGCCTGGCTTTGGAAGATAAATCCAGTGATTGCAACACAGTCCTGGGAAATGATAACCAATTTGCTAGTAATGTGTAGAATGTCTTATTTAAAATAGATTAGAAGTCTTCCATTTTAAATATATTCTTTGGGTGGAGCCACATTCCTGGTTTTCACTACAGGAAAATCCATGTCGACATAAACAAGACATTAGGGAAAAGCCTGTTCAGATAAGAGACATGGGTCAGACATGGACCGGGTAGGACTGGATGGCTCGGCGAGGCGCTAAGAGGGGTCTGGGCTCCACGTGTTTCGCAGGTGTCAGTACTTAACTCCAGTCCTGTATTCGACGGGCGGCACGTCGTTTTAACAGGGAACAACTTGCGTGAACAGTTCGACTTCTCACTTCCGTGTCTGGTCTCTTTGATGAATTGTCGTTGTCACCATTTTTAGCTTAATTAACTTTATCTGCAGAGAAGTTTGTTTTTTTTTTATAAATTGCTACATCATTTACATGCATGAGCAAAAATCTATCAGGTCACGATTTCAGAGAGAGGTTTTTCTTAAATTTTTCTTTTCTTCATTGTTTTCCTTTTTCTATACCCTTCTATATATCTATCAATCTCTCTCTCTCTCTCTGTGATCTCCAGTACCTTTCAGTGTGACCCCCGGGCCACTGGAGAGGGAAATGTAACCATCCTATTGCATCTTCTATAATTAGCAATAGTAATAAATGTCCTGTTCCTGTTCATACCAAAACCACATTCCAAATATTTAATTCTATCAGAATTGAATAGACACTGCTCTCCACAGAATCTACCATTCTTCTCAAAATATCCCTCATACCATCCCACTTCCACCTCAGCACGCTGTCAGTCTCCTGCCAGGTCTGTCAGTCACAGCTCCTTTCTCCTGCTCATACTCTGTGGGCCAGCGTTTCTGGGTGTGCAGGAGACGGAGAAAGGGAATATATTTCTGCCAGGTTTTGGAGAAGCGGGGCTCCGTAGGCAGGCTCGCATTTTATTTCTGAAGTGAAAGAAAAGTGCTAAGCAAAATGCATCCAAACTTAAACTTGCTTAGCTCAATGGGAAAGTGCAAAATTTACACTCTGTGTTTCCTGGTCTATTCTCACTTTCCAGTGGAAGTGAAACATTCCCCCCTCCCCAATAACACTCTTAATAGACTTGCCAGATTTGATACATACAGGTTGTTAAAAGAGGAAAAGAAAAACAAAACTGACTAAAATAGATGAGATGATTTCCCCACAGTCTGAAGCTGTGTACGACTTTCGAGCAGAATGACAACTTTATGGCCTTTAAAATACCAGGAAGCCTTTGGCAAACTAAGCTGGCTGGAGAAGGCATGTAAATTAAATACCTAATGTGCGTGAAAGAGAAAACTGGGCATTTTCAACAGCACAAAGGTTAGACAGTCTTCTGTGGCAGAGAGTGATAAACAGAAATCAAGAGAATCAGAAGGCTGGATAATGTTTATAACACACATAACAAAAGCTTGCCCTCCCCCATAGAGAAAAATCTCCTAAAATGGATTTAAACATTACAAATAATCTGACAAAATTGTTGAAACGGGCAGGTGATTCATAAGAGCCAACAAACCTGGAAAGATGTTAAATTTTGCTGAGATTCAGGGAAGTGAGAATTAAAGCGGCAGTGAAATCAGAACGGCAAAAAACAAAACAAAACAAAACAAAACAAAAAACACATTAAGGAGAATGCTGACTTCTGACGCTGCTGGAAGGCAAAGAGAAGGGCGCCCTCACAGCTTGCTGGCGGACGGAGCACGAGGTGCTACAGACAGCCTTCCAGAAGGAGTTTGGAGATACTTCTTAAAATTAAAAACATAGATACTCTTTAATTCAGTGATTCCATTTGAGGGATCTACCCTAGGGTCTCGCTTCTGCCCTGAGCCCGGGGCCTGGAAACATGGGGGCAGGGATACAGCCCTGAGGGGCCTCCTCGTTTTCCAGGTTGGATACTCTTCCACAACGCTTGATTCGTCTGCTTCAAGATCATCATCAGTAAAGAAAACACCTCAGGCATAAAAGTAAAAGGCCAAGAATAGGAAGAGAGTGGGAGACTGCGTGCCGTCCAAGATGTGGAGCTGAGCCGTGTTTGGGCCACAGTTCTTTGAGCCTAAACCCCCTGCAGCGGCGGCCGTGTCCTGTGTCGTTTGCCCAGCGTTGAGGCCACCTTAAATCCTCGGCAGCAGTGGCGATGTCCCCGCAGCCACCTGCGTCCCGCCGCGCTTCTCCCTGCCGGGAGGCCCAGGGAGGCCGGGAGCCACCGAGCCTGGGTCCTCTGTCTGGGTCCTGAATTGGGCGCTCGCTCTAACGGAGAACAGATCCACATCCTCGTGTGGGCTATTTTAGTCTTTTCAAAAGTGCCCGGCTCTCTCCCATCAACTCTGACTCAGACCTTAAGTAGTGTCCTCGGGCACCACCCTGCACTGCGGGTCAACGTGGCACCAGGGCTTCGCGGCTCCCAGGGGGAGTTCTGCCATCACCTCCCCCACTCTGTTTCTGGCCAGTCAGAGGCGTTTATCTGCATTTGGGTCTTGCATGAAGCCTGAGAGTTTGGCCTTTTTGGGGGGGTCGGGGGGAGTGTTGGCCCCTCCAAGATTCCATTAGGCTCTCTTTGCTCTCACACGTGGTCCCTTCAGAGATCAGCCCTACACATGTGTGCCTTCCTCATGCTCAGGATCCGGACACCAGGATGCTCATCCCTGGGCACCAATGGCCACATTTCCGTGAAATGAGGTCTGGGCATACTTGGGTTCCTCTGTGCCAGTGTGCATGTGACCAAGCAAAAGGGCTTGCTGAAGTGAGCGGGGCACCCCTATGCTGGCCATTTGGCAGACGTAGACTGGGGACCCCAGCCTTAGTCCAGCCTGAAGGGAAGTGAGCAAGTCAGCCCGGCCCCCGATAATTTGGTCTAAATGGCATATTCATTTGACTGATTATTATTATTTGCTTTTACAGTGCTGATTAAACTAGAACTTTTTCTTTCAATTGATTGGTGGTTTTGAGACTGTGCAGACAGACCACAATCTAATCCTGTGCGGACCGTCCACGAGTTCTTGCCGGCCGCTGAGCCGGCGGCCGCTGACCGCAGCTCCTGCCGCTGCGGCTTGATGTCTGGAGCAGCGGATGGAGCAGAGAAGAGAGAGGCAATAGCTGGGAATCAAAAAGGGAAACAAAGGCGAAAAACAGCATCCAAGGCAAAGAAAACAGGAGAAATAAGGAGTGAGGACTCAGGACAACTGAAGGGCGCTGGGAAGGCTGAGGCCGCAGCTGTGAAATGAGACATTGAGACTCTGCAAGTGACTGCAGAAGGGCCGGGAAGATCCTCTTGGACAATGTGTTCCTTCCAAAAATACTTCTGAGCACCTAGGCTATGCCAGTTCTGTAGTGTGAGATTGGGGTCCTGTTTATCTCAGACAGAAGGGGATTTATGCACTGAAATTATTATTATTATTTTCTGCATAAAGATGACAGCAGAGCTTCACAGACATAGAAAAGCAACGCCTAGTTCTTCCTGTCCTCACGTTTTCCTTTTAAATGAACAGCTTGCAGACCCAACTCCAGGCACCTTTCGTCCGAAGCTGCCGCGGGAGGGGTCACTGTTAGTTTCGTCATTTGAGTTAGAATTTGGGTCATACGTGCCCCTTCCTTCACACCTGGAATCCCCAGTGCCCTCAGAATGAGTTGGTCAGCATCGAATACGAGTCACTTTGCTGCCTCTAATGGGGGCTACCTTATTCTACAGATGGTGAAACAATGTTTTAGAAAAATCAGGTGACCGTCTTAGCCACACATACATAAGGAGTGGAGCTAAAATGTGAACTCAAGTCCATTTTGCCTCCAGACTGCGTGCACACTAGACATATATACGTCTGTATGGAAGCAGATACCGGCTAGGTGTTCCCACCTCTCTCAACACAGCACAAAAATCAAGAAAATATAAATTTGTTTATGGAAACCAGGTTATGAAGGTGGTTAAATAAGTTGAAAAAATACTCTTGGTGATGAACTTTATTGTGATCTAATCTATTTCGTCCTAGAAGCCCAGTATTTTGTCAACCAGGAGAGAAATGTATTCATTCAGCAAAGATTTATTGAGCATCCTAACAAGACCCTGTGGGAATCAGAAAATGAGGTGACCCACCAAACTGCAAGTGAAATCTTGAACCAAATCAACCATCAGTGGTAGACGGCATATTTGCATAACTGCATATGAAGATATTGAAATATTTGCTGTGATTGGGTGCAAAACTAGAGGATCTGCATTCAAAACCCAGTCGCACCGTTTACTTCACACTTGACCTCGGACGAATTACGTCAGCTCTCTGTGCTTCTGTTTCTTCAGCTATAAAATAAGGCAGGTGACAGGAAGACCTACCTCGTGGGATGGTAGTGAAGACTAATTTAACTGACAGATGTAAGGACTTAGACGACTGCCTGGCACGTAGGATTAAATATATTGGTAGCATTATCTTACCAGGTGCTCTCCAGATGATCAAGTAGATTGTCTTCCTTGAGACACTGTGGTGAGGGACCTTGCCTAACGGTAAAGAATCCCACATTTCCAGAATAAACTGTTCGAGAATAGCAAATTATTTTTGTGTGCACGTGGCACTGTTCACTTGAAGTTTGCTGTGAATATTTGCAAGTGGAGTGGGACTGGCTCGGCCTTTCCCTTTCCCTTTGCTGCACACGTCCAGTTTGATGTTTGGGTAAGCAACCCACACGTGGGGAATGTTCGCTCTCTGTCTGCTCTCTGATGAGCCGGTGTGAGATCGGTGTTTCTTCAGTGTCTGGCAGAATCATCAAGGCCAGTGTCTTTGTCCATTTTTGCCTCCAGAGGATTTTAAAGTATTGAGTCCATTTTTAAAAAGATATTGTAGAAGTAGGGTTTTCTGTTTCCTCCTGAGTTATTTATATTTGTATTTTTATAAGACCTTGTTCACTATGTCTAAACTTTCACATATATTGTCATAAAGTTTTCATGATGGTCTCTGATGATTTAACACCTTCTGTTTTTGTAGTCGTGACCCTCTTTTCATGCCTAATATTGCTTATTATTGTCTTCTATGTCCTTATGAGTCTTGACAATTTTGTGTGTTTTATAGTTTTTTAATGAAGCCAATTTTTGGCTTTGTTGGCTCATTCCATTATGTGTATTTTCCTCTTTTATTGATTTCTGCTCTTTATTATTTCATCCTTTTATTTTCATTGGATTTATCCTGTTAGCATTTTAATATCTTTTTTAATTGAATTGAATCAATAACCAGCTCTTCCTTTATAGCATAAAATATTAGGATGACAAATTTCTCTAAATGTGGTGTTAAGCAAAAATCACACAACTTTTGATGTGTAGTATTTTGTTGTCTTTTAGTAATAAGTATTTTATAATTACCACTATGATTATTATTGATCCTCTTAAAAAATTTCTAAGTGTAGTTTTAAAAAAATTAGTTATCCTTTTTACTGTTAATTTATAACTTAATCGCTGATAATTTTAAAACATGGTCTGTTTACTATTTGTTCTGCGGAATTTTTTAAGACTTGATATATGGCCTAGGAAATGTTCGATTTTTATAAAAGTCCCATGTATGTTTGAGAAGACTATACTCTAAATGTTTGAAGAAGGGCACTATGTATACTCATTAAATCGTATTTGTGACTTACACTTTTTTACTCTTCCATACTTCATTGATTTTTGTTGCTCTGTCAGTCAGCGCATAAGTTGTAATAAATATTTTCACTATGATTATGGATTTGTCAATTTCATCTTTAAAATCTGAAAGGATTTTTCTTTGTGTGAGCCAATCCTTTTCATTAGTTTATATACGTTTAGAATTATGCCGTCTTGCTGAATTTATTTTCCATTATGAAGTCGTAAACCTTATTCTCTTTAATAATGTATTTTACCTCAAAGTGCTCTTTGTGCTACTGTCCTAATAAAGCCACTGCAGCACTTCTGTGAGGACATTTTCCACCTTTTTACTGTCTTTTCTATGTCCCTATACTTCAGCGATGTATTTAATTATAATATATATTTAATATAATAGTAATAAATGTAATGTATTATAATATATAATATTACATATTTTACATATATTATTACATATTTATATGTTATGTTACTATATAACATTATTATGATACATTACTTATTACTATATATTTAATTTACTAATATATATTAAACATCCCCCCCCCATTTCTATGTGTCTTAATTGGCAAGTTTAGGCCATTTACATTTATTGTTATCACACATGTGTTTCTATCACTTTATTTTGTGGGTCATGCTTGTCTTGCTTTTTTAGCCTTCTTTGCCTCTGCTTTGCAGCTCACCCTTGATTTACACGTTTGGTTCCATGACCTCCCCTGGTTTAGTGAGTCTCTTCCCTGGCTGGATGTGTGCAACACTCCTTTCCATGTAAAAATTCCTCCATTGAGAGAGATTGCATTGGTCCATTGGCCTACTCCTATTGGCCATCACTGTGTTAAAGATTATATCTTTAAAATATCCTTTGTTTTCCAATGCAGTAAGTGTCTTTGTTGTTCTTTTTCAAAATGGTTTGAAATATTCTTGGCTTTATAATTAGTTTGTTAAATTTAATAAAAAATTCTATTGAATTTTTATTTGGATTGTATTGGACTTATAGAGTAATTATGGGAAAAATACTGTCTCTCAAATACTTAAGAATAAACATGATATAGCAACCCATGTTTTTCAAGGGTTTTAAATGTTTTTTAAGAATGTTTTATAGTTTTTCTATGAATATCTTGTACATATATAATTTGAGATTTATTAGTATTTACCTATTTTGATTACAATTTTTTATCACATTTTCAAATTTATTATTATTTCTTTGTTTTTAAAATTCACCAATATAGAACTCTGAGTCTATTTTAAGGAATAAATATTTAGTCTTCATTTAATTTCTTCAACAGTTTTCTGTTCAAGTTTCCTACTACATTTTTGTCAAATTTTTCATTTACCTTTTAAGAGCAAATTTAAAGATAGATAGATAAACAGATCAATGGACTTAGAATTAAGAATTCTCATGTATTTTCATCTACCTTACAGCCGTGGTCATATCCTCTTTCTTCCTATTATTGTTTTTTGATGGTTTTGTGATGACTTCTATCTTTAAAAAAAAAAACAGTCATCATTGGTTTACTTATTGCATTGGGTTTTAAACAAAATTCCAATCTTTTTGAACAATTCTACTTTTTGTGTATCATTAAAACTGCATTAATCTGGTCAAGTTTTCCCTCTGTTTTCTTTGCAATTATTTCTTTTAAAGTTTAAAGGCTTGTTCTTTTATTTCCTCATTTTAGTGACGTAAGGCTGTGTATGCCTCCTCCACATTTGGCTTATTTTTGCCTTTTACAGATCTTAGCAGGTAGTGGCTTCCTTATTATTCATTTCCAATTTATAGTTTCTTCCATAATCTTTGTAACCCAAGAATCATTTTGAAATGTTTATTTTAATTTCTAGGCCATTACATTTAGATGGAAAGACTTCTGCTATTAATTTCTAAGAGTTATAGCATTATGGTCTTGTTTCTCAACTCTATGTTCTGACTTTGCTGAATTTAGTATCTTTTTTCTTATGTTGTTTTTTTTTCTAATGTTGGGATTGTTTATATAAGACAATAAATCATAGCATTTGGAAGATTTGGAAGCAAATGTCAACGTTTACATTTTATATTCATTTCACGTGATGGAATTCTCTGCATTGTCATAGCGTAGGTGATATTTCGTAGGCAACATATGAAGCCATTGGTAAACCATTGACTCGTTGCATCTCACCTTTCTTCCTGTGCTCCACAACATAAACTACTAGGTAATTGGTTTGCATGGGAAATGTGAATGACTGCAAGGCGTTAAGAAAGCCTACAACTCACTTTCAACAGAGCGACTGCACATATCAGCTGAGGCTCAGTAAATAAGCTCCCTGCGCTCTTTCTATACGAGTGTGTGTATCTCCTCAGCTGCCTGGTCCCCACGGGCAACGAGTGTCTGTGTCATCTGTGATCTCCCACCGGTAAATTCACTCCATTCCTTCTGCCTGTCCCACGATTTAACCCCCAGACACACGCATGAACTTTGCCTTTCTTCACTTTCACCGCACGTCCAAGTCCTTCACCAGTTACATTCTTCACAACATCTTTCTCTAACCTCTGTCTTATGATCAAAAAGTTGGTTTACGATATCCGCCGTTGTCTTTACCGTAGCATGCTGGATCTTCATGACGTTACGTACTCAACCAAGAATGAAACCAATACATCCTCTACATGCTCTAGATAATAATATCTAGGTGACTGAAGCAGATTTTCTCTCCATGTTTTGGCCACAGGCGATTATAGAGTAAATTGTAATCTGTCTGCACTAGCAAGCATCTGACCTGATTATTGCTTAGCCAGGAGATAATACCCCATGGAAAAAGCTCCACAAACCCATGCATCCAATGACTGCTCGATGGTTATCTGCAGTGCAATATTTTATCCCACTCCAGTTAGCTACCTGATGGTCTAATAAACATCTACACCAAATCCAAACTCCCGTTTTGTCTCCAAAATTGCTTCCTTCCCCTGTAGTCTTCTTCTAAATAAATGGCAAGACATTCACTCAGTTGCTCAAGAACAAATCCTGGGAATCACACCTGACTCTTCTCCCTCCTACTCACAGCAGACCTGTCAGCAAGCCCCACTGGTGGTGTTTTCTGTTCCAAACGTGCCATCCCTCACTCCCCAGTGCAAGCATCCACCGCCTCCATCCTGCCTCCCTCCCATCCCTGCTGTGGTCTTGTCTGCACGGCAGCCACAGAGGCCCTTTCAGAGTTGGGACCACATCCTACCACTTCTGCGTTCACGCTGTGAAGACTCCAACATATTTTCAAGTTAGGTTAGATGGCCAGGAGATGGCCAGGGTCTCCGGCTCACGCTGCTCCTGCTGCGCCAACTGGCTTGCAAATTCCTAGAACACAGCAAGCTCGTTCCCACCGTGGGATGGAGAAACGTGCCAGCAAGCATGGTCCCTCCTTTCATGAGAACTTGCACAAATTATCTGGCCATATGGAGATAACAGTTTCATAGAGTTTTGTAAATGTTCACTTAATAAGTGTTGATAAAGCACCTAGCAGAGCAACTAACGTGGTATAAGAAATAAAAAGGTATTAGTTCTCCAATGCTCAGATAGGTTTAAAATTTTACTGTGACAAAAGAAAATAATTTTAGGACATGAAATTATTGCTGTCTACTATTTTAGCAGCGTTCTATACTTTTTAATAAATGCTATCTTTATTTCTATACCAAGTTCCACTCTCCTTTTTTTCTATAAATCAAGATTTCCCCTTGTAGCTTCAAATTCTATCCTTTCATTCACACATATTCATTCATTTAGTCTGAGTATTGTAATGTTTATTATTCTTCATCAAAACCTCAAATCAAGATAAATAGTCGTTGAAGACACGAGGCACACAGTAAAATACAGATGCCTATTTCAAGTATCCCAAACGCTAGGATGCGGGGAAGGCAGCCTGTAACCTGACTCAGGTAACTGCAGTTACAATCAACTCAAGTGTCCACCAGGAAAATACAGTTTAGTGGGGTCTCCTTGCAGACACTGTAGGACCAGCCACACTGCCCCCCCCGTCACCCCAGAGTCACCTGGCATTTCTGAGCAACAGTGCCGATGATGAGTGTATGGGAGGCACCCATCTTTCCCTTTAGTGATCTTGTCTCATTTCCAAGCCTGCTAAGGTGGTTAATATAACAGAATTCAACTGATGTAATCAAGTTATAAACTGATTTGGTTGATTTATTTTATGGGCTTGCCATTTGGAAGGGTCCAATAAATACGAAAATGACCAAAATTCAGGTACCATAAAATCGACAATGGACAGTGGAAGAGGAAAGAGAAGGGAATGACATTTACACAGAGATGACCAGCTTCTCAGGGCCTCCACGGAGGCTGCAGCCCCTGCTTGTGTGGCCAGGCTGACAGGTGCATGCCTGGTGGAATCTTATGGTCATTTAGGAAAGGGTGAAAAATTGTGTCAAGTACTAACAACCCAGCATTTTGTTTGAAATGGATATCCCATGGCTGTGAGTATGGAGGCCTGATTCGGGGTAAAGATGTGTGGGTAGCCTGCAGTAGGTTACACTGGAAACATCTAGGACTGACATGCTCGGTCGTCCCCACGCTGCCCTGTGTCTGTCAGAGGAATGCCGCGTTGTCGAATTGTAGGTAGACTCTTGTCATGAATGGCGTTTTTTTAAAACAAGTATTAATGTTGGGTTTTTCTCTTCCTTCTGTGTCATCTCGTCTCTAATTACCCCGAGCCCTGGCTACAGGTTAGGTGTGACTTGGGTCTGTGTTGGCCAAGCTGCTCTTCTGTGAAACAGGATTGCAGAAGACCCAGGGGAGCTCCCAAAGAAGGACTCCGTTGTGTTTCTTCTTCTTAGAGACTCCACATGGGAGAAAACAGAGGACCTTGAGTTGTTCTAGAACCAAGACACCCATCAACCGTCACAGGTTCCCATCTCCCTGAAGCTCAGACTCTCCTCCTCCTCCTCCTTCCCCTTCCCCCTCCACCCCCATCCGCACAGCTAAGTGTCAGCATCTTAAGAAGATGGCTTCTTGCAGCCACTGTTTGTAAAGCTTGCTTGAGGCCGTTTCAATGTCGTCTCCGATTGGCTGACAATATGGAAGAAACTACAGTCATGAACAGACGGCTCCCTGTGACAGATGGGCCAGGCTTACTTCATTTTTAGTTTCGTTTGTTTAGAATTTATGTTGACAAAAAGAAAAAAAAGGGAAAGGAAAGATTTCCTGGAAACAGGGAGGTGTTTGTTGTGTTTCACAAGATGCCTGAGAGGCACGAGAGCCCCTTCAGCTCCCTCCCCGAGACGATCACACTGCCGGAGGGGAACCAGCAGCCCGTCTGGCGCCTCACAGTGCACATCAAACCCCGAGACTGACACAGGGAAGACGGAAATCTGATATTCTTCTAGTTTCGAAACCTCGCAAAGTAGTATTTACAAATAAGATTTTGGAAGATGCCAGGAAAAACGATTAAAAAAATAAATAAAACAGAAAGCCGTAAATTCTACAAGCAAATGGAAACACAGTCCTCGCCGTATGACTGTGTCCGCAGTCGTCATATTTGGCGATGGTGCCCTCTGCTCACCTGAGCGGGAAACGCATGTGGCCCTGTTACATCGAGACAGGTATGGGCTTTCCCGATTACACTGGGATTGCCGGCAGGAAAATCATTTCCAGGTTCAGTGGCTTAATTTTCTGTTGACAAGGTCAAGTGTATACAAAGCATAAAAGACAAGGAGGAAGAAGAATGGGGTGGGGGTGGGGAGTCTGCAAAGCACCCGCGTGCAACGCTCGATAATTTCCAGTTCTAATTTGCAGCTCTTATTTTTATTGTAGATATGAACTGCTATGTATCGTTTATTCTATTTTTTCATCCTTTGTATAATTTGTTTTATCTGATCATTTTTAAAAACCCCTGTGTGTTTCTTCTTTACAGCTAAGGAAAGGCTTGACGGGGCATGTTTGATGCAGACCTTCCTAAAGTTGCAGAGCAAACTATGAGCGTGCCCATTCTTCACTCCTCCACTATTTGTGACTTACAGATCGCACGGCGGCTTCCTCTCGAAGTTACTATCGCTCCTGTGTGGCAACAAGTATTTATTGTAAAATCAAATCTTTACGAAAAAACTTCCCTCATTATTCTTCCACGTTGGTGGGTTTTTTTCCTCCTCCAGCGTAATAAAGAGTTAGCATAGCAAAAAAAAAAAAAAAAGAAAAGAAAAGAAAAGAAAAGAAAAGAAAAAAAAAAGCATAGTAAGTAAAACGTCTTCGTCTTCCAGCAGGAGCATTGCCTGCTAGATCAGCGGCTGTCTCCATGAGGCGCACGCTGCCCACTGTCTCCCAGCCCATCATTCAGATGTCATAAGCAGCAATCCAGAAAGCGACATGCTCTTGCTTTTACTTTAATCTAACTACACATATTCTACATCCTTTTTCCTCTTTCAAAGTCAATAAAAATAAGTTCCAGGATGTTTTCCGGTCTCTTTTATTCTCCAATGAATCAGCAGAAACGAGTAACAGTCACACTTCTGGTGAAGCCTGGCAGTCCATCCATCATCCCTGGGAAGAGAACCTCTCGTTATCCACGTCAGGGCCACGTATGAGCGCCTCCAGGCTTCCCACGGGACATCACAGGGCCTCCTGTTCCTGGGGTAAATAACGGTACCCCTTGAACGCCTGGGCACCTGTGGCTTTCTGTCCCCTGGAGGTGTCTGAGATGCGAGGTCCTTGGAAGGATCAGCTCTGTTCTGCGTGGGAAAAGCTTGCCAAACGGTTTTTATTGACTTCCGTTTACTGAACTTTTGGCAGGACATTTGCATCCTCACCACATTTTTAAATTTTCTGACCAGTGTTTTCTGGAAAATTTTCTCATCCTAATTAGGACCTCTTCGTCGGCTCTAAGAAGCAGAGGAGAGAGGGAGAGAGGACTTCTGAAGTCTTCTCATCGTCTACGTGGGGGAGGGCATCCAGTTGGTGTGATGGATTCACGCAGGATGGTCACTGGAAACAGGTTTTCAGTCACCTTGTGCGGGATCTGAAGCTGAACTGGAGTCTTCCTCCCTTTGCAAGAACTTCACCTCTAAGATCTGCGTTCTCCTTCGAGCTGCTAGTGACGCCGGGGCTTCTGCAGAGCCGGTGTTTGAGTTGGCCGGATTGCTCAATCTCCTCTCAAGATACAGACTTTTTTTTTTTACATTTAATCGACATTAAATCTTTGCCAAAAAAAAAAAAAATCATATCATGTGATGTGTGCACTACAGCTCCCCGCTTCAGCACAGCACAAACAAGTTGCCCTCCTCTCCCCAGTCAGTTCACTGCCCTTGGCCTTCCCTTCTGACCATCTCAGGTCCCTCTCTGAGCTGCAGAAGTCTGGGATTTGGTTCCTTAATTAGTAACAACATATAATTCCTGTGAACAAGTATCTAATTTTCTGATCAGTAGGAGGGGAAAAATGCAGGGGGAAGAAGCTACGGAAAATTTGAGAAAACGCCTGTTCTAACAACCATCCACTGGAAGTGTGGATGTTATTTTTTCAAAAATAAATTTAAAAAGAAAAAAAAAGACCCCAACAAGCTTTTGAGGTGTGCAAAACAGACCATCTAAGCTTGTGAAACACATCGTAACTTTTAAAAGTTGTACTTCTGGTTGATCTGAGCTGTGTTCCACCCTCTGGATAATACTGAGTCAGAAATTGCCTAGAAGTCTAACCTAAACTAACTAGCTGGGCAGCATACGTGTATCTAGTCTTGCAAGAGGGAAACAGAAAGGTTTTCTAGCCTTTTTTTTACTGGTCTGACTGTTATGCCCGTGGGAGCGCCAAGAAGCAGAATGTAAGCCGGCACAGAAGCTTCTGATCACCGCCGCCCTTAACCTTGCCGGTTGCTCCCGGGCGGCGGGCGCTGGAGGTAACGCACGTTTGATTTTGCTCTTTGTCTTTCTCCAGGATCTTCTGAGCTTCCCAGTTGTTCAACGAAGCACAAATTGCTGTTCATACAGATGCAGCGCCATGATTTCTGATTTGCTGGCTGTCATCCCCATTAACACCCGACTAGGCTGACGGACTGTCACTCCCGGCTGTTGCCACCATTTGTTCCATACAAGGGACTTGATTCACGAAGAAGACGGGGGAGAAATGAAAACGCTTCTGTTGTCCCGCTGTTCACTTGGGCGTACACAGGGGTCGTGCAAAAGCATCAGGGAAAAACACACATAGTCCATTTCATCCTCAAAAATTAATTGCTGAACACATCGCTTGGATTTTTTTTTTGAGCTGAACAAACACTCCTCTTGGAGCTTGAAATCTGGTGCCATTCGGACCTGCTCCTTGGAATGTTTCCATCCGCAGTTGGCAAGTTGCTTCACCTGGACAAAGCCCAAAGCCCAGCCTCCAGATGAAGCACGGCTCCGTTTCTCAGAGCACACGGCCTCGCGTCTTCAAGCACCCGAGGGTGGCTTGCTGGCAGGTAGCTCAGAGCCCCACATGCCGCTCGCCTCCCCGAAGACCTAGTCCTCCCAGAGCCAAGCAGCGGGGTGTCCACGGAGGTCTGACAGCAGTGCCATGTCCGTTCCAGTTTGGAGCCGAATTTTAGTCTGTGCCTTTAAAGCCCTGCGTCCTCCATTGAGGGACTGGCTCTGTAATCGTCACCCAACCCTCCTGCCACCCAGTGCCAGAACTTCCCCAGCTCCGGTCCCGTTTCCCTGCTCAGCTGAGAATCATCCCATTCAAGACGGAACCAGAGGAGGCAAGGTTCCCTCTTCATATCCCAGTTCCCACACGGAGGGTAAGTGGCCCTGCTCACTGACAGACGGGTTTGTTAGTGTCCCAGACACTTGGTGTTGACTGAGGTTGGCCAGAAAGCCCCAGATCTGGACACTGGTCCTCTGTCTCGGAGCATCTTCCTCCTGGTCCCACCCCCGGAGGGCTTCCCTCCAGACAGTCCCCCCTCCTGTCTGAACAGGTAGCTACTCTCATCCCCTGGGTGTGACCTTATGAAGACTTCGGTTATGTCTTCTTTTAATATCTCAGCTGCAGGCCGAACGTTTTCACTTCTCAACCTCTCTGTTCATCTCATCAGCCTCGCAACAACTCACTTCTGTCTGACGAGACCCTTCATAACGTGAGATTTCTGGACTGAGCACAATGTTCTGCTGTGATCGGCTCCGCGTGAAAAAGTCTGCTGGATTTCCTTCCTGTAACCTTGCACTCTAGGCCGTTTATGAAATCTAAATTACTGTTGGCTTTTTCTTTTTCTTTACTTTTTTTTTACCAGCTATAGTGTACCACTGGATTTCATATTCTTTGTAGTCAACTAAGAGTCACTAAATATCCACGAGGAAAGCAAACAATTTAGTCATTCAGATGTTCGGCATCAAATATCATATATTTAAATCTTACGGATGTTTTGAACTAATTTCCCATTTGATTCAGGAATTTAGTCATATTAGCTTCCCCAATAGTTTGCAATAATTTGAAAGAGTGAACATTTAAATGTTGTCTGCTAAAAGCAATTGAAAATGTAGTGAATTAGAAATGAAGCTTATACTCTAAAAAAGGCTTGTAATTGAGTGAAGAGATACAATCTCCACATTGTCTAGAACAGTAGCCTTAACTTTAGTCATAACACACGTGACTACTCATGCGGCAGATGCCTTCGCATGGAAGCAATGCTTCCTGCAATTCCGGGAACACTTGTAATAAACACGCGTCTTCCACCTGCCCCGCGTGGAGGTGAATCAGAACTGAAGTGAGCGAGCTGCAGCAAATGCTTTTCATGACAGTTGCTCAGCTTGAATATGTGAGGGATAAAAATACAACTTGTAGGAGAAAACAGATAATATTTTCATTACTTCGAGGTAGGGGAAAAAATCTCTTAAATAAGACACAAAGATCATTAACTATTAAAAATGTCAATAAATTGCACTACGTGGATACTGTCCTGTTTAACAAAAGACACATTTAATAGAGTCAAAATCAGAAATATACCGCTATAAATGAAACAATGTACTATCTACAACCACAAAACATTTTTTAATGTTTTGTTTCTTAGAACAGTTTCACGTTCATAGCAAAATTGAGAAGATGTGTGTACCCCTACCTGTACACACATGTCTAGAGCAGAATTATTCGTGATGACCTGAACTGGAAACAACTCAAGTATCTTTCATTGGTGAATGGATAACCGAACTGTGGAACATCCATACAATGAAATTCTATTCAGCAGTAAACAAGTGCAGACTACTGGCACACACATTGGCTGAGTGACATAAGCCAGTCCCCAAAGCTACATGTGATATGACCTCCTGGAAAGGATAAAGTATAGAAACAGACCAGTGTTCCTTAAGGGTTGGGGCTGGGGGGAGAGGATACTACCAAGGGGCACAAGAAACCTTTCAGGAGTAAAGGAAATGTCTCATATATTGATTGTGACAGTGATTATGTGGTCATTTGCATTTTAAAAAACTAATGAAACTGTACATCAAAGGAGAATTTTACTTTAGTAAATTATAACTCAGCATTTGACTCTAAAACGATTAACACGAACTATACCATTTGCTATAGTTTAGATAAAACTTAATCCACTTATGTATTTTAATAAAAGAGAAAAATAATAAATACACTTTCTGGTTTAAGAAGTTGGATGCAATGAACCAGAGGACCCCTAATCAGCCAATGCTGGGACACTGGACAGATTTCAGTAACAGCTCACTCGGAGTATGCAGCTGTCCCTCCGTCACCATGGCCTCAGTGTTTGTCCCTCACAGATAGAGCCTCTTGTATCTGTTTCCAATCGGACGATGGTCATAAAGACAGGACACCTCACCCACTTGAAAAGCCGTGAGGAGAGAGAGCGCAGTTTTATCCACACAATGTTTAGGTATTCCAAATTTCTTACAACAATCAAAAGCTACAACTTTTTAAAGATCCTTGGACTTTAGCTTAGAGAAGCGGCAAAATGGAAAACAAGGTCTACTTTTTATTCCCCCATTCCACAGACAGCCAACCGTGGTCCCTGAGAGGGGCGTGGGGAAGGAGCCCCACGCCTCGCTGTGCTCTCCCCACCCCCTTCCTGTGGGCGCCCCCACGAGTGAGCCCCGCCGGCTGGTAGAGGACTAGCGGGCTCATTGCCATGGTGCTAACGGGCCAGCCTCACAGGGCTCAGAGCGGGTGGACTACAGCGTGGGTCCCAATGGACGTGGACAGCACCCAGTATGCAGCACCCTTCATGGAACAGATTATTTCAGCTTGATGTGTCAAAGGCCACCAGTGCCACCCCTCGTGGGTTCTGTTTTGGGAGTCTTAAGAGATCCTTAGCCTAAATGCCTTCTAGGATTGCTGTATGTCCGTTTTTCAGAGATCTGGGGTTTATTTCTACATTCCCTTGGATGCCTGCATTCTCTTTCAGTCCAAACTGGGAAAACAAGCCTCCAGACTTTGGCAGGAATGCCTTTAAGGGATGAATTGATTCTTTAAATCTAATTATTCTGATGAAGAATCGGGGAAAATCTTTAATGGAGTAGTAGAGAATGACTGTATTTCTTCTGTTCACAAGAAAAATGTAAAGCTACGTGGGACTCTACAAAAAGCCATAGGGAAAAGAACGGCCCTGCTATTACGCCCTGTGGTTAGAAGAGCTGCCCCCTGAGGCCGGCCTACTCATGTATGAATTCCTGCTCTAGGGGCTAGCTGTGTGGTCTTGGATAAATTACTTATCTTTTCTGTGTCTTGGTTCTTTTTTTCACCTGTGAGGCAGGGTTAATGGCAGCTCCTCATGAGTTAACACAGGTACACGTCTTAGAACAGCGCTGACGTGTACTGAGTGTCTTAGAGGCGCTTTCCATAAAATGAAACACGGCACGCCTTTAAACAGCTAATGACGTGCAGGAACAGAGATCAATCTGACCTTGATGTTTTAAACATTCTCTCTCAAGGGGCACAGATTTAGTGAAATACGTTCACATTTCCCACCCCCACCCCCCAGTGCAAAGGATTTGGCTTTGAAATAAACAAAGTAACACAATCCTAACGGTGAGGTTTGCTATTGTCTTTTTAATTTTTCAAAAGAACTCACGGTCAGATGATAAGATGTGAATATTATAATAACTAAATAAAAATGTAACGGGAGAGCCCGCCAGCTTTAGAGGTGAAGAAGTTATGAGCGGCTTAAAAGTGTTCGGTCGGACCGCCAAATACGCCAGTCACTTTCGGGGACAGGAAGTCAACGTGTGAGTTTTGATGGGTCACATACCTTCAGCCCATTGCAGCATCTAAGTTAAATGATGGGGCTAACCACCAGAATAACTAAAGATAATACATTTTGAATGGGAATTGGACAGAGAAAAGAAGAGATGCTTACTTTTTCATTTAATTACTTAATGTATTGTTGGAATTATTTCTTACTACGTACATATATTACTTTAAAAATAAAAAGAAGTGGAATTTAGGAGAAGCACCCCAAATACTGATCGCAAAGCAACGTCTTTATTCTAGGGTCACTTTTCTGGATTAAAAGGACGACAGGGCAAGAGCATTGCTGAAATCATTTCAACAGACTTAGTAAACGAATCAAAAGAGAAAAAAATCTTCATGAATTTTACAAGGAAACACAGTTTTAAATGTTGTTTTCTTGTTTTAAAAAGCACTTTTTCCCCTCAAAGTTTTCCATCATGAAGTCTTTAAAAGGAGAGGAAATATGAATATTGCCGTAATTGAGATATAAACAAACTTCAAACACTGGGGTTTTTTTTTTTTTATGATTCCTAAGGGGAAAATCGGAGTTATTTAGAACTAGAGGCTGAATAACAGTGATGTGTGCACGGCTTTAAAAATAATTTGTTGGTGGCTGTTACCGTTTAAACCGGGAACTTCTTACTTCTGTGTAAGGTAAATAGCTTTTTTGACTTCCAAATTGCAAGGACAGCTTAGGGTGAAGATCGGGCAGCTGGCTGATAGGAAATAAACAAGACTGTCGAGGCCGCGGAAGGGCGGCCGACACCTGCCCCAGATCCCGGCATGGCGCCTGTTTCTGGAAGCATCTGGGCCCCAGGGAGGGCTCACGGGTCCAGAGGCCACTTAGTCAACTGGCCAGCTCTGGGGTGAGTCAGCTCTGAATTCATAATTCAGTGCACGTACAGCTGGTGTTTGAAGCCAGGCGGTCTCTAAACTGTCTCCACCAGGAACTTTCAGTCCTAGCTCTTCTTGGGAAGACAGAAACACTTCTTTGAAAACAGGAGGAAAAGGAGGCCAAGGTTAAACAGTGTGCCGGGAAGGTAATGGGAATAACCGAGATAAAATAGCCCAAGTGAAGCATCTCAGGACTGCGTGTTCACGGGGGCCCTAGACTTCTACTGGGGTCACAATGCTGAGAACAGCCCTTGCTCATGGTTCTCACTATTTTTCGTCTCTTTCCGCCCAGTATAGAACTAAAGAATTAAAAAAAAAAAAGACTATAATAATTATCAGGGAAGCCTGTTTGATGTGAATTATTATTTACTCCAATATTTTAGAGGCAGAATCTCCTTAAAATTTCTTTCCCTGCCAAATCTCACGTTTCCCCACCTTGAAGAGTTCTCTCTGCCAACCATTTCTCCCAGTCTACCTTAAACCCTGTCTGTTCTGCTCTATTTTCTAAATCAATGTTTAGCTAATGAGGTACGATTTCCACAGGTTTTCACTTTCCTATTTTAATTTGATCTCCGTGGCATTGTAAGGATCTTCCGTTTCCATAAGCGCGTATCCCCACACTTTCCTTGTCACAAGAAATATGTCTTCATTTAGAGTTGCAGGGGCAATCACAGCAGCCAGAAGAGGCCTCCAGCCCCTACTCGGAGGGCTAGCCTGAAAGTTCTGGACTTCTCAGGAAGCGACATCACTGCCACCAGCCAAGGCCAGCCCCCGGCACACAGTGGCCTCGAAGGTGAGGGCACCACCAGCAAGATGAAGTTTTTAACCGACCCACCACTCTGTGAAAGCATTCTGAATGTCGCTTACGAGGACAAAGAAGGAAGTTCATAAAACGAGAAGACATCTGTTGCCTCCCGGGTCTTGGGGCCTTAGATGGCCAGGTGCCTGTGGAGAGCTCCCGCTCCACTCGTCTTTCCAGAGCAGGCAGAAATCTTCCCAGCGAGCTCTTTAGAGTGTGAGCATCAGAACTTCAACAGCCACATTACGAGGTGATAAATATAACACCGATGTGGGTCATTTCCTGAAGTACCTGTCCTTCACGTGGTAAAGCACCACAGGAGACAGACCCAAATAAAACTGAAGGGCGAAGAGGAAGAAAAAACACATATCATCAAATAACAACCAACAACTAAAGTTATTTCTCAGTGGAAGAAAAGGACCAAATTGCCAGGATTCCCTCGGGTTTTATTATGAGAGTCCATTTCCGGTTTCCGTTACACTTTATTGCCTCAAAACATGAATGCATCTGTCTTGGAAGGTGCTTATTTTTGCCAGCCATTTCCCACTGCATTAGCGACAAAAGCCCATCCGATGGTGTCACTCTATTTCAGCTTTATCACATCACTATACTCGGAAGGGCCGAATGCCATTTTTAAAAATTAAGTGAGACAATGATTTTTGCCACCTGAAACCTGCTTCGAAGACTCATGTGGAAATATGATGGTGGGGTGAGGCAGGTGGATGGAAGGATGGAAACTCCTCCACTTCCTATTGAGACAGAAAATACATAAAATGTAATATAAAAGCACCGACACGCCACAGTTCCCAAGGCCACAGGGCGATCTGGGCTGACTACTTAATCTCAGGTTTCACTTTAGGAGCTCTTGCCAGGATGGTCTAATGACGTGATCTTCCAGATGGGTTCCTCTGCTGGATTCCGTGAGGTCCTCCCACTCAGCACCAAGACGGGGGACGTGTGTCCTCTCACGTGGCCCCTGCTGTATGTGGAGTTTGTTACTCACCTGCCACTTCCTCCCGGGACCTCCCCGCCTCGCCTCACGTGGGCATCTGTCCTCCCAGGCAGCTCCTCTGACACGTTTAGCTTTTCTTCCCTGAACCCCAGGGGTTCATTGTTGTCTCTGTTGTCATGGTGTCTGCTGCTCCTCTGATCATGTGCCTTACGTGACTAGTCATGAAATCACGGGGGGACAGGACCTTAGGGTCACGCTGAAGCTGGGCAGTCAGTGCTCTTACTGTCAGGAGCCCGGCACGGGCCCTGCGGCCGTCAGCGCGGGGGTCTGCACGATGGTGGGCGTCCTGTGTAACTTTCCTGACCTCCAGTTTTCTCAGAGTGGGGCACAGGATTGCTGTATTGAGAGGGAAGACGTATGTGAGCTCTAAAAGAGCTTCTCCTCAAAACACTTTCCATGATTTTTCCAGGTCCTCCGCCTGCTGTGTGCTGTACCCAACTCCACGATGACTATCTTTCACCACGGTCTACTGTCTACACTTTCCCAACGCGTTAGATAGTGTCTCAGAGATCAGGACTTGCCTTATATACGTTTGTGCTTTTCTCCATGGCGGGGGGAGGGGGGCGGGAGGGAAGTAACGAAGAATTAGCACTTAATAATTCAATGAGTAATTTATATACTTGATAAATGAATAAATGTTCATTGTAGACCGTACAGCACATAAATGTAAGGTGTTACTAAATACAAATATGTCACCAGTCAGAAGGGCCATCATTAAAAGTCTACAAATGATAAATACTGCAGAGGGTGTGGAGAAAAAGGAACCCTCCTGCACTACTGGTAGGAATATAGTTTGGTGCAGCCATTATGGAAAACAGTATGGAGATTCCTTAAAAAACTAAAAATAGAGTTACCATATGATCCAGCAATCCCACTTCTGGGCATATATCTGGAGGAAACTCTAATTTGAAAAGATGTATGCACCCCAATGTTTATAGCAGCAGTATTTACAACAGCTAAGACATGGAAAGAACCTAAATGCCCATCGACACATGACCGGATCACGAAGTTGTGGTATATATATATACAGTGGAATACTACTCAGCCATAAAAAAGAGCAAAACAATACCATATGCTGCAACATGGATGGACCTGGAGATTGTCATTCTAAGTGGAGTAAGCCAGACAGAGAAAGATAAATATCATATGATATCACTCATGTGTGGAATTTTTTAAAAAAAACACAAATAAACTTATTTATAAAACAGAAACAGACTCACAGACATAGAAAACAAACTTATGGTTACTGGGGGGAAACAGAGGGGTGTGGAGGGATAAATAGGAGTTCGGGATTTGCAGGTACACACTACTTTATATAAAATAGATAAACAAGGTCCTACTGTAGAGCACAGGGAACTGCATTTAATAACTTGTAACAGTATATAATGAAAAGGAACATGAACAGGAATATATATATATGTATGTGTATATATATATATGACTGAAATATTATGCTGTGCACCAGAAATTAACACAACACAGCTATACTTCAATAAAAAAATAAGCCACAACTAGAAGACGCCTCACCGTGATTTGTAACATCTTTATTTTATAAATGAGAGAACAGAAGTACAAAAAGATGGAATGCCTTTAACATGTGCCATAGTTATGCGAGGTGCCTGAAACCAGAGCCAAGTCTCATTTTTCAGTTCAGAACTCTCTACGCCATTTCCACCTCTTTATTTGTGTATGTTTACTCGCCGTGTACGTTATCATCTTCTTAAACCTAACAACCATGCTACTTAATTCTCTATAAGTTGTTGCCACTACAAAAACACTCAGTAAAAGTTTTTGAAAATACCAATGATAATAGTGGTTATGGTGATGATTTTGATGATGAAAAATTATTTTGGATGATAATATTTTGGAGCTTTCATCATATTTTCATATCCACTTAAACTAGCATATGCTTGTAAACCATGGCAATACAATGATTGGATTAGACAATAATTAAGGTTTTTCTTTGGAAAAGAGAGGTAAAATTATTCAGCAGAACTCAAACCTGTGTTACTGTGGTTCATTACATCTTATTTTTAAATAAATGTCTGTGTTGTTTTGTAAAATGACACATGCATGTGGCTCTGTGGAATGGCAGCTGACTGGACGATCTAAGGTCCCGGAGAAAGTACAGCAAAATGACTTTCAACCCTTTGTTGAACTCAGTGGAAAATAAGGAACATCTTCACGGAAAAAAATGAAACAAAAAGCAAAATAAAAATGATCTAGAACTCCAATCAGTGGGAAATAAATAAATATAAAATCAAGGCTTGTTCTAGAGGTAAGTGCTTATATCAGCTGTTAGAAAACAGTTCTCTGGGACCAAAGCAAAGTGGGAGCAGAGGGATGGAGTAAACCTGGAACTTCCACATTAACTCCTAAATCAGGACCCTCAGGGGCTCTAATGGGACCCCAGAGTGATGGCACTTACTGACTTTCAGAAGAAACAAATACAAACTTCTAGAAGAAAGCAATTTAGGCCCCAGGTTTTCACAAGTTACATGCAGTAAACTACGAACACAAAATCTTACGGTTGATGAGATCTCCAAACAGCAGTCAGCAGGCCCCTGGGGACTTCAGTTACTGCAGTGATCAATGGGGAATCGAAGAGCATGAAATCATTATGGAAACAAAACACAGATTTTTTTTTTTTCATTTTAAAAAAGGAGTCAGAGACAATACATCATATCCCAGAATTCTCAAAAAAGAACAAAGTGTATTTTTTTAGAAATGAAAAATCTAACTATTGAAACTAAAAACCCAGTAGATGGTTTAAACCTCAGAACAGGCACAAATAATGCAGAGAATTACTGAGTTGGAAGTTGGATGTGAAGAAGTTACCCAGAAAACACCACACAGATCAAAGAAACTGGGAATGCGAAGGAGTTAAGGAAATATGAGGTGGAATAAGGTCAAAGTGTACAGATAGTGGGGAAGAGGAATGATTTGAAAAGAAAAATGGGTGAGTGTTTTCCAGAAGTGATGAAAGAAAAGAAGCCACTGATAAAGGAGTACCATGTAAACAAACAGACTAATTCTAAAAAGGAATCTATGCCAGAAACACCTGAATAAAATTGAAAACCCTCAAAGGAAGAAAAAAATCCTCAAATCAGCCAGAGAGAAGAGAGATGTCACTTCCGTATGCACCAGAAAAGAATGAAAGCACATTTCTCAGTAACAACAAAAAAAAGATTCCTGAGATAAAACAACTGCCCAAACTAGAATTATGAACCTGAAACTAAATCTGAAGAGAAAGGAAGAACCGTAAAACCATCTTAATTGATCTCAACTCTCTAGTCTCCTCCGGCGGTCTCTGTGTCTGCCTTTTCACCGGTTCCACACTGTTTTGTTGATTGTAGCTTTAGAGCACACCTTAGTATCATGTAATGTGAGCCTCCCATTTTGTTCTTTATCTAAATGGTTTTAGCTACTGTAGTTTCTGTTCATTTCCATCCACACTTTAGAATCAGCTTGCAAATGTCCACCAAGATACAGCCTTGTGCAAGTTTGAGGGGTAAAACGTGATGATCTGATGTATGTAGATGTTGTCAAATGATTACCACAATAAGGTTAGCTAACACATCCATCTTAATGAGGAAGTCTAGATCACTGACTTGAGACTTTTTCATTTATGACATAAGCATTTAATACCGAGAGTTTTCCTCAGAGCACTGTTTTAACTGCATCGCACATTTTGAAATGCTGGGTTTTATTTAATTCAATTTAAACAGTTCTCACTTACCTTGTGATTTCTTCTTTGGTTGATAAGTTTTTCTGACATGTGTCATATAATTGCAAATAGTTGTGGCTTTTTCATATATTTTTTGTTATTGGTTTTTAATTCAATTCTATTGTGATCAGAGAACACACTTTGTATAATGACACCAGTCATGTTGAATTAGCCCCCATCCTAATGACCTTATGTTAACTTGATATCTTAGAAAGACCCCATTTCCAAATCACACTCACATAAGATTGTAAGATCACACTCACAGGTACCAGAGGTTAGGGCTTTAATGTCTTTTGTGGGGACAGAGCTAAACCCACAACAGTTGTCTCCTGGAGATCTCAAATTTAACACGACCAGCTGAAATTCGGACGTTCCCATCTGAAAAGACCCTCCGGCAAACTTCCTCTTTGCATTTGATACCGAGCTGATGCCAGTTTCCCGGGTCAAAAATGTTGGAGTCATTTCTAACTTGTTTTTCTTACTTTACATGACCGATACCTAAGAAATTTTGCTTTTTAATCTCACCACTTCTATTGCGGCCACGTTGCTTCAAAGCATCACACTCATCATTGTTTCTTAACGTCGCAGTGTGTCCTTCCTCTATGACCGACATAGCTAGCATTCTAATGGTTGCTCTTCTCCCCAGTTTTACGGCTATAAACGCATCGCCATGATCATTCTCATGCAAACACCTTTCTGTACTTTCTCTTCCAAGTAAAATCCTGGAAGTTACAGAGTCAAGGTAATCACATTTCACATTGTTTTCTTTTGTTCAATTGCCTTTCAAAAAGGTTGTATGAACTGATCACTTTTAAATCACCAGGAATTCACAGCTAAGAAATCTATCTTTTTTTACTTTCTGATAGGAGTGTTGGCTTTTGGAAAAAAATCAAGCCTTTTGCTTCTGATTTACTTTAGGCTAATAATTATGTGTGCCCACGAGGCACCAGGCACTGTCATAGACCCAGTGTTAAAACTGGGCACTGCAGTCTAGCCAGATTGTTCCAGGAACCGGCCATTACACGGGTGGGCTGCCCAGCCATTTGTGTAGGAAAAATTCCCATTAGTTCTCATTGCATTGCCTTAGTGGCAGGGACCAGCAGCAAAGGGGGGCCACGGGGCGAATTACTCACTGTGAGGTGTTTAATCAGAAATCTGTCTCTGATCCAGAATGTCTCATGTGTGAATTCAGGATAAAATTAATAAAAATGAATATTAAAACCCCCAAAGTAATCTAATAATAAAACCATAAATTTTAAGGGAAAGTTTTACTAGTTTAATTAAATGTCACAGTTTTTGAGAACCCCTTCCAAAACCTGCACTGAGAATTTATTGCTGTAACTCAGTTGAAAGTCTCAACATCTGTTGACTGGATAAAATTTGTCTGTACTCAGCGGATTATTCATGTAAAATTATCCTGGAGAGCGTTATTATCCAGTTACGGAAACAGCCAAACCGACCATGTGCTGTGCTTTGGTTTCCTGATCCATGCTTTTTCTTTTATCAACTTATTTTGAGTTGCTCTTTTTATTGAGTTCATATTTTTATTAAATCCTTTTCTCATGGGAAACGCATAAAAATATTTCTTGCTATTTCTTGGCATTTTTCTCCAAGTGATTTCTTCTCATAGGTTTTACATGGTTTTATTTGATTTCACTAGTTAACTAATTAATTGATCATTGTCATTAATTTATTTACATTTTATTTTGGCCTTAAATAGGCCTTTTATTCAGGGCTTTGGGATGTAGCAAGGTCATGTCAGATAGGCTCCTATCCTTATGAAACTTGAATTTTTATCCTAAGAGACAGGTGGTCCACCCAACAAAACGTCCATTAAGTATCTCGTACAGACGCCATTTCCATCCAGCCCGGAGCGCGTCCCAAGCCCAGGGAACGTACGCGGAAGCGCACCTGCCTTGGGAGGCAGCGGGCTCCGACTAGGGCCCCATCGCTGCGAAAGGGGCTGGCTCTTGGGGGGCTTTCTCCCTGGTTTCATCCAGGACCAGCGTCTGCAAACCACAGGACATCGTGAGAATTGTGAGAATTGTGAGAAATTGTGAGAAATCTTAAGAATGAAGTAATTCATATTCTGAGTCCTGCTTTTCGGAGGCAGGGGCTTCCCCCTGACTGATCTGAATTTTCAGTTTATTATCTAGCACCATCCCGTTTACTTGAATTGTTCTTGATGATGACTTTCCCCCTAGTTTCAAATTTTTTTGTATCAACTTGCACTTAACATTTTATTTGTATCTATGTCTTTTGCCCTTTTGTATCAATTTTTCTTAGATGCTGCATGAGTGACAGTCTATGATCACACTTTATTCTGTCTTCTTTACCTGAAAATCCAGCTCTTAATTTAAAATAGTTACCTCAGTGTCTCCTGGAACAGAATTCCTGGATATTCTGTCCTGGGTGGTCTTTCCCGTCTTCCTTGAGGGTCCACAGACATTCAGACAGACGATCCTCCGTCAGCGCCACACGGCCGTATCTGTGGGCTCCAGATGAGTATCTGAAATCAATAGGGCGGGAATTGTGGTAATTAAATTATAGCACTTACGCATAATTACACTTACGTAAAAACCTCCACCCCAGCTCGGAGCTGCTCCCGAATATGATGGACGTAAATCTTCCCAGATGACCTTCTTGGGGGGTGGGGAGGGGAAAGAGTGTTAATCTTTAAACTTACGCTGGGAAAAACTAGGATCCTGGAACGCCTTCACTTCAGAGAAATCATTTGATTCAAAGTCTAGCTTTAAACAGGTGCATTTCAGTAATTTTCATCTTTGAAAATTAATTTTGACGCAGTACTTTTTTGCAAAACTTGAATAGGACACTGATCTCCAGGGCCGTTCTGTCCGAGGACGGAGACAAGCAGGAGCTGGGCAGCAGGTTAAGTACCCCTGTGCCTTCGGGAGCACACGTGTGGGCCCCTTGTAAGCACTTAATCAATGACCAGATGCGAGTTGCAGTAAGTGGATTAATTAATTGACATCAAAAAGAGTCCTGCTCCCCAAGCATTCAGGAACACGGCCTGGACGGTAGCTTTGTGTTGCCATAGCAATTGCAGAAGACTGCGTTTACCACCTGAGGTGTTCAGAAGTCCCAAGCTTGCAAGAGTTTGCAGCAAGGCTGGCTTCAAGTTAGGGCTGAGAATCCCACCAGCAAGGCCTAGGTTGGAGAGATGGGCTTCAAGGGGCTGCCCAGACCAGAAGGACTTGGGGTGCCATGGGCTTGGGAGTAGAAGGAGGATAAAAGCCTTCATAACTTTACAGAACTTTACCTTTGAGCTCTGAGGGAGCACCCGCTGCGAGGAGTCTGCCCCAGTTTAAAGGCAGTTCATTTGTCTTAGTTTATGGTAAGTTTAGTCAAGTTTGTGCAGGCGGTGACCACTGATCCAACTGACTGATCTGGGGGTTTGAGTTTCACTAGCTGTAAAATGGGAATAATCCACACCCTATCTATGACAGGGGGAAAAGAGAGCAGGTACAAAAAAAAGTTCCTTAAAAAGAAAAATTAGCAAATTACTAAAACTGGTGCATGACGTGTTCCACAAACATGAAGTTTCCCTGGTACAGCTTTCATCGTCATATTGTCATCAAAAGCGTACTTTTCTGGTGACTCTTTCTTTAACATGGAAAATTTCATTGGTCATAAATTAATTCCTACATGTAACATACACTGCAAAGGTAAGGGGCATGTATTCAAAAGTGTAAATGATGAATAACTGTGAAGATACCATGCTTACTTCATCACCTTTCTCCTCACAGTTACAAACGTGTAACAGATAATGGTTATGTCCACGTGATGCCAAAAAATGTGTAACTTTCAATTATTTAGATATTTGGCATTATGTACCTAAAGTGTGAATTTTTCACTTTTCATCTTTGCAGATGCATTGTGTTACACACTGTGGCTGCTGAAATCAACGGGGGGATTCTCTGCTGCTTTGTAATCACGCCAGCTCCTTGGAAGACGGATGTACAAGACGATAAGATTACTTCCTTCGTTGGAATTTCATTACCTAGTTGGAATTCCACATTTTCAGAAACCGTAGGTGTGGTAAAGAAAAGGAAAGACGTGGGAGATGGAGTTGTTAATCAGAACTAGATGAATATGTGTACATTCACGTATGACTGAAGCATTGTGCAGTACACCAGAAATTGACACAGCATTGTAAACTGACTGTACCTCAATTTAAAAAGTTAAAAAAAAGAAAAAAGAAAAAAAACTAATTTTTCCTGTTGGCAGATGTCCATCACAGGTGTCCATCCATGAGCCTGCATCTCTGGAAAGGAGACGAGTGTTCTCATGACGCAACCCCACCCCTCCCAGGGACGAAGGACAAGAGATGTCATCGCATGATATTTGCATCTTCTGCTAGTCTGTCACCTTCCAGGACGGTGGAAGGTACTTGAGTTAGTCCTGCGAAGAGCCACATTCCTTATTTGTTTTCCCTACCTCTAAATAGTCCGGCTTTAATATGGTGACAATTTAACCCCGTGGGTATCTGGGGACCGACCCCAACACAAACAACCCTGTGTGATTTTCCTATCCCATAGAAATCCTGGCTCACTCCATGGGTTCTTATTAATCACACTCAGTTTTAAAGATAATTTAGCTTTAATACATTGTCAATGCAACTCTCTGGGGGACATAAAAAGTGATCTGTCTTGTGCACATCTGCTGAGCTCCACTTCCTGATCCTGGAGCCGCTCTCTAATGTCTCTGCTTTTAGCTACGGGAAGTGACCTAAAGCAAAGATGTGCAAAGTACACCCTGATCAGCGGTGCAACTTCCAAATGTCTTTGGGGTCACTACTTAAAAATGGTGCCAGAGAGTAATGGCTGCATATTACAAGCATTAGGGCTATTCCGCTGGCGTCTTCTTTAGCTCTCGCCTGGCTTGTGCTGCCAGGGACGAGGCTCCCTTGTCCAGGGAGGGCTGAGGGGATGGGTATTGCAGAGAACCAGACAGCCTCTTTGAGAGACTCGTAAAGCTACAACTGTAAAAGGGCTCTGCTATTTAAGGCACTTAACTGGTCGCCCATCACCTTGCTATTTGCTTAGGTGTGTGGAAAAAAATTTATTGTGTCGAGAAAGCACCATTAATGCTTCGATATTGGACTGTGTAAGTGAAAATGCGATCCGATGTCGGCAATTTTGTGTGGTTCAGCTAATAGGCGGGGGTGTTTTTATTCCTCCCCCCAAGCAACGTTTCCATAGAAACGGAAAATAACGCGCCCCGCGCAAAGAACATGCACGCCCTGGTCTGCGCCTGCGAGCGTGCTTGGGCGTGGCGCGCTCCCTTCAGAGGGTCCAGCCAGCAGCTACTTTTATAAGGTGTGTTCAGAGTACCTAAACAAGATCGTGAGTAATTTTTAGCAACTAGAGCAAAATAACTTTTTTCCTCGCAAATTAAAAGTCTTATGAGTAAATTATCCTATTTGTTCCATTTTAGGATTTGTCCCTCCAACAGAGGCTTTTCTGTGGATATAAGAAAACAATTAATGTGAACAGGAAAACTGAACGTAATTACATCAAATATATGTGTTGACTGCAAGAAGCATCTCAATTTTGGAACTGTTAACTGATCCCGTGATAGGGTTGAGTAAGAAGATTTGTACCAAGGGAATCCCATTTGCCCTGTTTGTATTGGAGAACATTAGGGATTTGGGGCTATAATCCAAATTACCATGATGAATATGTGTGCAATGGGTTGAAAGACATAAAGGCATTTCAAATAAAATTTAAGGTCGTCTCAATCTTTTTTTTTTTAAATCATCTTACTAAGGGAAGTAAGCCAGAAAAGGAAAGAAAAATACCATATAATATCACTTATACATGGAATCTAAAAAAAAGGGTGGGGGGACAAATGAACTTGTTTACAAAACAGAGACAGACTCACAGATGTAGAAAACAAACTTATGATTACCGGGGGGGATGGGGAGGGATAAATTAGGAGTTTGGGATTTGTAGATACTAACTCCTATATATAAAATAGATAAACAACAAGATCCTGCTGTAGAGCACAGGGAACTATATTCAGTACCTTGTAATGGCTTATAATGAAAAAAATATGAAAAGGAATATATATACATATATATGTATGTATGTATAAATGGATTACTACTGTATACCAGAAATCAGCACAACATTGTAAATCACTATATTTCAATTAAAAAATCAAGGTCAAAGAGCAGCATTCATTGGTATTTAGGTACTTAGAAATATTTCACACTCTTCCATTTGAGACTTTTTTTTCCTGGAAATGAAACATAGGTCTTGCTGTCAGAGAACATGTTAATTTAAACTAAAAAGAGCTATGCTGAAGGAGGACGGCTGAAGGGTGTGTGCAGAGAGTGTGCGTGTTCTGAGGAAAGCTGCAGCGAAAAGCAGAAGAGAAGCCCCTGAGAAGGCCGTGCTCGGATGAAGCAGGGACCCACCCCAGCACCAGATGCGGTTCTGCTAGGTGATGTCTGCTGCATGTAAAGTAATTTTATTAGAAATACATTATTTGGTTTACTTAGTTAAAATTTGTCCTTTTCAGATTAAACATATGAATAATAAGATACTATTGACAATAATAATAAGATATTATTGACATTTTAGATCTCAATGAGCCTCAATGGTGAAAGAAGTCAGAAAACCGTTGTCCTCTGTTGCCAGATCTTGTGGCATCACCCAGCACCTGGTGACTGCCGCCCAGGAGCTGAGAAACGGGGCAAGACTTGTTTCACTCAACGTTTTGGACTCTTTTGAATAGATGACCTGAAATCTGATGTGCTGACTTATAGCCATTCCTGATCTGCACCCACCCCTCATTTTCTCTGTCTCTGAATCCAAGTAAAATGTTCCCATGACCCAGCCGCACTCTTCCCAGAGACAAGCAGGGTCCTCCCTGCACTCACTGTCCTGTGGCACGTCTATTTCTTGGCTGCCACGTCATCCTGGAAACCTCACAGTTCTTAAACTGACACTCCACACCATAGATCTTGCCGTGATGTCATGTGGGGGAAACTTTGTGAATATTTTGTGAAGTTTCAGAGACAGGGAAGCATGCCGTTCTCATAAAATGATCACTTGGATTTATTTTTGAAGCAATCATCACACGTGTTACTTGCAAGCTGTTTATAATGCATTAAAATACTTATTTAAAAGGTTTTCCTCGAGCCAATGGCTTGCTTTCTTACAATGGCCTGTGCTAACGGGGGAAATGTGTGCAGCTGTATCAGGCAGTGTCACTAGTGTTTGATTATGTATATCGCCATAAACTATGTTTATAAATTATGTTTATTGTGGCATAATTAGTAGCACTAACAGTGCATAATATCAATAAGGTCGTTAAATATGTAAATAATAAATAATAGCAATATTAATGCCACCAAGGAGCAGTGCTCGATAGCACCGTGTATATTCAGTCAGCTGATGACTGCATTTCTCATCATGTCATCGGGAAGACATGGAACAAAGCCAGTCATCAGTTTAATGAACACACAGCCACGTGCAGAAAATGAACACACCCTTGCTTAATGGATGGGAAAGTAAAAACAGCAGGTTGCTTCCCTAAGAAATGGGGGAATGTTGCACAGTGTGGTCCATTTCACAAAGCAGTGGGTTTTTGGAAATTTGAAAAGTGGACTGAGGGCAGGTGGGGTAAGACCTATTTACCTTTTCATTTACAATTTTCCAATACAGCTGCTCCTGTATTCCCTCCAAATGCCTACGGAGACCCAGGGAAAAAACATGAAAACTCCAACGTGCCACAAAAACAAGGACTTCCAGACAATTTATAGCCTGAATCTTGGAAAATTTTTCTATGACTTCCCTGCCAGGGAAGTTGGATTAAAGACCACAGTTGATGGTCAGACTCTGGGAATCTCAGGTGGACACATCAACCAGCCAACCAGGCTGAGAACAGGAATCCATACCCAATGAGCAACAGTGGGACTCGGAGGAGGTCTGCATAGACCATCCCTCTGTTTGGTGATAAAGTTTTAAAAATATATCTGCAGGAGATGAGAAGTGGGGTATCCTGAATATGAAAAGAGAAAGCAGAATGCTAAAATATATTTCTAGTAGGAAATAAAATTAAATTTTAGAAAACTCTTTGGTGTATTTTCAGTAGCATAGTTATGAAATAGGAGTGGAGTGTCAGAGCTGGAAGATAAATGTAACAGCGTGTGAGGAAACAGGGAGATCTATAAGTATAGAAGGAGTACAAGGGACCAAAAGCTCTCCACCAGGAAGAAGTTGTACACTGTAGGCAGTGTAAATGTCAGAATTAGCACTAGCCAGAAAGTTGTATGGGGAATAATTTTGAGAAGCTGTTCAAGAGGGGAAAACAGAAGAAAAGAAAACAAAAATTCTAAGAGATGGAAAAGTCTCAGCTATGACAGGTTGCCTAGCCTAAAATAATGTTTTGGGGTTTTTTTTTTTTTGAAGAAAAATGAGAGAAAAATAAATGGAGGAGGCTATTTATCAAAGACATAGTTGATGAAATGTGTCTGGAATGAAATAAGACCCAGTTGTGTAGATCAGAGTTTCACAATGTCACTATGTCCCAACCACATAAAAGGCCCATTATACAAGGTCCAGTCCCTTCTATAATGCTCTCCTCTTAAACATGAGCCAAGGAGGAACAGAAATTTCAAGGAAGTGTTCAAAATAAAAGACAAAGACCAAAATGATCAAAAGATTAAAAATATTGGAGAAAAAAGAGATTGAGATTGAAGAAAAAATTTTTAAAGAAATTACTGATATCTTGAGAGAGATAAAAGAATATATTCTATTCAAGAAACAAGAACAGGGTGCAATAAAAACAGAATATTCTGAAGTCAGAAAAGCTCGATTGAAATTTTAAAATACAATACCAGTAGTTAAGAACTTAGTGGGTGGACTGAGAAATAAAATTGAGGAAATCTCAGAAGAGCAGAGCAAACACACAAGTGTGCACACATGCACATACACACACACACACACACACACACAGAATAAGGAGAGAGAAGATAGGAAAACCAGAGGACAAGTCCAGGAGCAAGTCTTCACTTCGTGAATGAAGTTCCAGTGAAACAAAATGAGAGTTGGAAGGAAATAAACTACAAAATAATCTTTTAAAATGTATTTGAATTAAAGGAAATATGTTTCCAGTTTGAATGGGCCCACTTTGGACCTCACACTGTGGGTGACGATAGCCTCACACCAGGACAATGTGTCACAAAATTCAGAAATTCAGAAAAATGGGAACAGAAAAGACCCCTCACAACCGCAGGAGGAAAACCCGTAACTGATACGCAGCCAAGAATGAGAACGACATTGGACTTTTCAGTAGTAACTTGGATGCTAAAAAACAAAGAAGACATACCTCAAATTACCAGGAAAAATTACTTCCAAGTCAGGATTCTCAAGTCCAACTATAAGACATTGTGGAAAAGGAAAAACTAAGGAGACAGTTAAACTTTGGTCCTTGGGGGCAGGACACGGTGGGTACGTGTCAGCACACATTTGTAGCTGTGGCTTGTAAGCTGTGGCCTTTGGGTGATATTGATGTGCACACGTAGGTTCACGCACTGCTCTGGTGGGAGATGCTGATAACAGGGGAGTCGTGCACGTGTGAGGACCAGGGGTGTGTGGGAAATGCTCCTCTCTCCTCAGGTTCACACCTTGGCAATCACAGCCACTTTTTGGCTTTAAACACAATCTGTCTGCCAGAATTCCTAAGTCTATGTCTCCTGCCCAGACTTCTCTTGAATGCTAGACTGCCACTGAGCTGCCAGCCCCAAACCTCCACTCACATGGCTGACAGCACCTCAGCACCTGCAGAACTGAGCTTCTGATCCCTTCTGCAGAAACCTGCCTGTCCCTCGTCAAGCTCCTTCAAGTGTCCCATCATCCTATTTAAACTGTAATGTGTCCCCTCATCTTTGTGCTCACAAGCCCCCTCCTCATCCTGCTCTCTTTTCCAAAGCAGGCACCACCTTTTGAAATTTTGTATAATGTTTTAGCTCGCGTTTTATTTACTCATTATTTGGTGTATTAGTTATTGTGTCCACCACCCCACAGAGTGTAAATTCTACCCAGACAGTCATCTCCACCTCCATGTTTCTTCCCCTGACGAATCCCAAAGCACCTGGCGCCGTGCCTGGCTCACAGACTGGTGCCCGACATCTGCTTAGTGAATAAATGCACCTCCTGGGGCTAAGGGTGTATTTTAAGCCACAGGATTTTAATCATTTTAAGCACAAAAATTCCAGAAAGGGAGGCTATTAATACTAGAAATCAGCCCACTCAGGGCACACTTGAACTTGGGTCTTGAAGACAATGCTTCTGCTGGAAAAGAAGGTATTATGGGAAAGATGGAAGAGTTTCCCAGCGTCTGCTGGCAAACCCCTGTGGGCTCGGCCAAGGTGCTTATGAGAGTGAAAGGGTAGGCACCGGTCCCCTGCACAGTGACATCTACTGCGCTGCACTGTGTGGGCCTTGTGGCTTTGTGGGCAGTGTGGCCCTGTGCTGTGTGGGCCGTGTGGCTGTGCGGGCCGTGTGGCACGGCATCGTGCTGAGGCACGTTACTATTGCGGCGTATTTCTAAGCTCTTGTAAAGCTGGCTATAGCTCCATTCTGGTTGTACTTTATATTCTTCTCATTTGGATATTCTGTTTTCCTCACACAGTTACCATCTTTGTGATTTGTTTTCACTCATGTTTGCTTGTTTAGATTTTACAAATGTCCAAGCAGAAAGGTCCGGGTGTGCCCAGCCAACGACGTCCCAGGCATGGACCAGAGCCAGGGCGCAGCGGAGCAGGTCGCTCTCCAGCGGTGCGGTCACCGTGTGGCCCCCTGACCAGGCGGGCGGATGTGGACATGAACTTCTAAGACAACTCCTTATTTATTTCTCACCTGTCTGTCAGAAAACATTTTGATTCTTCTTCCACAGCCCAGAGACTAGGCTAACTGGAGACACAAAGAGAGAGAACGCAATAGATTCTGCCCTCTCACTCGCTGGTTTCTTGTTTCCAGACCACAATATATTAGGGGCAGGAAATGCTAAGCGCGGGGAGGATGTGGGCGAATTCCCTGACCCTGGTGAGACGTGGAGAGGACACCCCTTCACAAGCAGCCCCGATACATGAGAGCTACCAGCTGTCTAGTGTCACTCGGTAAAGGGGCAAATAACAGAACGCACACATCGTTTCTGGTCACCATTGTATTTTATAAAATAGGAGAACAGTAGCTGTGAACTGCGTTCTGCATGCGGCTTCAGGAAGCAGGGCTGCACAGAATACATTTAAAAAGCAATTCCCTCTAAAGCTATTTTAAAATGTCTGGACACTTCATGATGCTACTATGTTAGAAAGGAGCTCATTGCTTGAAACTGCCTCTTTTTTGGTTCAGATTTTTCATATCTTGATGACAAAGTTTCTACATTATTTTGTCTTAAAAATCAATTCTCAAAATTTTCAAAAATTTCTATTTCTGTTAAAACTTTTGGGCAGGCAGTTGAAGGAGTCACTGTAGCTCAGATCTTCCCAGGAACTTGTTCCTAACTCACAAGCACTGACAGTGTAAATTCACAACAAAGCTATTGCTTTTATGGTTGGAAAATGCAAAGCCTTGCCAGCCAAACAGAGAGGTCACGGCCTCTATGCAGAGGCCCCGGGGATGTTTCACCCCGTATCTTTTGCGTATTTATCCCTGAGACTGTACGAGACATTTATCAGTTGGAAGTATGTCGACGGTTAGCAGGCGTGACAGCTGACTGCATCCAGGGGACAGGTTTGCTTGCTGCTTTGGGGTTCAAAGTCTCAGTCGACTCCCTGAGATTAGGGCCCTGGGAAGCGGAATCCTCAGTCCTGCTACAGCCACCCAACGGCCACGCGCTTCCCTCCTCACCCTGCCTCGCTCCTGGTGGCAGATTGCATGGCCCAGGGACCGCCTCAGTGCCTGTCACTCATTCAACACCGCCTCCTTCCACAGGGAAACAAACATGAGAGCTCGGAGGCCATTCAAACCGTCCAAGAAGGTCAAAGTTGGGGTAATTACAGTTATCCGACTAATGTTCAGATGCTCTCACATTCCCAGATGAGTCCGTAACGAACTCTATGTGATGGAAATATCTCACATTATTCCTGTGGTTGCCAGCCTGCAGTGTCATTCCAGATGGCCAACACAAAAATAGCACGAAAAAATGTCCTCCAGAAACGCACTCTTTGAAAGCGTTCTGTTAGCCCCATAACAGATACTCCAAGACGTCCCAACATTCCAATTCTAATGAACGGGACTGCCCTCCCTCCCCGTCAAGAAAAAGTCCAGATATTAAAATGCATCACCAGAGTGAATTGCTGGTCGCTGTCACTGCCATGATTGGCTGCTTGCAAAAGCACCCTCTCCCGCCCCTCAGGAAACGCCCGACGTGTTTTGCCTAGAATCTGGGTTCGTTATAGGCAGAGGATCTGTAGAGCCATGGAAACGTGAAGGTCTTGGTGGTTAACACGGAAGTGGAGCTGCTCGAATTTGATTACCTTGTTTAATGAAGTGTCGCATTTATTTACAAGATGACATGATGAATCACATTACGGGGACCGTAAATCAGCTTATAAAAATGGACAAATGATTTAATGAAGTGATGCATTTACAAATTCGAGATGAAGAGATTTGAACTCATTCTGATATTTTCCACCTTAAAAAAAAAACGCTCTAGAGATCAGCCCAGGAAGTAAACTTGATGATTTGCTTCCTTAAAATCCTTCACGTTCTCTGATCACGGAGGCCCTGAATTCTACCTTGGCCTCAATTTGCATCTTGCAGTGGCTGGGAACCCTCCTTCCTTCCAGCCTTCCCAACATCAGCACCTGCAAATGCAGCTCCATCGTTAGACATGCGAGCCCAGTCCTCAGGCGCCAGCGGCGTCCGTGGGGAAGGCAGAGAATCACCGTGATGCCTGACAACTGGACAGAATTGCCGGGGGCACCGGCTACACTTGTCTTAGCTTTTTTTTTTAAATCTGCCGGGTGGAAAACGATGAGCAACCCCTCAGATCACAGGGCAGATGCCCACATCTGCTTGCAGCAAATTCAAATCTATATTCACCACGGGCTGCACCAGGGGGAAAGCAAAGTCTCTGATGTGTAGAAAGAACAAATGAGAAGTTTAACGACGAGGACTGGGTCTGGATGAAGCTGCCTCCTACGCAGGGCATGATGGGCAGGTTCGCCCATCTCCTTAAGCCCCGCTTCCATCAGAGCCTCGCTTGGCCACAGCCGCGAGCAGCAGGGCAAGCCGGGGCCGGTGGCTTCACCCGGGTCGGGTGTGCACCTGGCAGCTGAGCCGCGTTACCCGTCCCTCAGTTCCTGAGCCTCAGCCCTTTAGGGGTGGGTTGGGATGGGGGTCCATCGCTTCTCCAGGGAACCAGGCTGAGAGAGTCAGGCTGCCAGGACACATGCTAGCACTCCGGAGTTGCTGCCACGTGCCTTACACACTTGCCGAATAGGACCTCTTTTTTCCTTCCAAGGATGATAGAGATGTCGCCCGGAGACGAAGCAGGGGAAATGGGGAAAAAGCAGTCGCGGGTTATCCTTATTTGCACAACCCCCATGAGCAGGAGGTGAGTGGTGCTTTTCCGAGTTCATTTTCCCCGAGTAAGCTAGTGCACACCGGACAGGGTGAAATGGATTGCAAGTTTGGGCTAGGAGACTTGGGTTTCTAATCCAGCTTTGTTATCCACTCACTGTGTGCCCGGGACAAATGACTAGTGTTCTCATCTATAAATGAGGGATGCTGACGCCAAACTTCCCAAGGTCGTTGTGAAGGTCACACGAGACCAGGAGCTCCCAGAGGGCCTGATGCAGCCAGTTACCGGAGAAATGCAATTTCTTCCCTTCCTCCTTCTCTCTCCCTTCTCTGCCTTCTCCTTCGCTGGACTCTCCATTGGGTCTTCTTTTGACATCACACACACACACATTCATACAACCTACATTTTTGTGTATAGTGTTCACTGTACATTGAAAATTATTCTTTGAGAATTCTAATTAGCTACACTTCTAGTATATTTTGAGTGCGGCCCATAGCAGAGAGAGGAGGGTACTTAAATTCAAGCCTCCAGGGAGACGGTTTACAGAGCTCTTCACTTTGGTCACCAAAGGAAAATATAAGGCTTTGGATCTGTCTTTCTGGATTTCCTCATCAGGCAAACAGATAACCTAGACCTCAGTTCCCTGGGGCCTGGATGGAGAAGGAAAAAAAAAAAAAACGAAGAAGAAATTTGAAGTCATTTTGGCCTTTTAAGCAGGCTCAAAACCTACATTTAAAAAACAAACAAACAAAAACTCCTAAAAAGAAAAAGACAAAGCTACATTTGAAGCAGGGAGTTGGGTAGAAACCTGGTGGAGTGGATCCGCAGGAGGAGTCCGCGTGAAGCGCTTTTAGGTGGAAAGTCTGATTATTGTGCGCGTCTGGGCGAGAAGCGCAGCGATGCGAGAGGCGCAGGGGCGCTTTCGGGCCGGCCCGGGGCGCCCAGGTCCCGCCGCGCCCGCGCGCGCCGCGTCGCTGCTCGGGGACCAGCGCTCACGAGAGGGGCGACGTCTCGGTGTCGTCAGGCAGTCACGGTGTGCAGGAAGGACCTGGGTTTCGGAATCACAGGGAGCCTGGGTGGTTTTCCTTGGCTCTGATGGCGTCTGACGTGTGCTGAGGCCTTTCCGCGGGGCGAGAAGCCGGGAAGCCGTCCCCCAGCTTGGGGCCCGGCCGCAGGGGCGGCCCCGGCCCCGGGGCGTCGGAGGGCGGCGCGCTGGTGGGGTGGGGTGGGGGCCCTGCGGGGCCGGGGTTGGGGGGGGCTGCCGGAGCGCCGCTGGCGGGGGTGGGTGGGGAGGACAGAGGGGACCCCGCGTCTGAGCCCGAGCTGGCCCGCCGCATCTGCGCGCCGCACCCTGAGTGACAGGTGTACACGGTGCCACGTCGGCTGCCAATATGTTATGAGACCATGGTAACAATCGCTCATCTCCAGGGAGCAGCGCCGCTTCGTTCTTCACTATCAGACATGAAAGAAATAATTTCAGGTGCCAAAAAAGGATCTCTGATAACAGAAAACATTTCAGCGTTCATTCGCCGGAGTTTGCCCTGAAGCAATAGCTCTGATATGGTTTTGGGTTTTTTTCCCCAATCTGTCTTTATGTTTACAATTAATCCATGATTATCTACAAGCAATCTTTTGGCCTATAGGGTGCTAACAGAAAAGAACTGGTTTCTTCCTTTAGAAAACATTCTTCTTTAATTTACTTGACTATCATATGTAGTAACATTTGCATAGGGCTGTGTCACAGGGGCCTTTCACACAGAGAACCTAATTTTAGTTCACTGAATCCTTACAGCAAACATGTGACATAAGGGCCACAAGATTATCTCTGCTCCGTAATGAAGAATATTAGGTTCATTCAAAGGGACTGCTGAACACGGGATTATCCCCTGAAAATTTCTTGACATCCTTTTGATAACGTTCTCCTGCCCCCTAACTTACGCACTGAAACCGGTGAAGAAATGGTAAGAGCGTTAGAGACGACTGAGGTGTCTGATGCTGGTCCCTGGGGTTTGATGAAGTTCTGTCTGTGATGACACACGGCCAGGTAGACGGCAGGCGCTGGTGCTCACCTCCTGCTCCGTCTTCCTCCTCACGCCTTCTCTCGTGGTTGGAATCAGCTTTGTATCTAAGAATCCATGACGATGAGATAGCAAATTTACACAAATGAAGCATCAGCTTTGTGTCATAGGTCCCCATTCCGTGGGGTCTGAAGTGTATAAATACACCTATTTATATATACAGATCGCTCTGTTGTAGCCTTATTATACCTTGCCTTGTTTTTAACGAATTAAAATTGAAAGCCTCAAACTGTGACAGCAAAGAGATCCAGGGTCCTCACCCAGGAGCACCTTGGATCTGGGGACTCTGGGATCAGTCATGACTCAGGGCGAGTGATCAGATCAAGAGCACGGCTCTTCCCAGGAGCAGCAGGGGATTCACAGTCCCACCTGCCCCAGCACCCCCAGCGTGAGGGCCGGAGCTCGCGGTCCAGCAGAGCAGGAGGATGCTGTGTGACAGGAAAGTCCACACACGGCTGGACCCACTGCTCGGCCATCCTTGAAGAGGCAGCCAGGAGAGGCAACTGTGGCGACACAGTTCTCTCTGGCGCCTAGAACACTGTCACAACTGCCTTCCAACAGTGACCGAGAGAAGGAGAGTCCTGGTGCATGAGAAAGCGAGAGTGGAGCCCCAAATTAACAGATCACCAGTCTCCTAATCACTGAGCTTCATTGTTCTCGTCTGTAAAATGGGTCTGTAGCCAGTTTACAGTTCTGTGATCCTTTACTTTGACCTTGATTGGATCCATGGTGAATGGGCCAGATCTCACCCTGGTCCCTCCTTCCCTCCCTCTGCTTGCACCCATGAGCCCAGAGACCTGGGATGCTGGGTGCACAAAGATGCTAATGCATCTGGGTGCTCCTTGCAAGGCATGTAATGATTCCTTTAATGAAGGTCCCCAGTGGAATTAACTTGCTCCTAAGCTTAGCTGGCCCTTGAGAGGATGTCTCAGTGACTCACTCCTCATAGGACTGGACCTGGCCCGTTCGCTGTGAGGCTGGTCTTGTAAAACAGAGCAGCTGAGGTGGGAAGGGAGGGAGGGATGACACGAGGGAGGTTTTGGAGACACTGCTCCCCCCAGTGAGCACGCCCCCGACCCCGGGAAGACGGGGAGCTCCTCCATGTGTCGTGTACCCACTGCTAAGCAACGTTTTGTCAAGCTTCTTATACCCCAATTATCCAGAGATCAATTCCGATTAAACGTCACTATTCAGCGCTTCCAGCGGTTCTGACGAGCGGGCAGAGCTGCGGGGGGTGTCTGCCCAGCGGAAGACCAGACGAGGCGGGAGTAGCGGGCAAGGTTGGGCTCGGGTCAGGGTGACCCAGCAGCTCAGCTCCCAGAGAGGTGGCCTCGAGCTGTGTTGTCACCGGAATCCCAGAGTGTGGTCCCAAGTCACCCACTCCCTGGTTCCTCTCCAGGTTGTTACGGTGAAAACACACATGGTCTGGTGCCCCCACCCCTCACCACTTCCTTGCCCCCCCCTCCGGTCCTTCCTTCTCCCCATCCAGACTTCCTGGGACTCTCACTCTTACCTATTTTTTTTTTCAATTTTCAGCCTACTTTCATTTAATCTTTTAATGATCAGAGGGAGGAAAGACTTAGAACATTAATTATTAATTCCTAAAACTTGCATAAAACTTAATTCCTAATTATCAGCACAATTAATAATGTTTAAAATCTCTCTTGCTTGGAAAAACCTTATGGAACGGAATCAGGACAGGATGGTGAAGAAGAGCAGCCGCCTCCATGGGACCCAGAGAAGCTGTGTCTTAGTCTCTCCACTTGCAAACTGGGGACAGCCATAGTGCCACCTCGTGGGGCTGAGGGGCGGCTCAAACCCAAACCCGCCAGGGTGCTCGCGAAAGGCCCGGTGCGTGGGGAGTGTTCCCCAGATATTTGCTCCCATTGTGTTAGGCGTGGACCCTCCTGCCTGCATCGTGCTGCGTGAAGTCTGATGGCTGACACCACCTGAGTGACCAGCATGAGCAGAACGGACCAGGCTCAGGCCGAGACTGAGACAGAGCCCACACTCTACCCCACAGCCAGGGTCCCCGTCCACTGACGTCATATATTGTGGGTGGGAGTAGATTTGCATGTGGACTCAAAGTATAGGAAACACCTTCTGTAGAGTGTTTCTACTTCCTAAATGGGTACCTTCATATTTTTCGATTTTTCCAACTTTCCATCATTCTCCCCTCAGGTCGAGTGATGCGGCAAAAATGCAGTGTTGTGCACTCCGCTGCTCTTGTTCCATTAAAAGGAACAGAAACCATGGAGTGAAAGTGACCCCTTCTTTCTTTCTCTTTCTCTCCTTCCCCCTTGCCTACTCCTGCTGGAAACTTCCTCTCGCCAAGATTCACTCGGGGAGTTTCCATTCCAGGAATTTTTTATGAAGTTACAAGAGACAAATTAGGTGATGTGACTGAGTTAGCATCGTGTCCGCTGCGCTGAAGGTCACGGTGCACAGCACAAGTTACACGTGCTATTTGCCTTGTGGGGGAGGCAGAGCTTCATTAGCTGAGATTTTGTAAGACATTCACAGACTCTGCATCAGGAGGCCATTTCTAGAAGGACGGGCAAGGGGGTGAGGACCCCGTGGCTGATAACAGACATGGATATTTAGACGACTCTCTGGGTTAGCTTGTGCGGTGACACCAGACCCCACAGTGAGGAAAGGGAAATGGAGCGCTGTGCGCGACGGCGAGTAGCATCGCTGTGGCCCGTTTGCAAACTTAGACTCGTTACTTCAGAGTAGCTCACGTAGACACAACTAGCACGTCTTGAACTAATTTTCAAAGTTGAAAAGATCGTGCATTTGTTCATATTTGCAAATCTGCCCACCCTGGCTGTAGCTGGCGTCTGAGGGGCTTCCTTCTGAGAACGAGAAGCTCTGATGCAGCATCTTGATTAAAACACATTCCCTCTGCGTGCGCCCGCTGGCTCACAGCTGGCCCTGCGCGCACTCCCTCTTCCCTGGAGATCAGGACCTGCCTTGCTCAGAAGGGAGAGCGTTTCAGGAGAAGGGCTTTTCCTCCAGGCTGTGTTCAAAGAGCAAAAAGTTCTCCCCACATCGCAATTACTTGAAAACCCTAACCTGGCACGTTTCCTTCGTTTACTCAGTGACCCACCATGGTCAGCAGCTCAAGAGTGGACTGGCTGCTGAAGACCCTCAGGCCAGGGGAACTGGCCCCTCGTCCCTCCCCATCTAGCAGAACATGTAAGTTGGTCACATCCTCGGGTACCAGGATGAGATGGAACACCTTGTAGGATTCCAAACTGAGGTTTCTATGGCAACCATGGGACTCATCAGAATAGGAAGACGTCAGCACCCTAAGACCTCCCTCCCGGAACCTCCATGTTGCCAAAAATTCTAGTCCTGAGATGGCAGCTGGAGGAAGGGGCATGGTGTGCTCGAAGACGGGGACCCCAGAGGTTCCTGCTCTGGTCTGAAAGGGACGCAGGGAAACCATGGTGATGCGTCACCTCATGACGCACCGAGGGTGTTTCCAGTGCTGTTGGACAGAAGGATCGAATGCCTTGAACACCCTAAGCATCTCCGGTTTAACTCACCAAAGGATCCAGATGCAAATCAGCCCCCTTCCCCAGTACAGGCCAGGAGCTCATCTGCAGGTCACCAGCTGCTTTGGAGGCCGTGCTGATGGGGGTCTTCCTTTCGCTTATCTTGGGGCTGTCAGATTTCAGAACCCCTCTCGCAGAGAATGGCTTCTAGTCCCACTCTGGGCAGTCGGGAGGGGTACCTTCAGAGAGCTTGCCCCATCCTGGGGGAGACAGCCCCATCCCGGGAGACATGGCCCCATGGTAGGGGGGGGTAGACAGCCCCACCCCAGGGGAGACGGCCCCACCTGGGGCTGTGGAGTGAGACGGCCCCATGGGGGGGGGGTTGGGGGTAGACAGTCCCTCCCCAGGGCAGACGGCCCCACGGTGGGTGGAGGGGGAGACGGCCCCACCCCGGGGGAGGTGCCTCCGCGGCACACCCAGGTCCCAGTTCCCTCCTGTGCGCAGTTTAGGGCAATCCAAGAGACACAGCAAAAGCTGCAGAAATTCTCCTCAAACCCACGGAAAGAAAGGTTGGAGGTTTTTCCCGTTCTCACTTCCTTTCTTCCTCTGCCGTCGCCGCGTATCCACGCAGGCGGGGAGACAGACCCTCTTCTGTTGTCCCTTCCCTTCCTCCCTCCTTGTCCCCACCCCCCCTCCACTTTGCGTCCACACGCCTCCCTCCCGTCCAGCTTAATGTCGCTGTCTCCCAGCGACCCCAGCAGCGATGCTTTTAAAGATGGGCGGATTGATGGAGAGAAATAAAAACAACGCGGAGGAGAATAACAACCAGACTGGAGACACGAAGGAATTACTGAGGCCCGAGGCCCCGGCCGGGCTCCGTCCCAGCCCGGCTCGCGCGTGCGATGCTCTGCCTCTTCCTCGCCTCCTCTCTCCTCTTTTTCTTTTTCTTTTCTTTCTTTTTTTTTTTTCTTTTCTTTATTCCTTTTCAAGACCAAAATGGAAAGAAAGTCACCCACCAGACAGCGCTTCGGTGTACGCGTTTGTTCATGTTTTAGAGAAAAACAACAGCAACAAAAAACCCAGGGCGCCGTGTGAGCGGGAGCCTGGCGCGGGTTTATTATTGCGGGCGGCACTCAATCAAACGCGTCCCTGCGAGCAGAGAGTAATGTTGGCGAATCATCCTGGGGGCTTTTTTCCGTGTGTGAGTGGTATCCATCTGTCAGCTGTCAGTGCCAGTGAGAGATACACAGGGCTGTCACTCCTCGTCAGCCGGCGCTTGTGAAGCCCTTCGCAGCTGCCGCGCCGCGCAACTGTCCTCACCGAGGGCCAGCGAGGGGTCGGAAACGGGACGTCAGGCGCGTTCTGGGGTGCCGGTGTCATCAGAGACACCAGCACAAGCTCCACTGCGTGTGTTTTTCTAAGACAACAACCAAAAAAGGAACCGTGTTTAAAAAAAAAAAAAAAAATCAAGCCTTAGAAGGTAGCGTCACTCGGCTTTGTCCCCAGAGGTTCCTTTGCAGGTCGGGGTCCTGGGGCCTGTGAAACCCATCACGGCCGCAGAATTTATGTCCCAGTAAATGCACACGTCCGAGCCAGAGACTGGGGTATGTATTTTTTAAATCAGCAGAATATAAAGAGGGCGTACGTTTTTTATGGTTTCCCCTAAATGCATTCTACGACTGCAAAGATTGCGCACGTGCTTAAAAGTCTGCGTAATGGAATACATGCTCCGTGCATGTTTGTAAAGCGAAAACGAACACTGGGAGCTGGGGCCGTGCCCACAGCGTAATAATGCAGACGTGAAAAACCAGGTTAATTTTGATATGGAAACACTCTATTAATCACCACTCTGGTGTTCCACTGGACATTTCAATCTGTTTATTTATAGGGTGACATCCACTTAATTGAATTATTTTCAACTGACCCTGGTTCTGGTTTTGCGGTCCTTGGTCTGCAGGAAGTTCTTTGCACACCACTTGCTTTTACGAGCAGAGCTGCCTTTACCCAACCTTCACGCCCTCACCGGGACACAGGTCGAAGTGCGACGGAGAACTTCAGTGCCCTCTTTTGTTTGCTGCTTGTTTTAAGGTTTTGCAAAATTTGATTACCTTTTGGTTTTTTGTGGGGTTGACAGAGCTCTCATTAAAAAGAAGATCCACTAGTTTGGATTCCTTGTAGCATAGATTCTTATTAAAATAAAAAAGGAAGGGCGAGGGATTTCTTGGCAAAATCAAGAATTAATTGATAGAGTCACTGACAGTGAAGAGATGGGGTGCAGGGCGGGTCGGAGCTCGGAGTAGCGCTTGATGAGGCCCGAGGGACGCCGCCCCGCAGCGCGCAGGGAGGCGGAGCTCGGCTGCGGCCAGTGCGACTGTCGTGAGGCACGTGGGCTGAAACACCCCGGGCTGAAACCTGAGGCTGTAAAGGTTACATTCTTATCGTAGAAAAATGCCCTCTTCCCGTACCGACTCGGGGAGGGTGTGACTGGGGTGAAAGGCGGGACACTGAGGGACCGTCTTGTTAATTGTTAAGGTCTTGGGTTTGTTTCCAGGGGAGCTGGCGAGATAAAATCAGACTCCCAGGTTCCGTATTCAGAGAGGCCCTCGTCACGTTGTGAAGACCAGCTACGTGTGGAAAAGGCACACAGGCCAAGTGCTTACAGGGGTGCTCACGCGTGGCTTCAGAGGGCGCGCGATTTCCGTTTCAACCAGTGAATTCGAGGCGATCATTGTTACAAATGTCGAAGAGGGAGCTTGGTCACTTTAGATCGAAGTCACAAACGTGCTGGGCCAGGCAGGACGGGAAGGACCGTCAGGCAGAAGGGGAGCCTTTCAGCACGGTTTTGGTCCCTACAGATGCTGTAACAAATTACCGCAAACTTAAAGGCTTAAAAAAGCACAAATTTACTATCGCACGGTCCTGGAGGCCGGAAGTTCTAAACTCAATGTACCTGCCAGGCTGTGTTCCTTCTGGAAGTTTCTAGGGGATGGCCTACCTCTTGCCTTCTCTAGCTTCTAGAGACTGCCCGCTTTCCTCAGCTTCTGTCTCCTTCTTCCCACCTCAAGGCCAGCAGCACAACACCCTCCACCCCTCATCTCTTGTCTCTTCTTTTGTTGTCCCCCCACATCCCTCCCCTTGCTTCTCTGCCTCTGGCCCTCCAGCCTCCGCAGCCTCGCTTTTACAAGGACCCCGGTGGTTCCACTTTGCCCACCTGGATAGTTCGGGACACTCTCCCCATCCCAGGTCCTTGACTCCCTCAGATCTGCAAAGTCCTTTCTTCCACATAAAGTCAGATGCCAAGGATAAGGGCACCATGATCTTTGCAGGGAACATGACCCAACCAGCCACAGGCAGCCGAGACCTCGGAGTCAAGCTTGGGGACTGCAAGTCATGTGGCAGAGCGGGGACCGCCCGGCCGGCAGCAGTCTGCCCGGAGCTGAGGGGTGCGAAGGAGAGGGGGTTTAGACAAGTCCTGAACAGAGTGGGACCAGACTACAGGGACTGTTGAGTTCCAGGCATAGAATATGGAGAATATTGGGAGGCAGATACCAGTCCAGTGGGAGGAAGAGTTTTCTAATAAAGGAAACAATTTCAGGGCTAGAATGGGAAATCATGAGTTCTCTGAGACCAGAGATCCTGACACAAACCCAGGTGACAAGACCAGACAGTTTTACGATCCTCCCAATTCTGCGATCCTAAGGTACTTGGTTATCACAAAATTGACTTCTACAAAAATCGGCTTTATTCTGAAACATGCATTTTGCAGGGCTGAGAGAAGTCCCTGGTCTCCATGTTAAACTCATTAAAATGATAAAATTATATCATAAACAGTAACAATGTATGGTATTCACATTGTCTCTAAAGAATGAAAACCCAGATTTTTTTTTTTTTTTCGAATTAGAAGTGTCTGAGCGCACTTGGAAACGGATGGAGAGCTCTGTGTCCTCTCACCGGAAGTGAGCCTCCAGCGGCACACAGCACAGTCACACGGGCAGGGGCCCATCGGTCAGCTTGACCTTTTGGTATTTTGGCTGCTTCTCCCATCAGTTTTTCAAACTCCAATGAGTCCAGAAGGCGAATTCAGAGAGAGGAAGAAAAGAAACAACAACTGCACACGGACCACGTGTGTTACTGGTAATGACCCTCAAACAGACCTGTGAGCGAAAGCAGCCCTGGGTCTCCCGGTCTGCGCCACAGGGACACGTGAAACCCGTGCTCTGCAGGAGCAGACCTTTGAGGCTGACCCTCAGAGGACGGACTGCTCGGCGGCCTCAGTTCACAGAGGAAAATTGACGGGGTTACAACAGATTGCCCTGTAAACGTTATTCTGTCCTGGGGGGCACGAAAGAGATGGGCTTTGGTGGCGGAGGGGAGGAGCGGGGAAGGGTGATGATAGCAGTTACCATGATTAAGAAGCCCAGGAGGCCAGGGGATCTTTACAAACTTAGTTATTCTCAAGGATGGAAGGCGACAAGCCGAAGTAAATTGGATCTAGAGAAGCCTGTTTTCCACCAGGTACTGAAGAGAGCATTCTCTGCACCAGAGTAACAAAGAATTATGGCTGCTCTCTTACTATCTGAAGTCACTAGCTCATATAGTGCTTAAATGACTCATCACCATTCACATTATTTTTTCTTTTCTTCTCTCCCTTCCCTTCTTCCCTCCTTCCTTCTCCATTTCTCCGTGGCCTCTATATTGCAGCTTCCTGGAGATAGTCGTGCCCCTTAAATCACCTCTCTCCTTGGATTTCTGTGAGTTCTGTATCCAACTTGCTAAAATCCCAGATGGACGGAATAAATGGTGAGAGGTGGGTCTAGAACAGAGGACGGTTCTCAGGGAGTTCCCACAGACGGGGGTCTGTATTTTAGAACTTTTGAGCTTCGTGTCATACGTGTGTGTACAGTATCTAGATTAATGGGCATCTGGACACTTAAAATACAGGGCGTGGAAAACATAAAGTCCTCAATGCTTTTGACTTACAAGAAACTCACATTTTAAAATTAGCAGAACGCATATTACTGGATATCCTTTGAATGTGAAGACTTCTGAAGCATGAGGGAAAAGTCAAACCTTTGGCAGAAACAGTCATAGACTATGATGAGATGCAAGCTTGGTTTGAAAAGAAAAAGGCAACAAAATGTGTTTTGCGTATTGACATTTTTATTAGCAAAATATAACTAAAGGAACAAAATTGACAGGGATAAAATTTTCCAACCAGCCGTGGTACAATTATAGCTTGGAGATCTTGTCAAACATCAGGAGACCATTAAGAAGCAGTCCCAGTCATCGCACACCAAAGAAAACAAATCCCCCAAAAAAACCTTGTCAGGGTGCATTCCTTTCTGCTCCAGGTACCAAGCATCTAACAGTTTCCCCCCTCCAGGAGAGGGAATAAAGTGAACGCATTGGAATAACGAGAATAGTAATGCCTATGGTTGTAAATTATTTCAGTTTTATCCAAATTTCCAGATTCCCAGTTAGTCCACAGGAGGCCCTAAGAGAGGGTACAAACGGGTCCCGGTCAGGATGGCTGCCACTCGTGCTTCTCTTCTCTGTGGAAACGCTTCTTTGGAGAAGGGCGGTGTAGGAAAGGGTCTCCTCGGTTACCCTGGCCTATATTCTGTGCCTTATCAAACTCCAGCCCTCCCATCATGGGGGTGTGTGTGTGTGTGTGTGTATCTCTGTGTAGAGAGTGAGAATAGGAAGTATTTTGGTTATGGCCTGGCCTTCTTAAGGTTCTTCAAGGGCTGAGAGATGCAGAAGTTTTATTACGAAGGCAATAGGAGCAATATAAAGAGAGAAGGTACGGAAAGCTGAGCATCACGGAGAGAGCCGGAAGTCAAGCGGTCAAGAGGGAACCCAGAGGACGACTGAAACCAAGGGGCCAGAGACAGGGAGCAGGAGTCCAGGGGCATCTGCTGCGCTTCAACTGAGACCCAGTCACCTTACCTCGGGCTGGCAGTCTCTCATGGTCATACCTTACCTCTCCACCACATCTTCTCTCTGGCATCAAGATTCACACACTCCAGTCTGTTTCCAAAACATCATATTTGTTCCCACCACGAGGCTCTCCTCCAGCAGGTCTGTCCTTTCTGGGCCAGGGATGAGATCTTCTTCCCTTTGACATCTCAGCTTTCGCTGGAAGTTCATATGGCTTTCCACCCTCTGCCATTCAGATTTCAGTCTAAAGGTCCTCTCCGTGGTATGACTTCCACTTCTGGCCAAGATGGATTTAGAGAGACTGGGTTTATCTTCCAACATGGAACAATAAAAAAAAAATAATAAATTGGAGAACAGAAATATATATTTAAGAGTCTTAATAACCTTGACATCAGGCAACCAAGGACAGAGATTCATGCAAGACAGAAAGCAAATGAACTGAGCTCTCTACACCCCCAACTTACTGACTAGAGAGTTTCAAAACCACAGTGCAGAGAGGAGGAGCCTGGGAAGAACCAGGCAGCTACCTGAGTGGAGGAGACAAGGTGAGATTCAAAGGAGAATAAAGCGGTCACACTCAGAGAGCAAAGCTCCGGAGCAGAGAACTTCACAGAGTGAGGACTTGAGATCTGCAGAGAGGCCCTGTCAGCATTTATCAAGGGACTGATCAGCACATGCATGTGAAGAAACTGAGCATGAGAGAGGAATCATCAAAAAGTATTAGATGGATGGATAAATTGGATCTCATTAAAAATTCAAAACTTTTGTGTTTTACATGACACCATGAAGATAATGAAGACAACAGGCCAGACTAGGGGAAAACATTTGCAAAACACGTATCCGGCAACAGTCTTGTGTTCAGACCGTACACAAACAAAGCAAAACAAAAACAAAACAAAACAAAAACACTCCTAAATAATATGAAGACAAACAACTCAATCAAAACAAAAAAGTAGACAAATGGTTTCTGCAGACATTTTACCAAAGAAGACACATGAACGGCCAAAGCACAAGGCCAACATTGCACTAGGGAAATGTGAATTTCATTTCACATTTCACACCCACTAGAATGGCTGTAGTAAAAAAAAAAATTACAATAAAAAATGTTGTCAAGGATGTGGAGAAACAGGAACTCTCACACATAACTTGTGAGAATTGCAGCCACATTGAAAAACTATTTGGCAATTTATTCAAAAGTTAAATGTAAATTTGTGCTATGACTCAGCAATTTTACTGTTAAGTATCTACTCAAGAGACATGAAAACACACGTCTACACAAAGATTTGCACAAGCCTGATCTTAGCAGCTATCTATAGGAAAATAGATTAGTCATTGCCTGGGGCAGGGAACAAGGATTAACAGTAAATGGCCATGAAGAATCTTGTTGGTATGACGGAAATATTCTAAAACTGATTTATGGTGATAGTTTCACAATTTGGCATATTTACTAAAAATCACTGAGTTGTATGCTTAGAAAGGGAGAATTATGTAATATGTTAAAAATATGTGTTAGAGGGAACAGTACCATTACTCACACAGGACCACGTATAGTGTCTTTCCCCACCAGTAAGCTTGGAATATCTCATAAATCATGGAGCACTGGATGGACCACTCAAAATAACATCACCTTGGAAACAGGATAACTAGCCCCGTGCAGGGCATTGCTCTGATGCCACCTAACAAATATTGAAACCAAGACCTGAAAGAAACGATTTCCATGTAACTTACCTGTACCCTAAAACAAAGGTCAAAAATATTTTTAGGAATAGAAAGATATACAACACAAGCCAAGGTCAAATTCAAAACACCTGGCTGGCATCCAACCACAAGTGAACAGGATTCAAAGAAATAAGCAGGAAGACACCGGTCATAGTGAGGATTTTTTAAAAATCAATTCCTTGAAACTGATCCAGAACTATTAGACCCAGAAACTTTAGAATTAGCAGAAAAAGACATTATACTGTTATGATACATTTATCCCATGTTTAAAGAGTTAAACAGACATATAGATAATATACAGAAGATCCAAATTGAATTTTGAAATGTGAAAACTATAATGGCTGAGATGAAAATACATTATATGAGATTAATAGCAGATTACACATTGTGGAATAAAAGATAACTGAACTTGAAAATACAGAAATAAAATTATAAAAAAGTAGGAAAAGATTTTTAAAGTGAAATTGAACTCTGAACTGTGAAACAAATTTAATGGCTAAAAATGTCCAAATTTGAAATAAAAAACTATAAATCCCCAGATACAAGAAGCTCAAAGAATCCCATGCATAAGAAACATGAAGAAAACTACATCAAACTGCATCATAATAAAAATGCTCAAAACCAATTCTAAAGAGAAAGTTTTATAAGCATCCGCAGGGAAAGGACATGTTAATTACAGAGGAACAAAGATGAGCATGACAGCAGAATTCCAGTCAGAAAGGACGCAAGTGAGAAGACTGTGGAACAGCATCTGTAAAGAGACGAAAGAAAAACAAAACTGTCAACTCAGATTTGTATAGCCAGAGAAAATACCTTTCAAGAAAAGAGGTGAAATAACTTTTTTATCAAACTTACAGAAGTTGTCTAGATCAGTAGATTATCAGTACAGCAGTAGGTCATCACTAACAGACCCACAATACAAGAACTGTGAAAGGAAGAAGAAAGATGTCAACTGGAAAAAAAATGATACCAGATGGAAACAGAGGTCTGCACAAAGGAATGAAGAGCACTGGGGATGGTAACGCAAGGTTCTTTCTTCTAATATTCATGAAATGGTACATTGTTCAAAGGCAAATGGTGATAAACAAAGGACAACAAAGGAGATAAGATGGAATCATAAAACATACTCAACTTAAAAGAAGCCAGAAAAATAGGGAAAAGGACACAAGAGCAGAAGGAACACATTTTTTAATTACAAGATGATAGCATTAAAGTTGACTGTTCCACTAATCAAACTAAATGTAAATGGAATACAGATCTATTTAAAAGGCATAGATTGTCAGATAAAAGAGCAAGACCAAACTACATACTTCTTATAAGGAATGCACTTTAAAAAGACACAAATGAATTAACAACTTTAAAATGGGGAGGAAGATAGACCACGCTAAAAAAAAAATTTCAGAGGTTTTATTATCAGAAAGAGTAGACATAAAAGCAAAGAACATTAGCCAGTGTAAAGGTCGTTTTGTAATTATAAAAGACTCCGTTTATCCAGAAATCAGCCGTACTACACATTTATGTATCTAATAACAAAACTTCAAAATACATGAAACAAAAACTGATAGAAATATGAAATACACAGTTTACAATTATAATCAGAGATTTCAATATCCGTCTCTCAATAACTGACAGAACAAGGAAACCAAAAATCAGTAAGGCTATAAAAGACCTGAACAACATGGCCCATCAATTTGATTCAACTACTCTTTATAGAACACTACACCCAACAACAGAATGCAGATTCTTTAAATTTCCACATAGAATATTTTCAAGGTAGACCATATTCTGGACCAGGAACCCATAAAATAAATCTCAATCTCTGCAAGAATTCAAGCCAAAGTATGTTATCTGACCAAATGGAATTAAATAAGAACTCAACAGAAATAATTCTAGAAAGTTCACAAGTACTTGGAGCGTAAATAACACATTCCTAAATTACACATGGGCCTCCTCAGAGAGATCTGTCCTGATCACTTAGGCAAATGTAGCAACTCTGTCATTCTCCAGCACATCAGCTAATTTTAATTCCCTGTATAAAATGTCCTTACAGCTGACATTTTGGTATTACTTGGTCCTTGTATATCTTCCACCTTTAGAATCAAGATGCCACAGGACTAGAACATTTTCCATCTTGTTCATCACTTTATCCTCAGGACAGTACCTGGCACCTAGCAGAGCTCCAGAAATACTTAGCTGAATGAATGAATACAAACAAGGCATCAGGAAAGATACAAATAAGGACTGGGAAGGAAAGGAAGGAAATAAGGAAAAGAAGGTGAGAAGGAAGAGGAAAGGGCATCTTTTTAATGAACCAAACTGAGGATGGGATGGGACTTGGCAAGGCCAGAAGAAGGGGGCTGGAGAGACAGACCCGCAGAAATTTCATGCAGCGAACATGGATCTGCTAAGCGGTCAGATCGTTTTCACAGCTGCTTTTATGATGCTTTGGCAAAGAGGGCTTGAATCCTCTGTTCCTACAGCAATACCCAGTTTGACAACTGGGACTGAGAACCGCAAAGCACAGAGTCTCTGTGGAACTGCTCCCCCATTGCAGGAAAGCCTGCTTGTGTTCTCCCCGCACCTGGCACCTACCTTATCTTTGCTTCCACGGAGCAGTGATTTCATTGCGCGATAGCTTCAACACCTATTGTCTAGGAAATTTTTATCTGCATGCATGCAGGTGCTGTGGTGATAAACACAACATGAATACAATTAAAATACTGCAAAATAAATTAAGTAATGAGTACATTTCTCAAGGGTTTATACAAATCTCATAAATAAGCAGTGGTTGAACAGAGGGCTGGGATTAATATATTTAAATTAACCTCAAACAAATACAACAAACTGCGTATAGGCATGATAGTCCTGGAAGGCCTACTGTCAGCTCAAAATGGCCTTGCAGCCTTCCGGAAGAACCACTGAAACCCTTCTTCTTCAAGCCTATCACCGTCCTGCTGCTGTGGCCTGAAGGGAAGGGAGCTGAGACACCCGTACATCTACACATGCGCATAAAGATGCATATACATATAAGCATGCCTACGCATGTGTGTGTTTACACATTCAGTGGATTCTCATTATTCACGGAAGTCAGGTTCTATAAAGTGACAGCAAATATTGAATTATTGAACACTGGATCCACTTGTCCTGCAAGAAATATACATATATATATATATATACACACACGTACACATATATATAATCTTCACTTCTAAGATTTTATTCTGACATTTTTCATTTCTACTAATATCTAACATGTCTTCCCAGAGCTCTTTTATTTCTTCTTTCTGAGTTTTCCTTTTTAGAGGCAATTACAGTTTTAAGCTTTTAAAAACATTGCAGAGTATTTCCACACAATCTTCATGTTAACCATTACTTACTGAATCATCACTAATCCTTTTCTGGTTAGTGACTTTTATCTAATGTTAAATTTTGCTCTTTTCCCACTTTTTTTCCTTACAACAATTTTTTTTTATCAATACTATTGCAGCTCAAGTTTTTTTTCCATATTATTTATGAAAAAGCTTATTTATTATTTATTTTCTAATTATTCTGTTAGGTTCAGGTACACAACATGGTTTGCTATTTTTATAGATTACTCACTGTATAAGGTTATAATATGATTGACGGCATTCCCTGTGCTGTATATTTCATCCCTCTGGTTTATTTATTTTCTAACTGGTAGTTTGTACATCTTAATCCTCTTCACCCATTTCACCCATCCACACTTTGATTTTAGCCCACTGAGACCTCTGCCCCACAATACTTTACGTTAATAAACATGTGTTGTATAGACCAGTGAAGGTGTCATTAATTTGTTACAGCGACAACTAGAGACTCATACAGGCCATGTGTTGTCTTTGTGGAACGCAGTGTAGGGATGGTCAACAATTTAGCTGTCAAAATCTTTTTCTTTCCTAGAATTCCTTTCTTTCTTTATGTTATCTCATGCAATCCTTTTCACTTCCACCAAGGCTGGGAGAGCTGTATTGCAAATTTTAATAAAACCATCAGTGTTTACAACCAGACAAAAGATGGATTATATTAGCAAATATATTTTGTTATTCAAAAATTAGTATCATGCTTCGTCCCCAATCCATTTTCCCTTGTTTAGGCAAACATTTATGGTTCTCTTGTTCATTCTTCACGTGAAAGTTTCCAGATCTTTGCCATCATTCTCTTGAAGTTCTTTAGCCTGACAATGTCCCATTTAAAGTGGGGTTACCAGAACTAGACACCAAAATATGACCTAATAGGTAATAATAGTAATAGTAATAATAATAATAATAATAATAATAATAATAATAATAATAATAATAATAACAACAACAACTAAGATTTAGTGAATGTTTTCTATGTGTGAGAAATTGTTCTAACCATTAGACAGACCCACTGATTTAAATTTCACAACAATCCTGTAAGAACTGTCAATAGCCTTACTCTAAAGATCAGGAAACAGAGGCACAGAGAATGAAGTAACCTGCTAATCATGGGTCATATGGCTGGTAAGCAGAACTTAAAACCAGATAGTCTTGCTCTCAGAATTATGTTCTTAACATCCTTGCTAGGACTATGTGCTACCTTACTTCAGTTCTATTTAAACCAATATTAATAAAATATTTTATAGCATTGAGGAATTAATTGTACATTTGAAGAAAGCATCTGTCCTGCAAAAGACAGAACAAAAGAAGTAAAAGGCAAAATGGAACCAAATGGATATAAAAACACATTAGTGTGAAGAAAATTTAATGAATAGCCACAGAGAGAAAAGAAGAGATACTGCATCAATGAAAATACAGACAAGATGATCTAAAAAGAGAATAATTGGTGAACATGAGTTCTTATGAATAAAAAATTTAGTAACAGAAATAAAAATTAAGCTGAAAGGTTGGAAGATAGATCAAGGATATCTCCTTAGAAGCAGAACAAAAGCAGATGGACAATATGAGATAAAAAATAAGAAGAAAAAATAGAGGAGAATTAATACATATGGACTAATGTCTAACTAACAGGAATTTTTTTTTTAATTGAAGAACTGAACTGAAAGAACATGGGAATCCCAGTTAATGAGTTCCATGAACACAAAGCACAATGTTGGAAGAAAGAATAAAATACCAGGCATAAAGAGAAATTCCTAAATGCTTTGAGAAAGACCACAGCAAATTGTAAGAATCAAAATAGCATCAAACTTCTCAACTTGGGTTTCTATCCCCAGTCAAATTACCATCAAGGGAAAGAGTAAAGTTAAGACATTTTCAGACACGTACCAGCTTATACATGTTTCTTCTTCTGTATCCTTTTTTGGGAAGGTATGGACCAAAGTGCTCTGCCCAAACAAGGATGGAACCAAGAAAGAGAATGGCCTGGGGATGACACAGAAAAGGAGCTGATGGAGTGACCACAGAAGCGAGTCCCAGGGTGACAGCTGTGCGAGCGAGCCTAGGATACAAATGGTTCAGGTCAGAGCCAGGGGCAGATGGTTCAAGGTGGGGTGTCCAAGGCAGATCAAGAGAGGCTGTCTTCTGGAAAAAGAACACTGATAGTTTCTGAGGAAAATTACGTTGAGAATATTCACGCAAAGATTTACAAAAAGACAAAACAAATGAGAAACAGAAGCAATGATTAACTCCAGGAAAAACTGAAAGTTGTAAAAGATAGGAAGTGAAAATACAGTCCCCCACTCGGCTCAGCAGGTTAATTGTATTAGCCATAAAATTATGATAGAGTTTTACTTGGGAGCATGGAGGGTGGAGAAGAAAGTTGTTAGAAGTTAATACCCCCAGCTACCATAATGAAAGGTCGACAGAATTTACAATCAAAGCATCAAAGAGCAGTGCATCGTATTATTTAGAAATAGGGAGAGTAACATCAGAAGCAGCGGCTAAAGGAGTTAAGAGTAGATAATTTTGAAAAATGGGAAGAGTCGGAACGGGGCTATTGCAGGGGGATGGTTGCTGTTGTTGCTGCAGATGTTGAAGACTATTTGACTTCTTTCCTCCAGTTTTACTGCGGTGTCACTGACGTACAGCACTGCATCAGTTTAAGGTCTACAGCGTTTGACTATGTTTGACTTACATATAATGATACAAAGAAAAATGATTACTACAATCAGTTTAACTAACATTCATCATCTCACATAGACAAAAAGGAAAGAAAAAATGTTTTCTACCTTGTGATGAGAACTTCCAAATATACCACGTGTCACTTTGAAAAAACTATGAATTAAAAAATAGCATACCATCATATCAGAAAAGAAAAGAAAATCTCAAAGCACGTGACACTGTCAGTTCCTTGCTGCGTGTCTGACCGAGTCCCCCAGACACTCAGTCATTCCACGGGGCTAAGGGAACGTGTCGTCACATTTGACATCATAATTTTGAACATTATCATATTTTTAGCATTTAATAGAGGAAAAGGAATAACTTAAAAAACTCCCATTGTTGGGAGCCAGCAAAGATGAACACTTTCGTATGCTCGCCCATTGAGTGACGTCTTTTTCTGTGAACTGCCTGCCCACTCTTCTGTCGGTTGGAGCCTTCACGGACTTCTCACTGACCAAAAAGGGCCTTTCTCATGTTAAGATGAATGACTTGCGGGCCAGTATTTTCAGCAGATCATTTTTTAAGCTCACATTTTCGTAGCTGAAATAATTTTTTATGTGACCAAAGCCTCTTTAAATTTCTTCACTTGTGTGGAGTGCTATATCCAGGGAGTAAATAAACATGCACTTAAAAACCAAAAGGAGCAGAAACCGTGAAGTGGCAAGTTTCTGACAGTGTTAAAGCAGTATTCCAAAAAGGACTCTGGCTCACTGCAGAGGATGCCCCGAGGAAATCCGACTGTAATCAATGCCCACGACGGAATTAGAACGAAGAGTCATTGGGGCCACTTACCGGAGTGAATCTTCACGGCCAAACCCCTAGGTTTCAGGAACCAGAATAATGGTAATAATTCACTAATGCAGACTGAGCGTTCGTTGAGTGCCAGGCACTCATCCAAGAGATCTACAAGCACTGTGCCAGCAGTGCAGGAGCAGCTGGGACCAGGAGCCCGGGCTCCACACGCAGAGCCACACAGCTGACATGCCAGGGAGGCGCGGGAGACGTCAGGACGGGGTCGAGGCGTGGTGCACGAGTTTAAAATGAAAACGTAAACTATTGGTCGTCCTCTCTGAGACCAAAGTAATGATCTTTCAAACCATAAAAATCAAAACTAAGCATTATTTGTATATTTCCGTGACATTCTTTTCCAAAAAGACAACCCACATTTTTTTAAGACATTGCCCTAAAATGGAATGCAATTGATGCGATTCTCAGTTCTTTTGTTCTTTATCACTTACCTTTGTTTTCTTATTTGGGATTTGTTTCTCATCTGCAAACCGTAAGTATCACCTCCCTCCCACCCCTGGCTTTGTAGACACTGGCATCGCTGTAACAGAATTAACTTCCCTGGGTGTGGATACATTTAGTGGTGCTCTGGTTTTCTCAGCATCCCCCCAGCCTCCCCCCAGCCTTGTCCCTGCCATCTCGCTGAGGGCTGGCTCCCTGGGGGCTCACCTGGGAAACCAGTTCTGGTCAGCTGTTAGGTGACAACGACTTGGATGGCTCTTCTCCTGCACAAATCTGCATTTCCAAACTTGACCTGGAGGCCAGCCTTCATGGAGAAGGGACCACCAGCTCCTGATCTCCTCACCGTAAAAGGGGGTCACACGCTCTCCATGGACATCCCATGGCCAACTGAGAGTTGATGGGGCAGAGGACACGTCATTGTCCTGAAACAGCACCATTCCAGGCGCTGCTGATGCTGCGGCTCACGGCGATGTAACCCTGAGTGGCGGGGACAGCTCTGACTCCCAGGACAGCTCTGGGGAAAAAGACGGAAACTGTCTGGAAGGAGCCGAGTTAGAGGAGGAAGCTCAGCCCCACCGTGCAGCCCTTCGGAGGCCTGAAGGTTCCGGCTCATGCTGGCTTCTGGATTTCCCTGAATTGGTTAATGGCTGGTGTTCGTGGTACTCAAGTTTTTAAATTAGAACACAATATACAAATATTAATCTTTAAAAAATATTGCTATTATAAACATGGGCTTTATTTTAATGTATAAATGATACATTACAGTAATCACATGTAATATAGAATAATTATATAATAATTTTATTTCATTGTATACAATTTTATATAATTAATGGTTACTAATTAATAGTGTAATTACTTAAGCATTAATACTAATTAATAGTATGATTAATAGTATATGATTACTACATAATTAATTTCATGCAATCAACATAATCAATTTTGAATCTATATACTAAACAAATGAGTACACGCTATTGCAAAAATATCAACTCCTATGAGCAGAGACATAGCTATAGTGTTGATAAATTTCCCCAAAATAATGCTTAGCTCGCGCAACACTTCAGTTAAGCACATGGTAGGAATCCGCTTTCGCAGAAGCTCTTTGCTCACTTATGTGACTGGATTCCTTGACTCTCCTGACTGGTCACACCAGTAAAATGTCAGATGAGTTGAGTGTCTTGACTTGCAGAAATCAGACGGGGCAGTCACACTGTTCAGAGGCAAGCCGGGTTTTGTGCGCGGCACGATTCTGGAGTTTGGAGACAGCCGCTTTTCAGATGGCTTTGGGTCTGGGCCGCCACGACCTGTGTGCGCCGCTGTCCGTGACCGCAGCCCCCAGCTGGCCCTGCGTCAGGTGCCCGGCTGACCCGTCCCTGCCGCAGACACGCAGTGCAGATCACACTGAGAGCTTGTGACGCTTACTTAATATTTAAAACATTTTGACGCTCAGATAAAAGGGGATTCAAGTTGTCACCAATTAGTAGGAAAAGACTAATTATTATACAGACCTATGATCTTTTATAAGTAGAAACATTAAAGGAATCTAAAAGCTATCACTTTCCATGAAAGCGCAGACGGCCTGGACTAGACCCTAAAACATAATGAGCGCGTGGACCCGCGCAGACGCGGAGGGAGGTCACCAAACAGCAAGTTTCAGTTGGGAGGATGGGCGACACAACAGAGCAGGAAACAGTGTCCTGGTAGCCAGTACTGCCTAGGGGAATTTATCTAGAAAAAAACATTGTCTTCTGTTCAAGAATTTTAACTACCTGCAAATACATTCAAGTTCTCCTGTCTCAACAAAATCACAGTCTAGGTAGTAAGTACTTACTGACTTCCCACTACGGGCTAAGCACTCAGATCTCACGACAGACAAACCACAGCGCAAATCCTCACAGAGCCGACAGCCTCACGGAGGAAGGCAGAGGAACACGGAGATAAAAGCGCAGCCCTGGGCCCCGGTCTCTGCCTTCGCGCCCCCATCGCCCCCAGACCCCCGCCTGGTGTCCCTGGGCAGGGACAGTAGTCCTGTGTCATCTGAGTCTTTCCTCAGCCAGTGGTGCTCCTCCCCAAACCTCACAGCTGGGTTCAAGGCCACTGCCCCCTTTGCTGCTGGTCATCTCCTGAAACCCCTGGACGGGCTCCATGTGCAGCCATGGGGGTTGTGCAAGACACCTTTCATACGGTGGCCCTGCTTCAGGAAGGACGCTGTTCTAACACCCTGGGAGTCCCCCACCACATGGACAGGTCTCACGTCCCCAGGCCTCACTCCCTCATGACGTCCTGTGGTTTCACAGGCTTTGCTACTGGTTGGGGAGGTACTTAAGGAACCAGGCGTACAAAAAACATGCCAGACTAAGTGTGGCGCTTCCCGAAGGCCAAAGGAAACTTTTTGCCAAGAAGTTCCAAGCGTCACAACTTCCCAAGCCTGTCCCCAAGAAGAAAACCCAAAGGACACTTATATCCTTCTTGAAAGCAAGGCTCTTCAAGTGGGGGCTGAGGTGATGGGGTGAAGGTGATGTGGAGATGATGGGGAAGTGATGGGGAGGTGATGGGGAAGTGATGGGGGAGGTGATGGGGTAAGTGATGGGGAGGTGATGGGGAAGTGATGGGGGAGGTGATGGGGAAGTGATGGGGAAGTGATGGGGAGGTGATGGGGGAGGTGATGGGGGAGGTGATGGGGGAAGTGATGGGGGAGGTGATGGGGAGGTGATGGGGGAGGTGATGGGGGAGGTGATGGGGGAAGTGATGGGGGAGGTGATGGGGAAGTGATGGGGGAGGTGATGGGGTGAAGGTGATGTGGGAGGTGATGGGGGAGTGATGGGGAAGTGATGGGGGAAGTGATGGGGTGGAGGTGATGGGGGAGGTGATGGGGAAGTGATGGGGTGGAGGTGATGGGGGAGGTGATGGGGGAAGTGACGGGGAGGTGATGGGGAAGTGATGGGGGAGGTGATGGGGAAGTGATGGGGGAGGTGATGGGGGAAGTGATGGGGAGGTGATGGGGAAGTGATGGGGGAAGTGATGGGGAGGTGATGGGGTGAAGGTGATATGGGAGGTGATGGGGGAGTGATCGGGAAGTGATGGGGAGGTGATGGGGAGGTGATGGGGGAGATGATGGGGAAGTGATGGGGGAGCTGATGAGGGAATTGATGGGGTGGAGGTGATGGGGAAGTGATGGGGAGGTGATGGGGGAGGTGATGGGGAAGTGATGGGGGAGGTGATGGGGTGAAGGTGATATGGGAGGTGATGGGGGAGTGATCGGGAAGTGATGGGGAGGTGATGGGGAGGTGATGGGGGAGATGATGGGGAAGTGATGGGGGAGCTGATGGGGGAAGTGATGGGGTGGAGGTGATGGGAGAGGTAATGAGGTGGAGGTGATGGGGGAGGTGATGGGAGGGGTGATGTGGGGAGGTGACTTCCTCTGAGACATCTATCTAGATGCCACTTCCCCTTTAACCTCAATCCATGCGCCTCTACACCCGTGAGAAGTGAGAATGTTTCCCCACCACCCTCCCAGGTCTTCTGAAGGACACCACCGGCTCAAGCACAAGCATGTGCACACACGCACACACACATGCACACTCGTCACCTCCAATTTTCCTTCCCCCCAGACACGTGGGACTCTCAAGCACAGTGTCAAAGCCTGTTTCCCAGAGCAAAGCCCTGGGACTGGATGAGTGAAGAGACTAGTTAGGTCTTTCAAACAAACCAGAAACACGTCGTAACTCCCACGGGACTGTCCTTTTGGGACGGGGACTAAACCACGCTGTCTGCTTGCAAAATAAATCAGGTTGAATTAGATGAGGTTTGCAAATTTAGTGTTAGGAACATTTTTTTTTGTTTGACTTTTACTCCACAATCTCAGTAGCCACAGATGATTTACAAACAGGTTGAAAAATTGGGGGAATAAGGACCTGGGGGACTAAAGACACTTCTCACTGAGTGTGGGCTCAGGCCAGGGTCAGTGCAAACAACGAACGCTAAAATGATGTTGTGCTTAAATGTGGCAAGAAACAGGGAGACGTTTACAAACTTGAGGCTCTTTTCTCAACTCAGCAGCAAGACCTGGCATCTTTACACTTTGGTCCGAAAGCTCCTAATGAGCCGTTAGAAAATTATAACCACTGTGGCCGATTTTCTCACAGTGAATTTCTGTGCATGGATTTGAGCCTGTGGAACCCACGACTGGCACAAAGGTGCTGGTGGCAGGGGCGGGCGTGTCCCAAGGATGCTGGGCAGGACCTCTCCTTCATCTACCCGGGTTTCCCTCGGCTTTAGCCTTGCCCTGATCCGAGTTTCTCCAGTGAGCACGGGCCCCGCCTCTCTCTCCCATCAAGCGGTCTATCTCCCGCCCACTTGGTGGACGGAGGATGCTGCAGGTACCGGGTCCTTCAGGACCCCCAGGCGTGCACGCAGGTCTCTCCCGGTCAGAGCAGGCCCTCTCTACTTTCCTTTCATTCTCCCCTCTTCTATTCTAGAGAGGTCTGCCCAGTGACCTCTTTTTGCTCCTGACCTCCTGTGGTAGCTCCATTGATTGAGCATCTCAGGTTTTAAGACAATAAGTGGAATTTGTTCCTCTAAATTCCTTGGTTTAAAAAAAAAAGAAAATTAACATTAAAAAAAAAAAAGGTTTTCCCAGAAACGGAAGAGCAGGCGAGACCCCGCACTCATCCCGTCCGAGCAGTCAGGTCGGTGGGGCTCTGCAGCGCCCGGAGAGGAGGCATTTTTAGCAGCAGGAAGTGTTTTTAGGTGAGTTTAAAACAGAGCCAAAGAGTAAACCTAACAGAAAGAAGAGGAGGGGAAATTTGGTTCTGAAACGCCCTGTGGTCCTCGAGACGTGAATAAAATTACTTCCTGTAACAGCTCACGAAGGGTGTTAACCGCTCCCCTTTCAGTCCCAGCGCCTGCCACACGGCCCGATCCCCTGGCGGCGGTGACCCGGCCTGGCCTACCTCCTCGCCCGCGCCCGCCAGCCAGGGGTCTGCAGCGTCTCAGATCAGCATCCGTGCTTGGCAAGTCCCACAATGAGACCTCAGACCGCGGGCGTCACGGTCACTTGCGGGTCCCCTCTCCATTCTTTCTTTTTCCGTTCCCCGTCTTTGGTGATTTCTTCTTAATCGTATGATTTACACGTTACCTGCCTTCTTCGTAACTCGAATGCTCTTGGGCGTCAAATGTTACAGAAGCACCAGGATGCTGAGAGGCGTTCAGAAACCAGTTTAGAGTCGGAGAAAATTTGTTCAAAGAGAGCGTTTGAGTCCAAGCAAACGTTTATCCCTGCAGGTAGCCTCTTCTGCCTGGGGATAAGAGACAGGCTAACTGAAGACTGTACGCCCTGCTGGCCCTGCTGTGCGTGCCGAGGTCGGCCTGGGATAAAGGGGCAGCAGGAGTGCGGCAGTGCACGCGCCTCGCCTGCGCGGTGGCGTGGCCGCCGCACCTGCTGCGGGTGGGCGCGCGTGCTCTGTGCTGCGCTGCGGGAGAGACAGGGGACGTAGGTCCCCACCTGCCCCTCGGGTATTTTAAACCTAGTAGCGGGAACAAGTAACAGTGTTACGACGAAGAAGATGGCGCCCCCGCAGACGTCTCAGTGAAGCTCTGGAGCCTTCTTAGAGAAGAGGCTCGGACCTGAGCAGGGCAGAGCGACGAGTCTTGGTGCAGGGATGGCTGAGAGTCTGCTCCAGGGCTCCGGGAACTGCGCCTGGGAAGCCCGTCGGGGGTGAGGTCCGGGTGTACTGGGGAAGTATTCACCACTCACGAAGATGTTCCAGGAGACGCTTCACGCGTGCAAAGATGATGACGAAGACACCAGTCCTGCTGGTGGGGAGTTTCGAGGCACAGGACAGATGAAGAACATTTGATCCAGTGTTCGAGGTGCTGTATCAGAGATACATACAAAGTGTACAGAACAGGGTGTCAGGAGAAGCCAGGGAGGCTGGTCGTGGAAGGCACTACAATTTTTACCAACACAGAAGGGATTACAGGCAGAGCAAGAATTTATACAAAGATACAGAGATGAGGAACATACATTCCGCTGAGCAAATTGCAGGTTTCAGTGACCAGAGCACAGAGGACAGGCAGAGCCAGGAGGGGAGTCAGATAATGAGGTCAGGATCAAACGAGGAATGACCTTGAATGCCAAGGAAAGGAATCTGGATTTATTTAGCAAGCAACAAAGACTCCTGAGCAAAGAAATGAACCAACCACAGAAAACTGTACGGACAAATGCTTTTTTCCTTCAATCAAAATAAAACACAGAACCTCCTTCACTAAAGACTATGGGACAACAACGAATACAGGAATCTAAGCAGTCTGGTTTATAAAGCAGATTTTAAACTCTCGATCACGGTGGAGCACAAGCATGGCGCCGAGCTTCTAGGACCTGAGGACCCACGGGGGCGCCCACATTGGCATTTATTCATCACCGGCCCCTCGCAATTCAGCTCATGTTTGTTGGAAAAGTGAAGACAGTGTCTGATAAGTGAATGAAACCATGAAATGATCCGGCTCTAGGCGGAGAAACTCTGAAAGCAGAAGACATGTGGTGTGGTCTCCTGTGTGAGGACGGGCGGTCGTTTCCACGTGCGGCTGTCCCTGTGGTGAGCGCAGTGACGGAGCACTAGTGACAAGGACGCACCCCAGAGTCAGGGGGAGGCCACAGGTGCCATTCCCAGCCGGCACCCTTCCTGGGACTTTCAAACAAACCCTCCACCTTACGACAAACAGGAGAGGATGCAGACCCAGCGGGTCGTTGTCGCTGGCAAAGCTAAGAGCATTGACTGCACTCACGCCGGTTACAGGTAAGGACGCCGGCAGGAGAGGTGGAAGCCACAACCCCACGGCAGAGCGAGCACCGAGCGGCTACTTAACAGGTTGAGCAGACGTGATGCGCGCAGACACGCAGCTAAGGGAACAACGCAGGGGGCTCCGTTACCTGTTGAAATCCCTCTGTGCACTCTTTGACCCCAGAGGCCTCCCATCTGCAACGTGGCTCCCAGTACTTAGCGCTGACGCCTCAGGGGGCTTGCAGACGCTCACCAGATAAATAATAAATGCAAACGCCTTTACCCAGAGACATCCCCTGGTGTCTGCCGCCATCGCCTGCCTCCAGGGCTGACCCCCGGCCTCCCATCACCCAGGGTGTCCCTCAGAGCCCACTGTTCATTTCAAAGGACAGCCAGGTGGGGACTTTTTTAGTCTATCATCATTGTGTTTTCTTTTCTTTTCTTCTTTTGACTGTGGCTTGCTATGGTGCCCATGCAAACAAGAGCCTAAGGGTTCTGGAGGGAGCCAGGGCGGTGGCTGTGCACAAGCCCTTCCCCGACGGCTCCGTCAGTTCCCTGCCTCGTGTGCGCCCACCTCAGCGCTGCTCCAGGACAGCCGCCTTTCCCAGCGCCGAGCCTGCCGCTGGGGCGACAAGCCCACGCGCCCTCGTTTGAGGGGTTAGCCGGGGTCCTCGCTGCAGCCAGGTGGGGTCACAGGACTGACGCTAATGGACACAAGTTTGCTTGGCTGCCTTCCACCAGACAGAGCAGTAAGGAGGCGTGAAGCCCAGCGGTCCGCCTGCGAACAAGTGTCCTGCCGGTCCTCTCCCCTCAGTGCTGCCGGTGGTGATGCTTGGGTGCCCAGAGCCTGCCCGGCCTCCCGCCCTCCCCCGCGGGGAAAGCAGAGCCGGCCGGGGTCACGCTTGTCCTGGTGGGAGAATCCACTGTGTGTCCGCAGCATCCTTTAAGCTGAAACTTCCCTCTTACCATTTCCAGGACAGAATCATTTCATCTGTAATAATTTTCTGTCGGAGGCTGGGGAGAGGCGGCTGCCAGAACCTTACCTGCTGTTCAAACCAAGCACAGTCGAGAGAGACCATTTTTCTTTGTGTCTGAAACCAACAGGAGGACGAAAGGGCCCATAAATACAGCCAATCAGGAGTATTTTATATCTAACGCTGCAGTGGGAAAGCCCACCTGTAACAAAATAGAAGAGGGAGGCAAGGAAATAAGGAGAGGGAAAAAAGAAGAGAAAGAAAGATTTAGGGATAAAAGGGAGCAGGGTTAATCCTTCACGTTGAAATGCCCGTGGGTTACAGCAAAATAGTGCTTTGGACTGTCAGGGGTATTAGTCAGGGGTTAAATGTCGCCCAGAGCACGCCCATTGTGAACAGGGATGTGCGCGTGTGTGTGCGCGTGCGTGCGCCAGGGACAGAGACGCTCCTTTCTCATGCATTTCAAATGGAGCCACGCTGGCCGGGAGATGACCTGCCACACGATTTTTAAATTATCTCCGTGCCCGCTCTGCTTGTTTTGGAAATGCTCTAAATAAAAATAATGGACTGTCTTTTAATAAGTCTCATCGTGAGGATTCCACATATCAAGCCGCGCCGCGCAGCTCGGAGGCAAACAGCGGGCCTGTGCGATCTCGCTGGAAGAGAGACAAATGGGGCCGCGGGCGGCGCGGCCGGGAAGCGGCGCATCTGTCAGGGCCGGGATATTGGCACCTGTCATCCAATCGCAGTCATGACTTTTAATAAAGCCGCCTTCCCTTCGGTGAGATTGGAACTTGACTGTGCGATGAGCTGCAGACCCCCCTTGCCTCCCCCTCCAGACCGCGCTCGCACGGGAGGCAGTTCAAATGGGTCTTAAAGCTGAAGGAGGTTGTTCCCTGGCGCAGCCTCGCTCCCCAGATCGCGGGATTTGAAAAAGATGTTGCCTCGAGTTTTCTTCTTTTTTTTCCCCTTTCGTTCTTTCTTTTGCAAAATGTCTCCTTTTGCCAAGAATGCTGGCTTGCCTATTTATTTCCTGTCCCCGCCCTCCCCTCCCCCACCGCCCCTCCCCCCTCGCCTCCCCTCTCTGACTGGGTTGTTGTTTGAGTGAATTTAGCCCGGGGAAGTATGTATATCATAAAAACCGGGTTGGGATTTGTTGGCTGTCAGTCAATAAATCAGTCAGAGTTTAATTACCAGGCAAGTGATGGGCTGTGGTGACAGGCACCAGGTCTGGCGGAGAGCATTTCTTTCGGGGCAACCGCTACAAAAAAAAAAACCCAAAAAACAGCCCTAAAAATGAGGTTACTCTGTGTGTGTGTGTGTGTGTGTGTAAGACAGACAGGAAGGGGGTGACTGCAAGAGGCAAAACAATGTAGCAAAGTTAAGGGTGCGTCACCAATGAGAGATGGGAAGTTAGCGTCTCTTTAACGCAAGGGACCCTCAAAAGTTTTTGCTTGGACAGTGGAAGTTTCAGGCATCATTTTCATACAATGTCCTTTAGGAAAACCTTTCCATGCTGTGCCTGAAGCATCGTTAGCTGAGTGTGACGTGACTTCTGCACTAACACGTATTCATTTCACTTCTTCGTGCCGCACACAGAAACGTTTTATTTGTGAGCTATTATTGCATTAAAAACCCTCCGAACTGAAACCTCACCTGCCCCCACCCCCAGCAAATTATGTGTTAAATGATGTTTCACCAAGTGGGAGTCCAGGGGGCTTTCTCCCTTATGGCACTGTCCCCTTATTTAACATTTCCACTAATAATTAACAATTGTTTCCTCACCATCGCCTCCTCCCTCCCCCCACTCCACCCACACTTTTGGGTGAGATTCCAGGTGGAGTGAGCCTGAAACCCAGATTCAGGACTTTAGAAAATTTTTTCTCCGAAGGCAATTCACCCTCAACGGGGACTGCATTTCTGACTAGTTGTAAGAGATGCCCTGTGTCCTGAGGCTGCGTGTGGAGACACTGGGGGCTGTTCTGACTGAAAGGACGTCTATTTTCTTCCAACTGTGCGCCAGGGGTATGTCTCAGTTTATTTGCAGTCCTCTCTTCATTTTAAGGAATTGTGGGAATCGTTGGTTACAGGGAGTATATCCACGAGGCAGAGGGCAAACTTCCTGGCTGGGAGCAGGGCAGGGAGGGCGAGGTCAGGCTGTCCCAACATCTGAGAGGGGCGGAGAACACCTGGTGCCTGGTCCTCCGTCAGGATCTCCCCAGGCTGCCCTGGATCTAATCCTCCTTCCTCAGATTCCTTCAGAATGATGCCATTAGAAGGACGTGATGGTCATCAACTGAAGACAACAGCGTGAGATTTTTTTAGATCCTAAAGACTGAAGACAAAAGATTAGGCAGGGAACTGGGAAGCTACAAAAAAAAAAAATGGTACCCATAACCAAAGCAAAATCAGCAGGCTTTTGGCTTTTGCCAATTCTTCTTTGTGAAGAAATTGTTTGGCAGTCTGCCTAAAATCTTAGCAGCAAACAGCAGCCATTCTGGTTTAAATTGCTATTAAAAAAAAAAAAAAACCAAAAAGCAAAGCAAAACAAAACAAAACAAAAGCCTAAATACCACCTGGCCAGCAACCTGCCTGTGCCCGGAGCCCAGCACCCCTCTCCCGCTTGGTCCACCGGTTTACGGGCTTGCAGCCGCCGTTCCTCGAGCCCCGTGAACTTCTCCGTGGTTTCAGCCTAGGTAGCAAGTGCCCGAGTTCAATAACCCTGAGAATGAGCAGGCTTTGCTTAAATGTCTGTTCAAACAAACTTCATGCGGCATCAGTGCTGTGTCAGACAGCCCACCAGGTTCACGTAGCCCAGAACACGCGTCACCAGGCTCCCCGAATACGCCGGGTTACGAGAACCAGAATCTTTCCCGGGGCCGTTCCTTCTCCTAGTGTCCCGCCTCATAGTAACAACCTGTAAGTCCAAACCTAATGGGACATTTTAACCACAAGGACTGGAACTGGAAAAAACAATGTTGGTATTGTCTTAGAACAGGAAGGAAGACGTGCAATCACAGGGAGGAAAAAACAAACCAAATGCTGTTTTAAAAGAGCCAAGAGAATCTTCAGTCTGCACTGCGCGACGTTTCGCAGCATCAAAAAGCTGCCTGGGTTTCCCCCCAACAAGGATTCTTACCTGCTGCAAAACTGTGTTTAAAGCAAATCTAAACAGGCCCTTGACCGTGAAGAGACGGGCTGGCCACTCATTTAATCCCGCTGTTGCTGCTGAGTATTATTTACTCACGATCTTCAAGTAAGAGAGAAAACAAACACTGAACTAGTTATTACTGGCGCTTTCCGCGGCTTCCAAGCAATCAGTGTCACACGGGGACGTCTGATGGCGACTATCTGTGCGGCATCCCTCATCGCTATGACGGTGAATAGAACCACTGGGTTTCAGAACAGAGCAAAAATTACACTACATCTTTATGGTAGCCTCTTTTTAAAGATCTCCAGGGAGGGGGTGTCCACAAACGGAAGACCACCCTCTTACCAGGCTCTGAAACCCTTCACCCCTTTAATTCCAAGAATTAATTAATTCCTAGAAGCCCATTTCCCCTTGCTCTTTTAAGAGAAAGAGGGAAGACTCCACGTATGTGCTGTCTGTGTGTAATTTTAGAGACTTGTTCGCTAAGGCAGGATGCAACGTCTACACAAAGGTGGAGGTGGACGTCACCGCGGGAGCCTGGCGGCGAGCGCCCGCGTGTTCACTCACTCACACAGGTTCACCCGCTCCAGGATGCAGGCCACACACTCCGAGTAAAGAGGTCCTTCTGCTCCAGGAAACACAGTTCTACACAAGAAAGGCAAGGCCCCTGCTCTATATGAGCTGCCATCCTCACAGGGACAGAATGAAAACAAACAAACACGTGAGCAAGAAAAACATCAGATGGCGATGAGTCCTCCGTGGAAAATTAAAATAACGTGTTGGGATGGAAAGGGTTTCATGGTCAGGGACGATCTCTCTGAAAGACACGACATTCAAGGGAAGGAGCTGGATGAGTCGAGGTCGAAGCAAGAACATTCCAGGCAGGAGGGGCAGCTTGGAGTTTGGGGAAATGGAATGAGGGCTGGAGCTTCTGAAGTGGGATGGACGAGGGCATCGTGGGAGGAGATGAGTTAGGGCCGCTGGGCGGGGCAAGGCCAGGCGGGGTCTGGCACCCACGCCAGCAGCACACCTTACTCTAGCTCTCACAGGAAGCTGGGGAGGCTGGCACGATTTGATCCGCGTCGAGTTCTGTAAGGATCACGCTAACATCTATGTAAGTGGCCAGAAGCAGAAACATGGATGGAGACAGTAGTCCAAGTGAAAGCATGCTTGTGGCTTGGGCTGGGAGGACAGCAATGGGCGAAGCGAAGTGGACGGATGCAGCTCATACCTTGAGGTAGAGTCAGCAGGACCTGCTGATGGACTGGATGGTGCGAGAGACAGAGAACTCTGTCACTCCGTATGGCTTGGCGGCACTCCGTGACAAGTAACACCGACATCTTAATGTCTTGAAGCCAGTTAGATTAACCTCTCCTTTGGGCTCTATGTCCATGGCAAGTCGGCAGGGACTTTGGTCCACATTGTCCCCACTCAAAAGTCCAGGCTGATGGAGAAGCTCCCCACCTGGGATGTGGCTGATGGCTGAATTAGGATTCGGAGGACACAGACCATCAGGCCCTGACTGGTCAGTGCTTCCTCACAGAGGCGACACCCAGCACCTAGTCCACAGCTCACTGCCGAGGACAAGCCACCGGGTCAAGGGGGTGGGGACTGGAGTTATTTCCTTTGGGATACGGTTGAGGGAAACCGCCCATCATGGAACAAGGTTAGTATCAATCATAAGAGGTGCCAAGGGCCATCCTTAGAATTTCGACTTGAGCAACATTTCTTGGCTGTGGGAGGATAGGGGAGGGTGCCTGTTAACACCCATGTCACCAGACTGCATGTTCCACTCTCCCCAGATCACCACCGTCCTGGATTGCTCTCTGGACCCAGCGCTGCGTCTGGCCTGCAATGCGTCCTTGGTGACATTTAACGAACCCAAGAATGAGAATAAACCATGAAGCCTCTGGCTGAATTTCCAAGGTGGCAAACAACGGCGCCTTCCTGCTTCCTGCCTGGAGCCCGCCCAGGAGCCCGCCCAGGAGCAGGAGCCAGAAGCGAGGCCCTGGCCCGCGAGCTGCCTCGCCCGCCGGGTGCCCGCAGCTGTGTGGCTCCGGCCACCGTGCGACTGTCCTGAGGTTCTGTGCTCCCGCTCCTGATGCCTTCCTAAGACCTGACAGCTTGTCTGATGGCACTCCGGATTACCTACCTGGATGCCAAGTTCATTCTCAGCTTTCGAGTTAGAGCCTCTCCGGCTCCAGCTAAGGGACCCGTCGGTCAGCCACGGCATTTGGCTTTTCTCCTGCCTCCTGCTTCCACCATTTTGGAGTGAAGGGTGCACACACGTCTTGACTGAAGGCTGCTGAGGGCGGGTACTCTGTTCCCTGAATCTAAGCACCCTTAGCACCGATCAAAGTAATGGACACACACGGACACGCAGTAGAGGGTGTGTGCGAATTACTGTACATATGAACGTACAGTGGATGACTGAATGAGGTTTACAAAGATTAACGTTGTGGCCGCAGCACGTTTAATTGGGGGAGGTACAAACTTGGGGCCAGAAGAAGCAGACACGGTTGGCAAAGTCTGGAGGTGAATTTACAAGGCTCTCGAAGCACTGACAAATGCCCAGATACTGCCGGTCTCAGCTCAGCGAGTTCCTGGCTAAAGATGAGTGATATTTAAAACTGCAACTCAATATTCATTCTCATGCAATGTCATCGCAACTTGTTATAAAGACACAGTGCAAGGTTTAAAGAAATATCTTGTAAAAAATTTGTATAGAGAGATAAATAAAACCCCATCTTCGGAATTACTAAAACCTTCACTACCTGTGCAGCAGTTACCTTGTATCTCAATGCTCTACAATTTGATTTAATGGAAACATTCGTTGAGTGTAATGTTAAGTCAACAACGCATATAGTTTTCGAACCCTTGTTTAATCTGTGATATAAATTTAGGTACCTGCTTAAGACCGCCCAAACCCACTTCCAGCGTAAAGGACCGCTAACACGCAGCTTATTTCCTAGGGGTAGATTCATACGGAGCTGTTTACTTGCAAGAACAGAAACACAACTCACACCAGCTTAGGAAGCACGTGTGGCCCAGGGAGCCAGCTGCAGGCAGGGACGCGATGTCGTTGGGAGGTCTGTGCAGTTGGGCCTTGAGGGCGACCGAGAGCAGGAACTCAAGGACTCAGACGCCATCGGCCTGCCCTCCCCCACTCGAGCCGGCCTGTACGTTAGCCCTCTTCCGTCACACCAGGAACCGGCTTCTTTCACACCACGGAAGACGCGGCAGCCGACAGCCCTAGACTCTCACCTCCCTGTCCCAGCAGGAACTCAGCCCTTTCTCCGCATTCTGCCTGGGCGGCAGACTGAGATGCCAGTCCTCTGTCACCTGGAGACGTCAGGGAACATGGCCGATGGCGTTCCTGCCAGCCACGGGGCTGAGGTTCTTGGCCGGTGGGCGGGAACCGGTCTCCGAAGACGAGGCTGTTTCCAGGCGCGAGAGCAACGGGGCTCCCTCTTCCCCTGGCCTGTCTGCTGGGAGCTCTCCGGGGGCCGCTGCCGTTTCTATTTACTCTGTTATAAAGGGTGATTGGTATTTCTTTTTTTAAATTATTTTTTGGCTATTTTATTTTTCTAAATTTTTTTGGTGGGGGGAGTAGGTAATTAGGTTTATTTATTTGTTTTTTTAATAGAGGTATTGGGGATTGAACCCAGGACCTCATGCTTGTTAAGCACGCACTCTACCACTGAGCTGTACCCTCCCCCCGTGATCGACATTTCCGCTAAATAAAATGAATGGACCTGTTGAGAACAGATACCATTCAATCTACATTGTTTCTAAATCAGTTTTTTCTTAACCAAAGTTAAAATTGTCAATTTGCACTTAAATCTGTCAATACCAGTATAAGCAACCTTACTTTTCTTGACTCTTCCCAAATAAGTAATTATGTATTTTCTTCATTGCAAACTCATGAACAATCAACATATAAATGCATGTTATTTAGAAATTTTTCAACTGAGTCAGTTTTTCTTGAGAATATTTCTCCCGTGGAATGTTGGATATTCCCTCATCTGCCTATAAAACAATTCTCATAGATGCATCGCTGTAGAGTACAAAGGGAAGACCGCTTTACAAATGGGGGTAACCAAATACTGAATCTCGCTTTGAGCATCGCGTCTTCCCCATTACAACACGACTGGTTTTAAAGAAAGAGGTTCAGAGAAAAAACAAGTTCCTAATACAGGGTATCATTCCTTGTTTTGATTTGTGAAGGGGAGAAAATTTTGTTTTCCTATGAAGAGGCATCATAGTCAAGAATTGATCTGAATTTTTGTTTTAAAAAAGAGAGGAAAACACCATATGACATCACTTCTATGTGGAATCTTTAAAAAAAAAAAAGGAAGAAAAGAACTTATTTACAAAACAGAAACAAACTCACAGACACAGAAAGCAAGCTGATGGTTACCAGTGGGGGAAGAGGGTGAGGAGGGATAAATTGGGAGTTGGGGATTTGTAGATAGTAACTACTAGACATAAAATAAACAACAAGGTGCTGCTGTAGAGCACGGGGAACTATATTCCATATCTTGCAGTAACCTATAATGAAAAAGAATATGAAAAGGAATAAATGAATGTATGTGTATGACTGAAACATTATTCTGTACACCAGAAACTGACGCAACATTGTAAACTGACTGTACTTCAGTAAAAAGAAAAGGAAAGAGAAAAGAATGTCATGGTTTGCTCTGGTTCGTGAAACGACCCGTGCCCGTCTTATGAGCCGTTAGGGAGACTTGCCGGAGTCAAGGAAGGGGAGGAATTCCTGGAGACCGAGTTCACCTGTTCAGTACTCTCAGAAAATGCCGATTTTGATTGGCACCTGTTTGGGGAAGGCGGGGGTGGCCTCCAGCAGCGGACGCTGCTTGTGAACACGTGAACACCGATGTGTCTTCCCTTTATTCTGCAAGTGGTGGTGGAAGGAAGTGTGTTCTGGGTGTCCTGACATCAACACGTTGTTGCAGTATGAGTAACAAGACAGCCCACTGACAGATGGGGCTGTTCCCGTTTACAACAGTCACTCGTGGTCCCCTTTCTTCCACGGAGGAGGAAGAGGGTACACGCCGCATGTTGGGAGCAAATTCAGAAGCTGGGACTTAGCAGTGATACGTTATGTACCGCGGATTTTCCCTGAGCTGTGCCCTCAGGGTCTGGTCCCAGCACCAGGGACTGACAGCGCGGTTCATCCCCCAGGGTTGCTCAGCCTCGCCTCCCACTGGAGTCGCTCGGAGCAAACCCCCTCTTCCGGCAGATGCACCGGCACAGCTACTCAGAGAAATGCCCCGAACTCAGGAGGAGGCTATGGGGTCCCGGAGAAGCCCAGCCCAAAGACGTGCAACTCCAACAGCTCCTTGTCACTGCCAGGTTTCACTGTGTGTTTTCTTCCATCTCAGCGTCAAGCGAAAACACACTTCTTGCTTCAAATCTCTTCTGCCGTAATTTCGTCAGGACCAGTGCTGGATCCAAGCACCGGCTTTCTGCTCCTCCCCTTCCCCTCACCCAGGTGCACAAACATCGCAGTGGGCTCCAGAGAAGGCGAAGAGACCCACCAGGGCCTCCTGGCCCCCACGTCCCGCAGCACTGCCCCTGGAAGGCGTCCCCCTCCTGCCTGGGAGGGCGCAGAGTAAGGCGTTTCCTCCCCAGTTGCCTAAGCAGCACGGCACAGACAGAAGGGGCCGATTCTGGCAGCCCTACCACAACCTATGCCCGCCTGTTTATGAGGACACTTGGCATGGATTTAGTAAGTTCACCGCAAAGCTTCGGGGGCGCCTGTCTCTTTAAATCCATCTCCTCCCAAGTGAAATTTGTGGCCCTGATGAACGGCAGAGCAGAGCCATCCATAAAAGGGCAGAGGAAAATCACATTCATTTGCATACAGTAATTATTCTGTGAATCAGGCCACCTTTATTGCCGGCAGAAAATCTACTGTCAGCATCACTCGATAGATCACGTTTGAAACTCTAACAGCTGAGGGAAGTAATTGTTTGGAATCCATGTGGTCCAGCACCCCTGTCTCCAGCCTGTCAATGATCACGTTTCTAGGCAGACAGCAAAGTTTCTGGGTGCCAGTCAACCCGCCTACTTTTCCTTTTCTTCCCCAGCTCTGCAATGCCTGTACCCAGCTCTGGGGAGGCCCCCTACCGCCTGGTTCCAAAAGATGAGGTACGCAGAGAACTTTGGAGTAACCCTGCACTCGACCTGTCAGAGTCGGCACCCAAGGCAAATCGTGAATGCTGTCCAATCTTCCCCAGAGCGCTGACCCCGCCCACGTCCACCCGCGAACACGCGGACGCCGGCACCCCCTCTACTGACGCCAGCTGAAGCCACCTCGTCCAGAAGTGAGTCCCAGACATGCCCGCTGCACATCTCTCCCTGACAGGACAGAGAGGACCAACGAATGCATTAGCTTTTTGTGGCTCTTCATTTTTTTGGAAAGCAGGTGGGAAGTGATGCAGAACGGGAGAAGAGCTGCACCAGCAGCTCTGAAGGGGAGACTTCCCCGGGTGGGCGCATAGTTTGAGCCCCAGGGGAGAGGCGTAAAGGAGTGTTTCCATCTAGGAGAGTTTGTATTGTGTACAGTTTATGTAGCTGTGTTTCTCCAGGTCACCAAGAGCCTTTACTTTACTCCATATCAAACTGCAAGAGCAATAAAATAAGAATATTTTTAATTCTTAAACCGGTTTTTATGTAAGCGACACTGACCAGTAGAGGAGAAACTGAAACCCCTGAGGAATTGCCAGCAATAAATAAAACACTTAAAAATAGAATGTTCTGCGTTCAAAGGAAAATTCCCCGAGCCTCTTCAGTTTGGGGAAGTCAATGGCCCTTTGCAAACTTCAGTTTCTCAAAAGGATATCCAACTGATGGGTGCAGCTGGAAGGACGAGACTTGTGTTCGGGTAAATTCAAAGAATTAGAAGAACAAGGTAGAGCAGAAAGGCTCGCTGAGGTGAGCATCAAGAGAAGACACAGAGCTGACACGACTGAAACAGGTGAGCTTTGACTTCCATTATTTTCATCATCGCCTGTGACATACAGCTTCCTTTCCTCGCGCCAGATTTTAAGATGCACAACGTAATTGGGGCAAAGACTAAACAGAGCCCAAGAAACAGGTCTGCGAACCAACGATTTTCCTTGACAATTTGATTTATCCTTTCTATACCCATGCCCAGAAGCCTGTTGTAAAAACAGTTAAGGACATACGCATATCAGAAACGCAGATAAGACACTTGATGTAGAAAAGGCACCATTTGAAATACCACGAGTTGGAGGGCCGGGGAAAGCCCCTTACTGCCACCAGGAATTCACTTAGGAAGCTGAAGAAAAAAAGTCGGCTGGGGTCATGCTGCAATGCCCTTCTCCTTGGAAGAAGGGCTGTAACCAGAAGCCTTAAACAAACGGCATTCCAGGCTCAGCGTTCCCACAGGCTGAGATGTGGTTTGGATAAGTTACTTGAACATAAATGTTTATAAAAGAAGATTTAAATTCTCCATTTAAATCTATTTTAAAAATGCTTTTCACAACATGGGAACCCTTGAAGACAGCACGCTGAGTGAAATAAGTCAGACACGAGAGGACAAATACTGTGTGATTCCCGTTACACGAGGTTCCTGGAGTTGTCAAGTTCATGGAGATGGAAGTTGGGGGGGGGGCGGGTGCCAGGAGGGTGGGGGGTTGTTTAAAGGACACAGAGTTTCCACTTGGGAAGATGGAGAAGTTCTGGAAATAGATGGTGGCAACGACGCACAACATTGTGACTGTACTTGATACCACTGACCTGCGCAATTGTCAGTTTTGTGTTTGTATATTTTACCACAATAAAAAAAAAAAAACACCTACCTGAAAAATTGCTTCTCTTCTTGGCCAATAGGGGGGGTCCAAAGGGAGATAGTTACTAAAGTTACAAAAGTGTCAGAGTATTGAGGACTTTGATCAGAGGTGGCATCTTCAACGGATCAGTTTCCTGCTCTCTTCTTGGAAATCTTTTAGGGGACACGTCTCTTCCAGGTGAGGGAAGGGCTTACGGTGTCCAAGACCTCAGAGAACAAACCACGTGTTTTGGTAAACACTATAAATCTTCTAATCTTTCTGCTCTTATAGTACAGAATCTTCTAAGAACATAGACATAGTAGGTATGTCATCATTTTAGCAATCATCTCTGCCGTGACATAGAGCTGAACAAAAATGACAACAGCTCATGAAATTCCACGTCACCATTAATGCTTTATGCAGTGACTGCAGCACTGCTCTCACTAGTGTGAGATTTATTTGTGTGCGTTCCCAACTGATGGGTAACTAACCAGACATGGAATAGTTTGGTAATTTACCAAACCCATGAAACTAGCTAATGTCAGAAACAGGCGTTAAACCATAAAACACCGCTCCTTACTCAGTACTTTCACTTCACGGCACTTCTGCTGGAATTGTCCCTTAACTTCTCAGTTCCATGTGAAGTGGCAGGACAGGTGTCAGTGACTGTGAGATACATTGGCACCGCCTGCAATTGTCACAGCTTACATAATGAGACAATCTTGAGAGGCTCACAAGAGATGTTTTACTTCAACTTCCAAAATAGTAAAATAAACCCAAATCAAGAGTCAAAAACATTTCATTTCTCAGATGCTTCTAACCTTTCCAGGGGTCCTGTGCTTTGTGGGTCAAGTTTTTGATGTTGCAAAGCTGGTCCAGACAAAAACAGAAAACCACCAATAAGATCTTACAGCACCCATGTTAGAAATTGCAAACTCTTTCTTAACTGAAGCTTTCTAAGAATGTTTAGGTCTATTTTTTGTTATTTGAAAGTACACATTTTTATGGAATACTATTCAGCCATAAAAAGAAAGAAAGAATGTTATTTGCAGCAATATGGATGGGTCTGGAGACTGTAACACTAAGTGAAGTAAGCCAGAAGGAAAGAAAAGTACCACACCATATCACTTACATGTGGCATCTAAAGAACGAGACAAATGAACTCATTTACAGAATATACACAGACTCACAGACGTAGGAAACAATATTGTGGTTACTAGGCGGGAAGTGGGGTGGAGGGATAAATTGAGAGTTTGGGATTTGCAGATACACACTACTGTATATAAAACAGACAAACAGCAATCTTACTGTAGAGCACAGGGAACTATATTCAATCCCTCATAATAGCCCAGAATGAAGAAGAATATAAAATGAATATATATATATGACGGAATCACTATGCTGTACACAAGAAATTAACACGTTTCAATAAAAAAAAAAAGAAAAAAAGGAAGTACACATTTTCTTTGATCACAGAAAGCTGTCTGCGTTTTAAACGGCTGATGGAGTTCTGCCAATGCCTCGCCTGCTGAGTGGATGAGGGCTGCGATGTGCCGTCCACGCCTCCCAGAGGAGTCAGCGCATGGCCAAGGGGACGTCCCACGTCCTTGGTGGGTGACAAGCACTGAGTTAGGTCCCAGGGATATGCCAGTGGACAAGGCAATGAGGAGCCACCTGTCAAGGGGCTTACATTCTGGTGAGAGAGACGGGAAAGTTCCAGAAGGAGGTCAGTGCAAGAGATACAGGAATGGGATGTGAGGGAGGGATGAGGGCAGGGGCGGGGGCTGACCTAGGCCGGGCACTGCAGATGGGCTATCTGAGGAAGGAAGACGCGGAGCTAGGTCTTCTGAGCAGAAGGAATGGGGAACACACAAGTCCTGACGGATACAGGATCACGGTAGGAATGACCGAGGGACAGACAGGTGGCCAGCACGTCTGCAGGGCAGAGAGCAAGCCAGGAGTACAGGGTGAAACAGTCACTGCGGAGAGGAGACCGGCCCCCCGGGGAAGCTCTGCGGGATCGGGGGAGGGGACGAGGAGAGGACAAGCCCGGCCACCACGAAAATGAACATCAAAGATCTCAGTGTATCTTAGACTGGACACAAAAACAGGTTTGGAAATTCTGGTTTACGAATCCCATTGTCCCGGTGGCCCCGTTGGCTCAGAGTCCACTGTGAGTTAGAATTTCCGTTTTCTCCGTGAGCCCGATAGGCAAGTCACAGTCAGAAACTGCTACCCTGTAAATTTTTTTTTCAGATTTCCTCTCTCTGACATGAGGTTTAACACAAAAAAAGAAAAAGAAAAAGAGAATCAACTTAAAATGTCACCATATATTGTGATCGACTCCTCGTACGTGAAATGCAGTGCCTTACCGTGGAGGGCCTGTCTCGGGCGCACTCGGGGTGTTCCGGCCCTGCAGCAGGATTACCCGCCTCGCCTCCCCTGGCGAGCTCCCTGCATCTCTGAGACCCACGGGGCCTGCCTGGCGGGGAAGTTTAGACGCGCTAGACAGCTGCCCGCGTTGCCCAGGTCCGTTCATGCGTTAGACCTGTGGGTGGATGATGGGTAAACTTACTTTTCAGAGCCTCATGTTCCCATGAGGAGCACAGAACTAGCGTTTGCGTTTGGTAGGACCAGTCTGAGGGCCAGAGAGCCCAGCTTGTTCCCGGGCAGTGCTCGGGTCTGGCCCTCTCTCCTGCTCTCACCTGCTTCCTGGGGGACCGCGCGCCCGCCCTCCCTGGGAGGGGCGCTGACAGATGCTGCTACTGCTGAGCTAAAGCTCTGTCTTCCGTCTCTGCCCCGTCAGAGGCCGGCGCAGCCGAGGCAGTGCCGGGAAGGGTGCGCAGAGCATCGGCTCTTTTCCTGTTTCTTCTTCTAGCAAGTGCAGCTACCTCAGGTTTCTGCTGCGCGTTGGGAGGGGAGCTGCCAGTACTGGCTTTTGCTCAGATTAGCTCTTTTTGTAACTGTACCGATAGCGTGTTTGCATTCCTCTTCAGCTGAAAATTTGTCAGAGAAGAAAGGCATTAAGCCTGTCACCACAGATAAAGATCAGATGCTTGATTTCAAACAGAAGCAGCAAACACTCCACGGTGGACTCCATTAACTGTGAGCACGCCACTCAGACGGATGCAAGGACCGAGACCAGGGCCGGAGGGGGGCAGATAAACCCAAATTCCACCACCGTGTTTGTAGCGACAGAGGATACTGGACCTGGGACACATACAACAGATACAAATCACTTCCGAAACCTTCCCCGTGTTCCTTCTTTGTTTCCTTTTATTACGAGCGTGATTTCGCCAAACTAATACATCTAGCATATTTTGCCTGAAAAACAAATAAGATTATATTCAACTATTTACATGTAACTAAAGGCTTGGGAAGATGGTTCTGGAAAAAATATCTGGTGTGAAAACTAAAGCCATCTCACGATACCTATGTGTCCTTAGAAAAGCCAGGTCCACGTGGGTGCATTTCAAAAGCTTTCTGGTTAGTCTGCAATTTTTACTCTCATTAAAACAAAACCGATGTGTGTCTTCATTTCATTGAATAATGTGTAAGTAGCTTCTTTGATCTTAACTTAAACCTTGAATTTCTTTAAAAAAATTTTTTTTAATTGCAGTATAGTTGATTTATAATGTTAGTTTCAGGTGCAGAGCAAAGTGATTCAGTTAAAACTTTGATTTCTCTATGGCAACTCTTTCCAAACAGTCCGATCACTAAAAGGAGTCGCACGCATAATACTTCTGTGAGGAGTGAGATGACCCGCAGAAGCGCCACCCCCTCCCCGCCAGGCACGATGCGCACCCCGCTCCCCGCCCGCCCAGGGGCCGCCCCGGCTAACCGCTTTAACTGCTTCTCTCCCCCACTTGGCATCGCTTGTCAATAGAGCACATGCTTATTCTTCTCAAACATGAAGGAGGCCTTTTCATGTTTTTTGCTTAAGATGCCGCCACGGGGCCTCACTGACTCAAGGGAGAAACCAGTGCCTGGCCTGGCCTGACCTCAGCTCCTCCCCTTCCCGATGGCCTCCTGGCTCCTCCTCGATTCTACCAGGCACACTCCTGCCCCAGGGCCTTTGCACTGGCCTTTGTCTCTGCTTGAATGGCTTCCCCCAAATATCCACTAGCCTAGTTTCCTCGGTCCTCCAGTTCCTTGATCAACCCCAGAATTTTCAGGGAGGTCTGCAGAGACCTTCCCTAACTCACGCTGTGGCCTCCCCTCTGTCCTTGGCATCCCAGGCCCCCATGACCACCTGGACTGTCTCTCTGTCTCTGCAGTTATCACCTTCCAGTCCACTATGTTAGTGTCCCGGGATGATGGAACAAAGCCCCACCAGCCGAGTGGCTTAGAAATGCATTGTCTCATGCTTCCAGAAGCCCCAGGTCTGAGATCACGGAGCCTTCTGAGGGCCGCGAGGGGGTGACCTGTTCCGGGCCTGCCTCCTGACATCTGGGGGGGGGGGTCACTGGTGCCCCTTGGCATCCTTTGGCTTGTGGAGGGCGTTCTCCCTGCATCTTCGCACTGTCGTCCCTCTCTGTTCATGGCTGTGTCCAAACTTCCCCTTTTATAAGGACACCAGCCCTGTTGAATCAAGGCCTGCATTAATGACCTCATTTTAACTTGAGTCCCTCTGTAAAAACACTCTCTCCAAACAAGGTCATGCTCTCAGGTATGGGGGCTTAAGACCCCGAGCTACCTTTTCTTGGGAGGCACAATTCAAGCCATAACATATGTAAATGCTCGTCGAGTGCATTTACTTTTGTGGTCTCTTTTCCCTCCTAGAAAGTCAACTCTGTGAGGCAGACATTCGTGTGTGGTTTTGGTTGCTGTTACAGGCCTTTCGTATAGTGATCGGAGCGTAATAGACACTAGTATCTGCTTTTAACTGAATAAAAAAACAAACTTCATCACCATTTTGCAGACAAGGCCTGTGCATTATGTGGAGTCTTCTCCTGAGGGCATGTGGACCCAGAGCTCGGGGCCCCCGCCTGGGTACCTCGGATGGGGGTAAATCACTGATGAGATGGTCTGCTGGTAATCGAGATGGTGAGACTATTATCTGACGGAAAACGCGGGATGCAGAGTCCCGGGGCTCTGGCTAACTTGGAGGCAGAACTTCCCTGGGCTCTGGTTTCTAAGAGGACGTCAGGAGGCCCTGGCCCTCCTGCGCTCAGCCCCTCAGCCTCTCTGCGTCAGTCAGACCACGCAACAGTTGCCTGCCTGCCCTCCCCATCGCATCCTCCGCAGTGGCCTGTTACCAATTTTCGGAAAATGAAACGAGACCCCTGAGGACTGTAATTCGGGGAGCGCAGCCCTGCAGGAATGTGCAGAGGGGTCTGGAAAACCTGTCCGGCCAGTTTGTTCTCAGACACACGTGGCAGGAGGCCCGGGTGTGTGAGGGGTACCAAGTGCCCTGCTGGCCCCCTTATCAGTCTCAAAACCAGGGACCTTTTGTTTGTTTACTCACTTAGATAAACTCTTGAGTCCTTGGGAAAGTGCCAATAAATCTGTTTTCCTCAGTACTTCATTCTTGTTTACAGAAGGCCTTCAAAAGATATGACAGCTGGCCGCAGAGCAGAACGCCGCCTCCTTCTGAGCAGCCCCCACCTTCTTCCCTGGCCCCGAAGTCGTTCTCGGGGACATTCAGGTCCTGTAAGTAAAGATCTCAAGTCTTAGCCTTAAGTGGAAACTCTTGGCCGGGATTCCTTTGGGTAAATTTTGCATTTTCTAACTCAGGGTGATTCCATGGGCGTGGAGCTCACTCTGAATTCCCGTCGGACCCCTTACCAGGTTCGCGGCCTTAATAGAAGGACTGGCTCTGCCTGGAAGCCGCCAACTTATTTTTATTTTTCATCGTTACGAAAATGATCCAACAGAAAACTTTGATCATTTTGCTCTCAGAGAAGCAGGGGGTGGGCAAACTGTATGAATGTGTTTTTCCCCTGGACGATTAGTCCGGCGTCAGCCAAGTTCCCACACACGTCCTTTTTAGTAGTTCCCGGGCAGTTGGGTGTAATTCCAACAGGCTTGGCTGTATTATCCATCTAATAGATTATCCCGCTCCGTATCTCCGTGACACCAGATGGCATTATCTCCTTAGACTGGCTGTTGCCTTGTTAATACAGAGCTACAGAGAAACATTAAAGGTCAGGAGGAGAGCAGATGGCCTGCTCTGTCCTGCCCTTTCATGCCTGGGAAGGGCCAGATCAGTGTCCGAGCCGAGCCTCCGCCAGTGGCCGCTGGTGTCTGAGTCTCCTTTTGACTCGTTATTCCCTTGCTATTGAAATCCTACAGCCAATAACACCTTCCAAGTCCACGCCTTGGCCCTTGCTCTTATATTTCAAACATCTCCTCTTCCAGAAAACTGAATTATAAAACAATTTTTACCAGGTTTATTTTTCTTAATGCTGCTGCCTACTTGACTGACAAATCTAGTCATTTTTGTAACAGCGCTGGTGTCGTTTACTGACATTTATTTATGGTTCAAGTTCTGGGGCCGCCACGTCGTTGATCTGTAATTGTCATCTGAAATGCGGGCTGTGTTTGTGTAACCTGTTTCTGTCTGTCGAGGAGACCTGGCTCGGTGTCTTGCCACTTGGGGCTTTAACCCTTCTTGCATCTTTAGATTATGGCCGCAAATATCTCCCAGTCAAACGGAGAGGCCTCAGCATCCCTCTGGGGAGCGCCAGTCCTAGCAAGGTGAAAGCAGGAGAACTGCTGCCTTTGGGGAAGAGACTCTGAACGAGAAATGTCCTAGCTGGAACCAGCTGTCATCAGTCCCAGAAGAACTGCCACCGGGTGTTTTTTCAGGAGTCGCTGTGACACCAGAGAGTCAGCGAATCAATAATTCTGAGACTGAGTCCTTCCATCTGAAAGCACCCCGTGCACGTTCGTGGGGGGCTCCTCAACGCCTTCTCCCCACGGGCAGCTCCTTGTAGCCTTTGCTCTCTTTCTCTCACTCCTTTTTTTTTTTCCAAGCAACTTGGATAAAAGACTTGATTTTTCTTAAACATATATTTATCTTGAGATCGGATTTACTTTTCAGGACAGCATGTTATGACTGTCAGCCGATGTCACTTTAAATTTCCTTCATTGTTGGTTTATGAGCATCTCTTGAAGTTATGAAAAGTGTTTGTTCCTCATAATTTAGATTCAGTTTTTCTTCCCTCTCTCCTACACTGGGCCTTGAAAGTTCAGATCATCGCTGGATTTTTCACCAGGACAATTAATTTAAACAAGCATCTCCATAAAGCCAGGCTCCGGACCTGCCATGAGCCCCAGGCCTGAACACCTGCCCTGCACCCCTCGCTCTCAAGCAGCTGCGAAACCCTGTTTATAAATTCAGATTTTTGCTTTCTCCTCAAGGTCAGCTGGTGTCCCGTTTTTCTTTTTACAAAAGCAGCCTGGCCCCCTTCCTGGTATTTTGCTGGCTCCAGGACCACAAGGCAAGTTTCAGACCTGAACTTAGACCAACTGCTCTAAACTTCCTGCCCCTTTATCTGGGGACAGTAGTCACAATGGAACCTGCCTCCTGGGGTGTCACTTGCTTGACCTGACGGTGCAGGTGAAGTATTTATCTCAGTGCGTGCAGAGGAAGGAACAAGGGCTCAACAAACATTCTTTTTATTGCATGGGTTCTAACAGTGATTTCCAGGTGATTATTACACAGGTAGATAAACTGAGGCACAGAGAGATCAAAAGACTTGGTTTGACTCAAACTGTGAGCCTGTGAAAAAGGCAAGACAAATGCCCAGGTATTCTCAGTTCTATCTGATTTATACACAGGACAACCCTGCAATATAATACAATATCTATTACAGACAGAAATGAGTCTCCTGGTTACCATTTCCCCAAACAAATAGAAATAGAAGTCATTCAACCCTGAAGCCCATGTAAGTGCAGGTGGATAACAGCTTTCCTCGCTAGGTGCGGTCAAGTAGGATGGAATCTGGGTCCAGGCTGGGCAGGGCTAATTGACTGACGGGTGCTAGGATCCCTGAAGAAGACGGGTTAGGAGTGATGTTCCAGGTTTCAGATTATTGAAATAAAACTGTGATGTTCTCGCCACTTACCCAGAGGAAGCCCCACTCCTGAACCCCACACTCATCTCCGGCTCTAACGGCGTGTCAGCAATGGTGACCAGTAAATTAACCCTGGAAAACACTTATTGATCTCTACCTCAGATTGCTGACTTCAAAAAAATGTCATTGTTTCATCACACACACTGTTCTGCCTCATTAGCTGCTGTCACTGCACTCCTGGGCACCCAGGGACTCATTATTCGTGACACGGGAACTCGGCGTGAACTTGCCGGGGTTGTTACCAGACCCAGACAACAGGTGGGTCTCCTGCCCTGCAGTGGCCTCCCTCTGCTTGTGGCTGGAAGGGACACTCAGTCCTGGTCACCAGACTGATGGACCAGGAGCCCACACATCTATGGATCATCCAAAACACTAATTTTCCTCTTTACAGCCCAGGTGAGTACATGAGCTTGTGTTTCCTCAGAGCTGACTCTCAAAGCCTCATAAAGCTCCTTTTCACGCAATAATTGGCAACTCCCAGGGCCCTGCTGATGCCTCGGCTCACCCTAGGAACGGTTCAGCCCCCTTCGAGGATTCTTAATTAGGTAAGAACCAGCCGGATATCTGAAACGCAAATCAGAAGGCCAGGCGAATCAGAAATCGGACCAGGTATTAAGGAGCGGGCTGGGATGCGGCACCAGCTTGTACAAGTAAGACTGGGAAGGTGACAAAGGAAACCCAACTCCCCAAGAGGTAGAAGGCAGCAGGAAAACATTCTAAAGTTCTAATATCTAAACGTTTCTCATTTATTTTTACACCGACAGGCAAATTATAAAGGAAGAGCGAATTTTTGCTTCGCTTTTTCTCAAAGTAGCACGGTGACCGAAAAGAACTAACTTTTTGTGATTGACAGGTGGAAAATCGAGCAGAAGCTGGTAAAGCTGTGGGAAGGCTGAGGCGTTTAAAGTTTGCAACTTGACAAAAACTGTTTCAGGGGAAGATCCTAACTTGGGAGTGGGCTTGAGAAGGAGATCTGAAACCCAGCTCAGAGTGGACAGCCGTCCAAGCAGATGGCGGTGCTCCGTGTCATCGCGCACTCGTTCCTGGTGCTTCTCCTTCAGATCAAACCTCGGCCACAGCCTTCTGGTGTCGAGCAGCAGCAAATGCTTGCTCTTCAAGGCTGTTCTACAAACAGCCAAGAGTCTTTCACAACCAATGTTTGTGAATCTTCCATGTGATTAAGTTTGGCAACGCTGGGTGGGGGGGCTTCTGGGGCAGAAAAGGAGGGTGGTTTGGCACTTTTGTTTTCAGTGGTGCAGTAAGACTAAATTTCCTCTCGTGGCTCTTCAGTGTGGTCCTAAAGGAAACTTGTGATTAATGGACACTCATCATCGGTTTTAATTTCAATTAATCAAGGTTTTTCTGTGACAGAGAAATAGCTGAAGGAACGCCTTTCCTCTGTTGTCTGTTTCAGCAGACGTTTTTCCAGGAGGACAATGTCTGACTTCATTTTTGGCAGTTTGATTTCTACAGAGCAATTAGAGAGGTTTTGAGAACATGACAGTTATCCACGGTTTTGAAGATGGGACTCAAGAGAAAAGCTTGAAGGAAACGGGTCTAGTTTAAATGAGAGCAACGCTGAGAGTCTGCGGGCGGTAACCCCACGGACCCTATCTCCAAATGCAGTCTCGCTGGCCACTAGGTTTCCAACATATAAATCTGTCGGGGGCGGGGCATAAACACGCAGTCCGTGACAATGGATGAAAGGACTTCTGGGCACAGAAAAGCAGCAGATGACCACCGCAGCAACCAAAGAAGTGTTCTGAAGTCCAGCTGATTTACAGGGTTGTCAGTGTCCGGGGCGCCGCGTACTGCTTCAGTTCCACGTGCAGACTCGTTCTTCATTGTGGTCCTCACGCGCTGCGAGCATAGCTCCCTGTGCTGCACAGCGGGGCCTTGTGGTTTCTCTGTTTTCTGCGTAAGGGACCGCGTATCTGCTTGTTGCTCTCACATCCAGCGGCAGTGTCCCTCTCCCCTCCCCCGGAATCCGGGCTGCCCTGTGGCTTTCTTGACCAGAGGACGCAGCAGTGCTGTGCTGATTTTAGGCTTAAGTCTTTAGGAAGCCTGGAAGCTTCCATTTTCACTCCCTCTCTCGGAATGCAGGCTTAGAAGCCAGTCATCATATAAAAAGTTCAGGCTAGACCACTACGCGGGGGGGGGGGGGGGGGCCCTCACTGAGCCCCACAGCCCCGCTCTTCCATCCTGCAAGGACGTCCTCGCAGGTAACTCCCCAGCCTCCCAAACGCACCCAGGTGTTCATGAGGAGCTAACAGCCACCCAGTCGAGCCCAGTGAATCCAGACAGTGAGAAATAATACTTCTGTTGTGCTAAATGGCTAGGTATGGGGGGGCTGGGGACAAGATGTTTTAAATAACAGAAAAACAAATATAAAAAATGTTAACAACATCCGCTTAACGTTCTGCAAAGCTGTTGGGCAAAAGTAAGTTAAGATTGCAAATACTGCAGAAACGTAAGCAGTAGGATTGACGTGATGGCGGCAGAACGCACAGCCGTCAGGGAAGCAGGCGTGAGGATGAGGCTGGCGGGGCTGGTGCTTGTCTGTGACGGGGGTTTACCTCTGATTTGTCGTCTACAACATGCAAGTAAGGCATCCACCTTGCAGCGTTGTCAAGAGGCTCAAGGGAAGTCATGAGTGACATTTAAACACTGAAAAGGAGAAATAATGTCAAAGCCAGAAGAGTGGAGCTGATAAATCCAAGAATTTAAAATTGACAAATATGTGGCAAATATTGACCAAAAAAAAAAGAGGAGAAAGAGACTGACATAAGAAGACGAAAGGAAAACAAAGCAGACAAACTCCAATGGTAAAATTATGAACAACAAAATACATATAGTTACAGAAGTAAAGAGAAATTAATCTAAGAAAATATTATGTAAACCTCTGAAGAAATAAATCAGAAAATCTTGAAGAAAGAACTGTTTCTGATGACTGACTTTGACCCAAGAAGAAATGGAAATCCTCAGTAGACAACATGGAAGGTGCTAGAAATATTATCCACCACAGACACCAGAACCAGATGTTTGCACTTTTTAAGAAATAACTCCTTTCAAATAACTGATCATTCTAATGATATGTTCAAACTGCAGAAAACAGTGGATCTTGGCTGCTGTTTATTAGTTCTAAATGAGATTATTTTTATTTCTCACTTTATCGCCTTTTCCTTTTCATCTGACTTTGTTTTATCTTTGAGGTGTGGTCTCTTGCTGTATTGAGTTAATGTTGTCATGAAAGTTATCTATAGAAATGTGAGATTTTCCATACTTTGTGGAAGTTTTTCCTCTCCTTGAGTTCTGCTTTTTTTCCAGACTGGGTTCTCGTGTAAAGAATGGATAATGGGTCTGCATCTCATGCACAATCTAGAAGAAAATCTTTTAAAAGTTTGGAAAATAAGTGCTACGAGAAAGAATTTATTCTCTGTGACATAAAACATTGAAAATGGACAATCCATCCTTAAAAGCGTATTCTGGCATGAGAATGAATGGTTAAGTAGTGGGAAATTTCTTCAAAAGGTATGTTACATATGTGGAATCTAAAAAAAGAAAAAAAGAAGACACTAATGAACTCATCTCCAAGGCAGGGACAGACTCACAGACATAGGAAACTACCTTGTGGTTGCTGGCAGAGGAGGAGTGGGAGGGGATACACTGGGAATTTGAGATTTCCAAATATGGACTACTATATATAAAAATAGATTAAAAAACAAATTTCTTTTATAGAGCACAGGGAACTATATTCAGTATCTTGTAGTAACCTATAATGAAACAGAATATGGAAACGAGTATGTGTATATATGTGTATGACTGGGACATCGTGCTGGACACTGGAAATGGACACATTGTAACTAAGTATACTTCAGTTACAACGTGTAAAAAAAAGGTCTGTTCTGGCTACACATCCCTCTGTGCGTCTATGTATCAGCTATCACCTGTCCATCTATTTCTGCATCTATCACCTTTTATCCTTCACCCAGCGCCCAATCACCCGACTGCTACCTGGGTTCCCTCTAGGGGTCCATTCCTTTCTGAACTCTCACGCCTGTGGTATTTTTCTGGATCACTTTGGAAAGTGACTTTGGCTCTTCCTGCCAGATCTGAGCCTCAGGGAGGTCAGCTTCGGAGCTGCTTCAAGGAGCACAGCACTTCCAGAGACCCCTGTGGCATTTCGGAGGTGAGTGGAGCTGCAAGACAGAGAAGAAAGGGATCTTGATTTGGTCTCAACTCAGGACTCAAGGAAGCCTGGAGTTCACTTCATCCCTTAGCCTTCCGACTGGATTGACCAAAATCTCCCTGTTTTATCTGAACCAGTTGGCCCTAACTGCTACAGGTTTATTTTCTGAACTTTCTCCTATTTTTAAATAGCTTTATTGGGGTATAGTTCACAGACCACACAATTCATTTAATGTGGCTTTTAGTATATTCACATATGTTGGCATCCATCACCACAATTTTAGAACTTATCCATGACTCTGTGTGCCTAAGTCTGTGGTCTCCCCAGCCCCCAGCTCCTCCAGCCCCAGAAAGCCACCAATCTTCCTTCTGTTTCTGTAGATTTGCCTATTTGGGACTTCCCTGTAAACGGAATCGTACAAGGTGTGGCCCTTTGCAACTGGCTTCTTTCATGTCTCAGAATGTTTTATACACACACACACACACACACACACATACACACACACACACACTTAAAAAAAACTTTTTTGGGGGGAGGGAATTAGGTTTATTTATTTTTTAATTTATTTTTAATGGAGGTGCTGGGGACTGAACCCAGGACCTCGTGCGCGCTGAGCACGCACTCTGCCTCTGAGCTCTGCCCTCCCCCGCTCCGAATGCTCCCCAAGCTCACGCACGCTGTGGACTTTGTCAGTCTGTCATTCCTTCTCGTTCCCAAATATCATTCCATTATATGGATGGACCACATTTTATTTCTTCATTCGTCAGTTGATGGCTGTTTGAATAACAGGAAAAAGACCCATGGATGAAATATTTGGGGCGAGTTTTACTCCTCCTGCTTTCTTTGGCGATGCCCCTGACCCTCAGACTGACCGGGTCTACAGGCAACAGCCATCATGAAGATGCACTGGTCTTGGCGGCGCGCAAGGGTCTGGGCCGCTCTGTGACTGACAAGAAAAGGTAAGTCGAGGTGACAGGTGCTCTTACCAGCGTCTGTGGAAGCACCTGAAGCAAACCTCCAGCTTCTGAAATTTCACGGCCTGGAGTGAGTAATTCTGGAACATGAAGGATCCGTGGTGAGGGCCCTGCAGGCACTGGCCGGGCTCCCCTGAACTTGGTAGGAGACAGCTGTGTGTGCGCGCGTGGATGTGCTTGTGTGTGTGTGTGTAAGGACACTAACTGGCCAAACCGAAACAAAAACAGATTGCTAATGAGCAGTCCTAACTATTTTAATTCACTTATCAACCCTTACATTTTTTTAAAAGTGCTCCCTTAACCCCTGGAACCACTGAGTTGTACGGGGCAGTAATATTGCCAACCAGCTTCCGGTGTCGCAACTAAATTCTCCATGTCCTGTTCACACTGGCACTGAGATGTGTCTCTTTGTTAACACAATAACCTTCCCTCTCTCTAGAATGTTCTTGCAGGTTATGAACCACCTAGAGACAACAACCGTCGTGAGCTTCGCCTCAGTTTTAAACCCACATTTCCTGAAAGAGTCTAGGAATATTTACAATCAGTACACACTCGGCTTCCCTCCTCAGTTTGCTTTTTGGCTTTGTGTGTGTGTGTGTGTGTGGGTGGTTTTTTTGTGGGGGAGGATCCCTTCTCAAGCCTGTAGGATTTGTCTGCCTTTGGAGCAAGCACCCGAGCTTCCTGGTCCAGATCACCTTCTGGCTTTGACATGTGCATTTTACGGCGCTTTAAATAGACCAGCCTGAGCGAAATAAATACACAAGATGCAAAGCTCGAAGTGACACGTTCCAGATCTGACATTCTTACCATGGCTTTGAGCGTCAGGCACTGACAAATACTCCACACGTACCAAGTCTCCCAGAGGAGAGAATGTAATGATGTTTATGGTCTGTAATATGTAAAATATTTATACCCCAGCTTCAGCACAAACCAACCATCACTTAAATCTGGAGCTGGTATTTACAGTATCTGTGCGTCTCCTGCCAGGCAGGAGGGGAACCCGATGGGATAAATGATCAGTGCAGGTATCGGGTAAGATTCCACCAGTGTCAGTGTTTTAAAGAATAACAGTTATGGGAATGGGTTTTTTTTTAATGTGCGTGCTTCTCTTAGAATGGTTACATTACCAAGAAGGGCAAAATTTATGCCTTTCTGACGATTGCCCTTATCTTTAGAATGGAAAAGTCTTTTCTTTTGACAAACCATTCTTTCATGAATAATCTCTTCAAGAGCATTTAGTTATCATTATTAATAAATTGTTACAGTAATAAATTATATTTTAAACATTTTATTAAATGCGGTTCTCATGTACTTAAAATAAATGGCAAAGTCGGCTTTTTTTTTCCCCTGGTATTTAATATATACGGTGTGACACAATGTGCTTTTAATATATTTAATGTTATATACTTTAAAATGGAAGTGTGTGGTACTTTTATGGAACTTACTTTATATTCCTTTCTGGATGGAAAACGTATTACTTTTTAATCCAGGTTCATTGTGGAGTGCCACTTAGAAACAGAGCACGGCTCTTTCAAAGAGGTAACTTGCAGAGTTTAAGCATGTTAAGTGAGCGCGAGGGAAGAGCCGCATTATGGGCGCATCAAGCGTCTAATTGAACCTGACAAAAGCCGGGGGAGGAATCTCGCGCTGACGCCGTAATGGCGCTCCGTCCGCGCTGACATCGTCGTGGCTCTCATGCAGCACGGGAGACACTTCCACGTCCCCCCGACATGACTCTGCTCTCGCACTTTCCGTGGACACGCTATCACTGTCATTCACAATAGAGACAAAAATATTATGAAACACATCTTCGGGCCAGGCTCCTGAGGTCCTGGCCCCGGCTGAAACGTGGTGCTCATTTCCAAGAGCTGCTTCTTTTTCAGCCTCAAACATACACTGTTTCAGTCCCTGGGGAGCACGCATCGCTGAATTCTCCATCACTTAAAATCATTCCGTCAAAAAGAAATTTAAGAGTGGATTTTGCAGGAATTTTTTCCCACCTAGCTCTGTAAGGCAGGAGAGAATTGCGGGTCTTCTTCTGAAGCCGCGGTCAACGGTTCAGGCCAGTCGGTGCAGCAGTGGGGAAAGCGGACCACAGGTGAAGAGTGTGTCCCTCGGGAGGCAAAGTAATCCATGAATTTAAAGGGAGCCGTTGGATCCCATGATTACAGTGACTCACCAAGTTAAATGAGGGAACCACACTTCTAGGCTGGAATTCCAGAACTCTACCTTTGTTCTTAAGCCAGACTCTGCGGGGTACAGGCTTTAGGCCCAGTAGCAGCTTCTGGTCCCAGAACACCGGTCTTAGGATGCTGTCTGTGGCCGTGTCTCCATCCAGCTGGGCCTCCCTGCAGGGCGGTGCACACTCCTCCCTGCACTGGCCGGCCCTCTGCACACTGCTGGCCACTGACCGGCTTCCCTGGGGCCCTGGCTGACTGCAGGACCAGACTCGTCCTCAGCACCACAACCTGGGTCTGACCTCCTAATGTCAGTCCCTTTTCTGGAAGGTGCATCTCATGCTGGACACCTGATCTCCTTTGAACTTAGGGAATTTATTTATCAATATATCAACATCAAAAATAAACTTCATGCTCTAAAACACTTAACCTATCCATCCAATACTCAACCGTCTCTTTTTGCATCTCTGTAGCGGTTCATCCACTTGTCCCTTGATTGATTCCTCTGTTACGTGTTTCCTCTGATTCAATACTTTACCTCCTATTAGTTAAGAGTCAGGGGATGTGTTTACAAGATAACAAGCCACAGTCTCTGAGGGGCTCAGATCCAATGGACGCTAATGTGTAAATAGTTAAGGAAAACTGGGAGAAGTTTATTACAGAGGTGCCTTAGAGGACGTGAGGCATCATAAACGGACTGACTGAGTCTTTACAGAACGTCCAGTTAAACGTTTTGGATTTTCCCAGTGGTGGAATCTAGGGGCTGGGTCTTACAAAAGGAGAGAGAATTAGGAACATGGGGTCCAACAGGCAGAGTTCAGCCAGAGAGGCAGGACCACGAGGGGACAGGCACACAGTGCACTCAGAATACACACACACGCACCAGCACACACAGAAACACACAAACAGCAACACACACCCAGACCAGGAGTCAGAGGGTCAGGGGCCTCCCACCCACCGGGAGGGTCTGCAGAAAGGCAGTGTGTGTGAGCTCCCTCGAGCTCCAGCATCCCCCTTGTGGACCCCCAGAAGGACACCAGACAAGAAAGGGAATTTCAGGAGACGGAGTTGAGCCAGGCCCTGCTGACAGATTTAAACGCCCCCTGCAAATAAGTTCATTTATGTCATTTTTTAGATTCCATGTATAAGTAGTAACATATGATATTTGCTTTTCCCTGCCTGATTTACTTCACTTAGTATGATAATCTCTAGGTCCATCCATGTTGCTGCAAATGGCATCATTTCATTCTTTTTTATGGCTGAGTAGTATTCCATTGTATAAATACACCACAGCTTCTTTATCCAGTCACCTGTCGATGGACATGTAGGCTGCTTCCACGTAAGACTATAATATACATACACATGTGTAACTGAATCACTATGCTGCGTACCAGAAACCAACACAACACTGTCAATCAACTGCACTTCAATTTTTTTGTAAAGCCCCCTGTCACGAGTAAACAGCAGGTGGCTACTGTGTGCATGGACTGGGGTCTGTGTCTTGGGGGCTCTGGGTCTGGGCAGGTGGGAAAGAGCCTGTGATTTGGACAGAGTGCCAGGATTTATCCAGAACTGTTCAGACCCTGGTAAAAGACTTTTAAGACATCAGCTGGCATGACTGGTCTCGCAGTTTTAGGAAAATAAGGGTTTGGCAACACAAAGGAAAGAACGGAGGGGCAGGAGCAGGAGTTAGGGAGAGACTCAGGGGTCGCATGCCAGGGTCCGGGCGAGGTTCGCAGGGGACAGGGCCATGACCCCGGAGCGGCAGAGGGCGGGCAGGGTGCAGGGCCGGAGCGAGAGCAAAGGTAAGGAGGCCCGGAGTCGGCCCAGTGGCCGCGGGCGAGTTACTTACGCCCCCTCTGCCTCTGTCACCTCATTGATAAAAATGGAGAAAATAATCATATTTACACCTGAAGGATCCTGTGAGCTTTAAAGGGGATGATGAGTGCGGAGTGTCTCAGCAAACAGCCCTGGACAAACGCTGCTCGTTTCTGTTTTAACAGGCACCCAGCCCCAAACCTTCAGTCTGCGTTGCAGCCCTGGTTTGTCCCCTCCCCTAAAGGCTCAAGCACCCAGGAGCCTCTGCTCCTACACCCGATCCAATAAACAAAGAACCAACGTCAAAAAGAAAGCATTGCAGGAGGGAGACCCGGTCACTACGCAGAACATTATCGCCTGACCCCGCCCTCTGAAGGCACCAGAGGATCCTCCAATGACGTCTGTCCTACCAAGACCTCCGTTTTGCTGTGCTGTGTTTTAGTTTGTTTACGTCTGTGATCTATCGATGTGCTGCACGGTAGCTCTCTACCAAACACCACATTGAATGGATCCTAAGTCCCTAGGTCTGTCCTATGATGGCAGTTCACTGAGGTTCCCAGAAAGCAAAAATAAATAAATAAATAAAAATTAAAAAATCAAATTTTAGGAGCATGAATTACTAAAAATATTGAAATATCATTGGGACGTATTACGTGAAGTAGCCACGGCTTTGTTCTCCTCGGTGTATTAAACTGGGGGATGCTTTGAAAGCTGCGGTGTTTTTTCTCTGCTCAGTAATTTTCTGCACCTGAATGTCATGGGTCCAGCCTTCGGTCGGGGGAGGGGGCAGTTCCAACACTGCTATTTGTTGTGTCTTCTCTGTCAGATGGCGCGGTGCACGAGGCACTGCCCAGGCAACCAGGGAGCTGGCCTCGAGTCCAGGCAGAAAGTGTCCTCCCAGAATTTGCATTCAGTTTCCTCTGAGGTCCTTTTCATATTTGGGGACTGAATTGATTCTAAGTGCATATAGCAAGGTCAGGGAGAAAGGAGGAGTATGTAGCCCCCCGAGCAGGCAGACACGTGGAGTGGAGCCCCGGACATGGGCCCCAGCGCAGCACGCCAGCTCCCGTCTTCCTAGAGAGCCCCTGGGCCAGTCGCCGAGGCCCTCTGGACTTCCCATGGGGAAAGGGATGATGGGTGCAGCTCTTCGCAGGGGCGTTGGTGCCGTGACCCAGCAGACGCACACACGTTAGCCAGTGTTGGGACTGCCTTCCCGTCTAAGGGGAGACTAACCCTGGCAGCACCCCTCACTCTTAAGAAAAGGGGGGCAGGGCAGCTGTGATCACAAAAGGGTGAAGGGTTGTGATGACGACGGCGACACCTGCTATCTACAGAGAAGTCTGGCTCCCAGTCAAGATCCTGCCTGCTGCAGGAATCTCACTCGGTTAGAATCACCATTTTTGATTCCCCCACATTTAGTGAGCTGAATTTTCCAAGATCTTTGGTAAATCTCAAGTAGAAATTTATAGTCAATTGCATTCATCTTCCTTAAGAGAAGATGATTTTTGCTCCCTCTCCCCGCCCCACCCATCTGCCTAATTAAGTTCATTCCTCTCTTTTCTTCAAACATATCCTGGGTTCGGGGTAGCTTTCCTGAACAAAAAAGGGCCTTTTTGTTTGGAAAGAGCCACCATAGGGGAAAGAGCCCTGGGAAGTTGTGGAACCACCAAGCACGCCTCCCACAGCCCAAAGCGTGGAGAGGTCCACCCAAGCTGGACGGCCTCCAGCCCTGGGAAGGTCTCAGGGAAGGACCGCAACCGTCCTGTGGGTTCTCGATTCTTGGGTGCCTGAGCACTCAGACCTTTTCAGGAGAGACAAAGGGAGGAGCAGCTGACACTCTGATCCCCCGAGAGCATAGCCCCGGGCAGGTCACGGTCCTGGGGAGGCCTATGGGAAAATGGCAAACAGAGAGAAAGGCAGCATTTCGAGGACAAAGTGGGACACGCCGTGCTGGGTTGAACAGTGTCCCCAAAATTCACTCCCACCCAGAACCTGTGAATACGGCTTGATTTGAAAATAGGGTCTTTACAGGCGTAATTAAGTTCAAGTTCATGTGGGCCTAATCCAAGACGGCCTGTGTCCCCTTGAGAAGAGAAGAGATACAGAAACAGAGGCAGGTGAAAACGTCACAGGAGAAGGCAGAATATCAACCCCGAATTTTGAACACCGGTTCCCAAAGCTGGCATTGACCAGACCCAACTATTATGAACTTTGACGGTCAGCATTAATTCTACCCATTTCCAAACAATTCTGATTTGCAGAATATAATTACTTTATTGATGAGATATATTAGAATCAGAATGTGCTGGGTTTTTTTCACTTACACTATGTTTTGGAAGAAAAAAAATTATTTAGCAGATGAAGCAGCAGATAGGGAAAGATAAAGTGCTCAAATCAATCACCCTGTTCATGAAAAATAAAACACCACTCTTAACTTCTTTTCCCTGTTCAAACTGTGTCCCATGGCTGCACTTTTCTCTAAAGCCATCTTGATAGGCATGTAAGGGATGAAAACAAGTTATTTTGATTCTTCTGTCCCCATGACGATTCATGCTTCTTTGTAAACTGAAATGTTGCGAGTCAAATAGATCGTATCAGAAAGAAGAAAGTGGGTAAAGAAAGAGGAAGATGTGGAACAGGCAGGTCTCCTGGACTGTTTGTAATGGAAGCTATAAAGGGAGCCCCTTTTTTTCTTTAGAAACGTTTCTTTCCTAACACAAAAGAAACAAGAAAAAGAGTTTTCAGGGGCCTGCATGACAAGACATAACGTCCCATCATTTCTATTAAGATTTCAGTGGTAATAGGGAAGTTCTGGCATTTAATAGAAACAGATTCGAGGTCAGGTTTTTTTTTTTTTTTTTTTTTAACAGTTCTCTCCTTGCTTGGAAAGGAATGCAAGTTAGGGAACAATCCATCAATCTTCTAGAGTGGTTTTATACTTCTGCCAGCCTGGAAAATCCACGCCCCATGCTTACCAGAAGTTAGACAGTGACGTGTCTGATGACACGGAGCTTCAGAGCCGTGGCTTTTATTTGGAAATGCTTTCCAAAGGGCTACTTGCCCTGTCTCGAGTCTTTAAAACAGGATTCGCTTTACTGCACCTTTGGTTCTGAAGCCGACATCAGTTTGCGTGTCTTGGAGATGCGCAGTTTTATTGCCCCTGACAGAGGGCTTCTTCGCACGGATTTCTAGCGTGAGAAGCACCACGCAGTCCTGGGTTCCTTCCGAGTCTCTGACGCAGCGGAGGCGGCCGGGGCGGGCCTGCGGCAGTCCGGGGCGCGGGACTAACGCAAGGGCCCGTGAAAGCTCAAGTCGCGGTGCTTCGTTCTTCCTTCATTTCAGCTTCTTCACTGCCCCAGGGGCCAGAACGCCAAAGAGAAGACCAAGCTAGTGACAACGGGAGAGGCTGGAGCAGACTAAGCTCTTCTCCCAGAGCGAGGCACCGCGGGGTCCACGGCCTGTCCTCCCGCCCTTGCCTTTGGATGTGCACCCAGAAGGGGGACTGCCGGGTCGCATGGCAGCTCTGCTTTTAGTGTTTTGAGGACTCTCCAAGCCGTCCCCACCGCGGCCGCACCAATCTACATCCCCGGCAGCTGCGCACAAGGGTCTCCTTCCTCTCCACAGCCTCCCCGACACTCCTTACCGCTTCGCCTTGAGTCAGTTACCTCTCCATTAAAAAAGCAATGAGACTTTGTGTTAAGAACTTTCTGGAACCCTATACTATTCTGCCTTTTCTAACGTGTGGTGGAGAAGAGGACGGTAGCAGAGGGTGGGCGGCAGGCGGGTCCCAGGGAACAGTGTCTACGGACATGTCTCCCATGCGTGTTCAGGACTCCAGCCCTCACCCTATGTGTGGCCGCCCCATCATGGAGGGACAATAATTACAGTTTCCCGAGTTGTGACGGGGAGAGAGGGGACGTTCCCTGGCCCCGTGTCTGATCCTCCAGTGATTCTGTGCGGCAGGAGGCTCTCGGCCGCCCAGGGGTAGGTGGCCCTTGGACCTGAGCTTGGTTTTCTCGCCGTCACTGCGTTGGATGGTTGATGTTAACTTGCCGGGCGTGCAGGTGCCCCGGAATGCCGAGCAGCTGGGAAGCAAGGGGGGGACACGCAAGCATAAGATGTGCGCTGCATGGGTAACCCAGGTTTGAATAATCCTCCCTTAACTGATTGAACTCTGGCTTCACAGAAGCCCCGCTGCCCTGCCTCCCTCCCCACTCCCTGGAAGGTTTGCATTTCTATTTGAATGCCGCTCCTCATTAAAATGAATTGTAGTGTGAAAACAGTGCTCGCCTCTCTCCCCCTACCTCACTGAAAACGTAAAAGAACATGACCCCCAGAATGCCTTCATCAGTTTGCAAATACAGTAAAGTGTGTCTCCATCATTTCCTCGTCTTTGGATCTTATCTGTCTATCAAATTCAGCCTGTGAATACGCCAGGCAAAGCCTGGGCCTAAGTCTTATTTTTCTGCCCAGTGCTCAGAACATAGATCACATCTAATGTGTGAAAATAATAACAGCGAACGTGTACCGTGGCCCTGAAGACACGTGGCCCTGGCCGACGCTGGCAGCGAGTCTTCAGAAGGGGATTTCTTCTCTCCTGCACACTGAGGCGGGTCACTCGGGCTCAGGCAGAGCCGTGCACGTCAGCCTGGGTGATGCCGAATGTGGCCCGGGTCGACCTGACGTCTCGCGTCCACTGGCCGTGAAGGAGGCAAGGCCACTTCGGTCCCTGTGCTCCCTCGGCTATTCCGACTGACGGGGAGTTCAGACTCTGCTTCGGACAAAGGGTGGGGAGGCCGATTTCTCCCCCACCCACTCTCAGCAGACTAAGGGACGGAAGGGCCAGCTGCTTTTAAACCATCCCCACAACCACCTGATGCTAGAATTTCCCAGACCCTAAGGAGTGAGCGGATGTCTGCTGTTTCACTGAAAACACAAACGCAGAATCCAGACCTAAGGTGTCACTCGGGGAGGCAGGAGGCCACGTGCCAGCTCCTACTTTTCCAGATGTCCAGGTGGTTTATTAAGTGGTTTTCTCCACAACTCGAACGTCCCACATATTTAACACATTGGTAGGGATTTGTCTGTGTATTTATTTATTTTGTTCTCTGCCTTGTTCTAAAAGTAATTTAAGTCAACTTCGAAGAGTATAAACAATGCAACCAAATGACAGGAAGGAAGTCGGCGAGGACCTTTCAGGGAGGAGAAATCAGAAGTGAAGGTAGGCACGGATGAGTCAGTGCCCAGCCCACGCCTGTCAGGGGTGGGCGCGCGTGGGGCCGTGAGCGTCGCGACAGCCAAGTGCAGAGGGAGAAAGGACACAATTTGCATGATTCATGACGTCTGCAAGTGTGACAGATGTTTGCTTAGGGGATGCATGATCTTCCCACCACCACGGCGAGTGAGGATTGTTGTCCCGAGTTCACATAAAGAGGACACTATGGAATGCAGGGAAAAACATGAGCTCAACAGGTGACCCGGAACAGGGGTCCTTTCTCGGAACATCCCTCAGGGTGGCCTGGGGCCAGAACATCCGAGGGGCAGCCCAGACCAGGCAGTTCCGCGGGCGGGCTGAGCACGGCGGCGCTCTGCCGGTCTGGTTCCCCCAGAGGCGCAGGAAGCACTACAGGGCTGGGCGGCGCGTCCTGCAGGCACTGGCTCGTCGCCGGGCTTTCGGCAAGCCCCGAGCAGCGCTGAGTTTGAGGCCGTGCCTCACGGCCATGATCCGAGGTGTGAGTACTCTGTGGGGCTGGAAGGGCACAGGTTTCTGCTTTACTCATCGGCAAGGCTGGGCAGAGAGTTAGGGCGGGACCCCCCCACCACGGTGAAGGGGCCAGGTAAGAGCCACGAGGCTTTCTAGCTCCCCAAGGGGAGGCTCTGAGCAGGCAGACCAGATGGGCCACTGTGGCCTCGGAGAGAGTGCACACGAGCCGCGGATACGGATGCCACCCGGCAAGGACACGCCCTGAGCCCCGTCGGAGGAGCTCAGATTCATCCTTGCTCTGAAGGTGGCTCCCCGGGAGCGGACTCAGCACTGAGGCAGCATGGAGTGGCTGAAAGGCGTGCGACTTCACTCGCTCAGCCTTCCACGTGTGCGTGACTTGGGGTTCGGTGAGAGCTGCCACTCTTCACTCGTGGCCCCGTGCGCACCCTGATCTGCAGCAACAAGGACGTGGTGCTGGCCACTGACTGGCAAAGCCGGCTTGCCCACAACGCGGACGGAAAGACTGAGCTCAGCCACTAGCCCGGATGTGAACTTGCTCGTGAAGGTCTTCATGGCAAGACGCCTTCACAGACGACCTAAAGCGTCTGCCACAGCCACAGGATGGCGGGGACAGAGGAGTGGGATAAGCAGGGACACACAGCTCCCGCTGAACCAACGTGTCACATAGTGTATGAGACGAGGAGACCAAGTTAAAATGCACTGTGATTTCTTAGGGGCTTTTGAGGCTGGAAATCAAAGGCCTATGGCCCCCTGGTGGTCCTTTAAGCCACAAGCATAGAAATAGTGCATGCAGACACGTGTGCACGCACGCACACACACACACACGCACGTGCATGCACACACTTAAACACTCACACACACGCACACACGGAACACATGGGAAAGGACACTCGGAGCAGGAGACACAGATTCCAGTCCCTCAAGTCCCCTCCCCTCTCACTGTGTGATTTGGGACAAGTGCGTTAACATCTCTGTGCTTTAGATGCCTCATCCCAAAAACAAGTAACGCTGACCTGGATATTTTCTAAGAATCCTTACAGCTCAGTAAACCCTTCTCCGGAGACGGGCACAAAATCTCTCCTTTAAGTCGATGTTTTCATTCCTAAAGCAGAAAGTTGAGACCAACAGGAAATGTTCCACTTGATAACAAACACAGGCGGGATGGCGGCATCTCAAAAGGAGAGTCACCTAGAAGATAGACGCATGCCGTCTGAGGGCAGTCTTCTCACTTCATGTCGGCTTACACAGGAAAATAAAGCGTGTTTTTGCCTTTTTTTAAACCAAGCAAAAAAAAAGTAATTCATATGATTCTCATTAATAAGCTCAAACGCCCCTTACTGCAGTGAACTTATCTTACTGCGCTATCTCACTGAAGGAAGGGGAAAATGCTGCCAATTTACTGCAATAAGGTAATTACTGTAATAAGATAAATGTTAACTTTTTAATGAAAACCACTGTACTTGAGTAATTACCCTTCGGAGGACTACTCCATGTATGATTTCTTTGCAATTATTAAGATTAATTCACTTTTTTTTAGTAGGAACAGACCAAAATTCCAAGCCAAATGATCATTTTTATAAGCACAACTTCCAATGTCCTAGGAACTTTAAAAGGGGAAAAGAGAAACGGATTTAAGTCTTTCTTTTTCCAAATCTATTTTATTAAGTCACAGGCCGACAAGTTCCTAGGTTCTGTTAAATGAAAATAAAAGCAATAAAAGCCTGGTAAAAACAGATGTGATTAAAAATCAGAGTGTCCATTGACCAGCTAGAGCACGGCCGGAAGTGAAGATTTAATTAGAACTTTCTTTGTTCACAAACCCACTGGGTTTCTATAAATAACTCATTGCAGGGACATCCTAAATGCATAAGTAGATGTGAGACAGCCCTGGACCTTCGCGTCCCTGTGGACTCTGAACACCTCGAAGACGCCGTTTAGGGAGGACTATCACAGGATCAGCTTGGCGTTGATGGGACAGCGGAGCCCAACCAGAGCAGTGACCGGAGGCGCCTGGAGAGCGCACATCCCACTTCAGGATGTTTCATGTGCACACTTGCCTTCATTGTTGGCTTTGCTATGTTGGCATTACATCTTTGTCTTAGAAAAAACGCTGGGGTCTGTCCTCAGGGTCCTTTCCTGGCCTTTGGATGTCACTTCTCCTTTCTAACCGGCAGAGGAGCCCAGGAGAAAATCATGGCCCTTTCTTGTTTTATCAGCTTCATGGATTTAGGTGTGACTTTCCTGAAAGCGTCACGGTGGTGAGTGAGAGCTAATTCCCATTTGGATTTGGTGTTGATCCAAGGGAATCCAGCAAACACTTGGTCTAAAGAGAACATTCCTTTAAAAACGTGAACTCTTTGCCCAACTCTTCTAGGCACTGGCCTTTGTTCATGGTTTAGAGTCACTGAGGAAAACATAGGAGTAAAATGTTTATTAAATCCATCTCTATCTCTCCATCATATCTATATGTCTATCTATCCATCCATCCAACCATCCATCTATCTGTTTCTTTCTACCATATCTATCTATTCATCCATCCATCCATCCATTTATCCATCCATCCATTCATCCATCCATCCATCCATCCATCCATCTATTATCCATCTATTCATCCATCCATCCATCCATCCATATCTATCCATCTATCTACTACCGACTTTTCCATTCTGAGTGTTTTATTGAAAAAGGTTGAGAAGAACAGCTCATCATCCTTTATCTGTGGAGTCTGTTCTGGCTTTTAACTACTGTCTGCAATTAGAATTAAACTCAATACAAAAAACTCTCTGCATTTTGCTCATTTTATGGTCCTATCCAGGTAGGAATGGAGTTTAGAGAGAATACGGTTTAGAGGAATGCTGAGGGGAATCCCTCCTGACTCTCAAATCTGTTCCTAGTGCTCAGTAAAAGGAGCCCAGGCAGTGGTTAAGACAGTGGACACCCAAGCCAGACTGCCCCTAATGTACTACTGAGTGACCTGAGCCATGGACTGGCGTCACCATGCCTCAGTTTCCCCATCAGTCAAAGGATGAAAATAGCCCTCACCTCACAGGGTTACCCGGAACCGTGCCCGGCTCATGGTGGGCACCACGTCAGTACTAGCTCTTATTATTATTACTGAGTGAAGTTAAAACACAAGATAATTAGCCCTTGGGGCAGTCAGACTTCTAAAGATGCCTCCAAGGTCCCCAGCCTTTGTTAATTCAAACTCTGCTCAGTGCACCGCTGGGAAGGTGGCTCGAGACGACCTGGCAGATGGGGTCTGATCAAGTGAGCCCTTTAAGAGCATGGAGTTCTCCCCAGCTGGTGGCAGGAGAAGAAGTTGACAGACTGACAGTGGAGAAGGACTCAGCACACCCTTGCTGGCTCCAAGATGGAGACGGCCGTGTTGGGGAAATGTGGTGGTCTCTGGGAGCAGCTGGTGGCCTGGTCGACAGCCAGCAAGGAAACGGACCCCAGTCCTACAACCACAGGAAGCTGGCGCCCTCCAAGTCCGGGGGAGTTTAGAAGGAACATCTCCCCCAGAGACTCCAGATGAGGACCCAGCCCAGCAAGGGCCTTCCTCTGGGGCCGGTGAGACCTGAGTGGGGAAGTCGGTCGAGCCCACCTGGGCCTCCAACGCACAGGAGTCGAGCTGACAAATGAGGCCCTTCTGAGATGCTGCGTTTGAAGCAATTCTCTACGCAGCAGCAGCAAAGGAACGCGACACATAACCTGGCGCTCCCTGAGGCTGAGGGGACGCGCGCTCTGCTCCCTGCGCGGTACTTACGTCAGCTCTTCCAGTGGGGAGGTCACCGCGGGAGGGGTCACAGCGGGAGGGGTCACCGCGGGACGGGTCACCGTGGGAGGGGTCACAGAGGACGGGTAAGCTTAGAGAGGAAACGTGGAGGGGAAGGTAACATGTCCACGCCGCCTCCCGCGTCTCCGAGTGCCAGGGCTGCTTGCCCATCGTCTTCATGCTCTGGAAGGGCTCTCATATGGGAGAGGGCAGTGTCGCCCCGCATGACCCGAAAGACAGGACCTGCGGATCCACGTGCCGCAGGAACCAGGCCTGGCCGCCCTGCAGGGTACCCACGACGAAGTGGGTCGAGTCAGAACATCATGGAACAAAACACAGGCTGAGTCACTGTGGTGACAGAGCCTGTCAGGGGCGTGTCTGACCTCAGGCCCACTTCCTCTCTCCTGGAAACCTGGAAGGAAGGTCACACTTCCCGGTGGTCAGTGGTCCACAGCTGTGTCCTGGACACACAGAGCAGATACGACGGTGGGCACTTCCCCGTGGAGGGAGGGGCAGACCTGGGGGTCTCCCTCTCTCTGCCCCTGGCCTTGTGTTCACTTGGTGGGGCTGGGACAGCGGCCAGGGTCCTTGGGGCACCGCGTGGACAGTGGCTGTCCCACTGGGCGCTCAGCGAGCGAGAAGCTGTTCCCTTCTGTGTTGCGCGGCTCTCTGTGCCCTCACTCTGACCTAGCCTCTCCTGCCGCTCGACACGGCCGTCGTGAGCGTGGGTTTAAGTGCCCAGCGGACGAGCATGTGGGAATTTTAAGATCATTTCTCCTGAGAGCTTTGACTTTCTGGCTTAACAAGTTGTATCAATGCGTCAGTGACCACAGCAGAAAGGCTAAGCATTGTCTTAAGGACTGCTACCGTGAGTCACGGGCCTACTGTGCGCGGAGCGCCTCACTCTGTCCTCACAGCAACCCCACCGAGGGGCACCGCTCCTACTCCCACTGCAGGGAGGAGCAAGCTGAGGCAAGAGGGCTGCACTGACTAGCCCGACGTGGGGCGGCTAGCCAAGGGCAGATCTGAGAGGGGAACCTGGCCCTTCTAACACAAACCTGTGCACAGCAAGTCAGGCGGGTGGAGCGGACTGCCGGCAGCACTCTCAGCCGGAGTTCTGCAAAGGAGAAGACGGTCTTGTTCTTTTCTTTTTTTGCTTTGTTTCTGCTGCGGTCCCTGCTGAAGCCATGGAATTGCTCGCGCCGGCACCGTGCACAGTCTTCAAGGAGGCGTCACACTCCTTCCATGAGCAGGGGCCGTGACGAGAAATAAATAGGGAGAAAAATGTGTTCAGCTGCAAAAGGCCACACATGACTGAAGCTTCTTCAACAGAAAACAAAGGTGTGGTTTCCATGGGGGAAAGGGGTGGGAAGGGATAAACTGGGAGTTTAGGATTTGCAGATACTAACTACTAATATATCAAATAAACCACAAGTTTCTACTGTAGAGCACGGAGAACTATATTCAGTATCTTGTAGTGACCTGTAGTGAAAAAGGATGTGAAAAGGAACACATGCATGTGTATGTACGACTGATACATGATGCTGTGCACCGGAAATGGACACAACATTGTAAACTGACTCTACTTCATTTAAAAAATGGAAAAAAATGAAGTAAATAAAAAGTGGAGTCCATTTCCCCAGCCCTGGGATCCGAGCTGGCTCAGGACTGGCTTTCGCCAGTGGAATGTCACAGGAGGAAGTGAGGTGACTTTTGAGCCCCAGCCTCCAAGAAATCCTACAGATTCTGCCTCGAGAAGCCTCTACCCTACAGGGAAGCAGCTGTGACAGCAGACCACGTGAAGGCAGCCAGGCTCCGCCACTCCGCCAGCTGAGGCCCCAGACGCATCAGTGTGGCCCCCCTCAACTGTCCAGCCCCAGTGGAGCCATCCACTGGTAAAGCCTCGAGAACCATGCGGCCAAGCCAAGGACACACGAGAAGGAGCAAGTCAGCCTCGCTTCCCGCTCTTATTTGGTGTGATCTGCTATTCAGCAACACTGATACACTAAAGGTGAAGTCTCTTACTAGACCAAACCAAAACCCTAGAACGATCAGTTTAGGGAATTCTCCTCGATCGACTATAGGAAATAGTCCTGGTGACCTCTGAAGGGTTTTGTTTTTTTTTTTTTAAATCCCATTTGCTAAATCTAATTATCTCACCATTGATTTTAGAAATAATGGGTAATTTTTCCATCAATTGGTCAAAACTCAATTTCATTTATCACTGAGAGTTAAAAGGGAGTCTATTCTCTTCCTTAACTCTATTTTGTTCATTTTCTGAATAGTCTAATAGCATTACATGCAAAGTATCTATTGGGAAATAATTCTACACTTAATGTTAGAGCCTGTGAGACCTCACGTGCTTAGGCAGGTCACACTGGGTCAATTATTGGTCATTTCTGAGAACTATCTCCTTATGTGCTGCTGGAAGTGTCAGCGGAGATTTACTGCTGTCGTATCAAGCCAATAATCTGGCGTGGGGGAACTCTGTCTTTTGGAAAGGATATAAAAGCAAAGAACAGAGCACTCCGGGACATGAGTGCTCATGGCATTTTGATTGATCCTAACGTCCTGGATAAATTCCAATCACAGTAATGGCATTCACTTATGCTTTCGTTATGAGCAATTAAGGCACTACTGTTTTGTTCCATTTCATTCTCTTCTAACTTATCTCCTCTGTGTAGTCAACCTGTTTCTGCACTGCTGAGTGACCAGGTAATGCTTATACCAAGGTCTGAAAACTTTGTTTTGAAAAGAGGCAGAGAGTAAATATTTTAGGTTTTGCAGGTGAAGAGGTCAAACTGAAGACATTATCTTGGTATTTACATAACAAAAGAGACAACAAACTTCCACAAATCTTCTGAAGACGTTCAAAATACAGTAACTATAATTCAGTACGATATTTTAGGTCTGCAGTTACTGAAAAACCTGGAATTCCTCGGCAGCCTAACGATCCACGTAACTGGGGTTCAAGGTCAACGTGCCCTGTGATAAAATCCACTGTAAATGTTCACCTGCAAAACCATTCTTAGCTTGCCGGATCATCCCAAAATAGCCAAGAGGCTGGATTGGACCCCCGAGGTTGTATTCTGGCTTAAGCCATAGCTTCATCTATACCCAGGTGGGAAACAGGCTTCCTCACTTTCTGAACTGGATAAATGGGGAATGGATTCGAAGAGTATGTGGGGCGGGACTGTGGGGCAGTGTTGGGTCTTGGGAGGGAAGACGTGGCGATGGTTCTCAATGGCTGCCAAGGGAAATGGCAGCCTAAGTATTGCTGCTTTTTAGACCCCAGTCTATGCATGGCTTTTTCTGCTTGGGTGGAGCATCCTTCTGTGAAGTTTCTGTAGTTATACAGCATTGCAGAACGGAAAGGATTTTATAAGACAACTTCACTCGATCCCTGCCGAGTATACCCAGCTTGCTCGCCATCACCTAGCCTTGTGATGAGGCCGAGGCTCCAGTCACCAGCCCAGGACGCCCTGCATCTCAGCACCCATCCTTCCCTTGTCTTGTTATTCAATAGTCTCGCCAGATTTATTCTGAATCTGTTAACGCTTTATTAGCAGAAAGCCTTGGGGATATTGTTTTAAAAACAGACAATTTTTAAAGCTCACTTTTGTTTGAATGCATTACTGGAAATCTGAATATTATGGATTGATATTTCAGTCTAATTAAAACTGAGTTCAATTATTTTATGGTTAAATATATAGAGACTCTCTATATTAAAATTTGTTGAAGCCACTGCATCAGGGTAACGTAACTGTTTTGCAGCTGGGGCTTTGAACATTCAATCAGGACCAGATTTATGTCCGGTCATCCCGCAGAAAGCGGGAGAGATTAGTCTCTGGGAGTTAGGACCGTGTTCTCCTGGAGATACCTGGGCGCAAGGCCGGCCCGCCCAGACCACGGTAGCCATCATTTCGCTTGGAGTGAATATTGGACTTTCTCATTCTCAAACTTTTCAGCCCTGTGATTCAGTTGAATCTGAGGTCAAAGTCATGAGTTTGAGTATCACACGACTGCATCTCCCTCCTGAACCTGCTACTTAAAAATATTGATTTACATAAGGGACAAGAGATTATGTGCAAATATACCGAAAGACAGATTCTGTAGGTCCTGATGGCTTAAAGCACAAAAGAACTCAGGAGGGAGCGGCCCCAAACCACGACTGCGCCTCAGGCAGCAGCGCGCCGGCACCTGCCGGGCCTCGCCTTGAGGAAACCATCGGAAGTCAGTGCAGATGAGAGGTGGTTCCTGGAACGGAAAGGAACCTGGAAGGCAGGCCTGTATTTGAGGACAGCCCTTGAGCCCGGTCAAACCAATGTCACTCGATGACATTTCAGTCCCCGGGCTGGGAACCTCCGCCTTCCATTTTTCACCCCGGCGCAGCCAGGAGGAAGCGAGAGAAACAGCACTGCCTGCACATTCGTGTTAGTTTAAAGAAAACCTGAAAACGTTTCAGAATTTAAATTTAAGGGTAAGGGTAGCTCAGCAACTAGCCTTAGCTCCACGCCGTGGGCTCGCTTTGCTGGAGGCGCGCTCTACCGAGCCAGACTCACTGCTGTTAGGTATAGGCCTGTGCGTCTGCACGAACGCGGGTCACACCGCCACCATCACGACCAGGCCGTCACAGGACGTCTCCGCCGCGCCCCCCGCGTGGTGGCCCGCCCGTCCGCCAGCCCCGGGCAAACGCTGGTCGTTTCGCGTCCCCACAGTTTTGCTTTTTCGAGAACGTTAAAATCACACAGCATGTCGTCTCTTGAGCCTGGTTCTCTCACTTACAGCCTGATTCTCTTACAATTCTTCCATGTTATTGTGTGTTCCTTCCCTTCTCATTTTTTAAGGGAAATGATATATTTATGTATGTTTTTATTGCACGACGAACAGCTAACGTGAGACCCACCCTCTTCCCGTGTTTTCAAGGGCGCAGGACGGGGCTGTGAACTCGGGCGCCGAGCGGCGCAGCCGAGCTCCGGGGCCTGCTCCGCCCATCCTGAGCCTGGGGGCCGTCGACGGGCAATTCCCAGTTGCTCCTCCCCCGCCCCCGCCAACGGCCACGCTACTCCCGGTCACTGTCATTTTTAGTGTCTTACAGAAGTGGAATCACACAGTTTTGTTCTTCTGTGACTGCTTATGTCCTGGAGGGTCATCCATATTGCGGCATATGGCAGGGTGACCTTTTTTAAGGCTGAAGACTATTTTGCTGTATGTATCTAATATATATGCCCCACATTTCCTCTAGCCGCTCCGCTGCTGAGGGACTCGGGGGTCACGCCCCCATCTTGGCCGCTATGAATAATGCAGCAGTGCTCATGGGAGTGCGGGTATCTCTTCAAGATCTTAATTTCAGTTCTTTTGGATAAACACCCAAAACTGGAATGGCCAAATCACATGGTAGCTCCATTTTTTCACTTTTTGAGGAAACTGCATGCTATCATCCACAGTGCTGCCCCCGCTTCACACCCCCACCAGCGGCGTGCAAAGTTCCCAATTTCCCCACATTCTCACCAATGCTTATTTTTAAAAAAATAATAGCCATTCTAACAGGTGTGAAATAAGATTTCATCATGGTTTTGAACATCTTTTTCTTGTGCCTGTTGGCAATTTGTATGTGTTCTTTAAAGAAATACCTATTCAAGTCCTTTGCCCAATTTTTACTGGATTATTTGCTTTTTTGCTGTTGCACTGTAGAAGTTCATTATATATTTTGGATATTAAACCCTTATTCAGATATATGATTTGGAAATATTTTTGCCCATTCACCCATGTTGTTGTATGAGTTATAATTCCCCCCCTTTTATCACGGAGACATATGCTATTGCATGGCTGCATCATAGTTTGTTCAACCCATTCCAATTTAAAGGCATTTGGCTTGTTTCTAGTTGGGGGTGATTATGAATAAAGCTAAAGTTATAAATATTCAAGTGCAGTTTTCCGAGAGCACACAAATTTTCATTTCTTTTGGGTAAATACCTACCTGAAAGAAAGGAAGGAAAGGATTGCTGGGTTATATAGTAAATGTCTGTTTAACTTGTTGAGAAACTACGCAGTTTATTTCCCAGTCAACATAGACTAAGGATATATTGCCTTTTCTATAAGAACAAGGAGTAGAAATTCTTTCTATTATGAAATTCCTTTTTCACAGAAACAGCGCATGGAACAGGAGATTCAGATGAATCATAAATTTTGTTTGGCCCAATCTCTGCATTTTTCAGAGCAAGGGAACTGAAGCCCAGAGAGATGGCGCACATCCAGGCAGGTGGGATGAGGGAGGATGGAGCTGGACCAGGGCCGGACCACAGCCCCTGCTCCTTGCTGCCATCTCCTTGCTGCCTGTTCTGCTGGAGACTCTGTGAATCAGAGGGCGTGGAGGAAAAATCTATTTAGGGAAAGGAGGCCTTATACGTTAAGGAATAAGCGAGATGGAGGAGTGGAAGAATGCAGATAAATTATTTGCATTAATCAAATTCACTGAGAAATGATGCAACTCTCCATTTCCTTTGGCCCAATTACACATACACCTGAACTACTACATTTTAGTCCATCTCTCTTTTCTAGAGAACAGCTAATATCAGCATTAATACATTTATGTTTATCTTATTTATTCTTAAATTCCTACATAGAAAAATATGAAATTTATCATGATCAAAGCTCATGGTAGTACCCCCGACACAGAACTGTCACCTTGTTCTTGATTTTGTTACAAGCCCATTCACTTGATTCAAGCTCCTCTTGTTAGCTACATCCGCAGTTAGTGCAGAGAAATTCTCTAATAAACATCTGAGATTAAAGTACCATTGCTGACAGCAAAATTACAATATGTAGTCCAAAGATGCATTCAATTATGATCACTCAGAGGGAGGAAAAATGAGGGGAAAAACAAAACACAAAGACCACATACACCAAGGAAAAGCAAGGTCTGGAAAAGTAAGTCACTTCTTAATCCAATAATCTATTTTTAATTACCCACATTGTGGTCATTTACAGGGTAATCATTTCAGAGTCTCAAATATCCAATCTATTGGCCCAAAGCCGTGGGGGTAATTGCTTTATAACTGGGTAAGAATGTGTCATCTACGTCTGGTCTAGACTCAGCAAGGGTATTTGTAACCCATATTTAAAGCTGCATTTCTGGATGGGATTCAATCTGCCTGAAACGTCCTGCTAGTATTGCTTATTTTGTCTGATACTTTCACAAAGTGTTTAAAGTATTTTTCTGCCTTGAACAAGTCCTTGTAGTTCCTTGCTCTGTAACCCGGTCGTGTGGTTTTGAGGGAGAATCCAGGAAGCAGCCAAGGCTTCTGTCGCTGCCAATGTCCCAGAAATTCCACGCGTCAGCCGCTGGAGAAAGGAATGCTGGCCGCGCGGGGTAAGCTGGGATCCGGCCTCCGCACTGAACCTGGGGCCGCGCTCCCACCTTCCTGCATCTCACCGTCACCCTCCCTGCGGCTGGCACTCTGTCGGCCTCAGGCGTGTTCCAATTGTTCTCGGATACTCTGACCAGCAGTCAGAACCCGAAGTTCAAAAGCCCTCAGGTGCCCTGCTGCAGAAGAGACAGGCTGGGACTGCCACCAAAGCCCGCCTAAATAGTCAACGGGACAGAGAAGAATGACTTAACGTGTGTGGCCGGTGGGTGACTGCAAATACTCCAGACCAGGCTTTCTTCCTGGGACAGCCTGTTGTGCTTCATGTCACGTGGCTTCCCAAAGACAAAGAGGCTCCACCTCGGTCCTGTCTGCTCCCCTTTTCACTCCTGAATCCAAATGCTTTTTCACTTTTCCCAGTTTGTGTTTGTAAACTGAGACACAAACATCTGGGACCCCAGAAACCAGGCCCGACACGCCCATGCAGGTCAGACTCAGCCCTTTTCCCCCCTCGGGCGGGCCCCGCCCCCCACCAGTTGTCTCCAGGGACCGCCCCAGAGAAGCGCACGCATGCGCACGCACAGGAGAGGGAGGACCAGACCCTCGGGGGCCCCGCTGGGGGCGGGGTCACGTGCTTCTCATCCCTGAGGGGGCCGCCCTGAAGGCCACCAGGCTGTGCCCTTTCTGTTGACCTTGGCAGCACAGAGCCCTCTCCTCCAAGACTGGCAGGGCGGAGACCAGGACACGCAGGCGCATGGCCTGCAGACACGCCTCTTGGCCTCGGAGGGCCTTGGAAGTCACCCATGCACGTGGCGGCGGGTTGTCAGCTTTTGTTTGCGGTTCAGCCCGTGCCAGCTGGTGCTCCGTGCTGGTCTCCGCGCCTCCTGACTCCCAGCTCACATGTTACGCACACAAAACACATCACCCCAAGGAGGCGACCTCTCCGATCCAGTGGTTCCCTTCTCTCAGACACAAGCTTGGGGGACGTTGGGGAGGGGTGTGGTCTGTGCCTCCTGGGCTGGGACCCTGACACGAAGCTGCCCAGTCAGCCCGCCCCGTGGGTGCGGCAGGTCTCTCCCGCCACCCCCCTTCTCTTTGATCTGACCTTTCTGGCTTCATAAATACATCCTGAGGCATGCAGGGGCCTCACGCAGACGATCTTAGAGGTTTCCCGGATGGCAGCGCCTGCCAGGATCCAGGGCCGGCAAAGCAAGGACACCGTGTTCCTGTCTCCGAAGTTTAATGTTGCATCACGAAGATTCAGGAGGTATCAGGGTTCAGAAGCCGAGGCGGTCCTGCGGTCCTGCGGTCCTGCGGTGGTGAGAGGCCGTCCTCATTACCAGCGTGCTGCTGCAGCGCCTGGCTCTCTGAGGAGTTACATGGCCATGCCCTTGGAAGTGTTGTCAATGATCCCAGGTGGCGTAACTCAGAATAGGCTGCAACCACATGTTCTTTATAAGCATTAGGCTGAGAATAAGTGGTTCCAAACTCTGGCAAATATAACATTTTGATACCCGTTGCCGCGCATCTGATAATTCAAGCTTGATCTCAGTGCACTACTTCCAACGGGAAATAATGGAGCGGAACTCTCAGCCGGGGAACTTTCTCCTCCATATGGTTCACAAGTTCCCTGGGATGTGTAATCCTACTGGGAGCGCCATCTGTACAGACTCCACACAGGCTCGTGCTGGGGGGAGCTCTTCCCTGCTAACGGAGCCAGATTTTCTCCTGCAAATCCACTCAAACAAAAGGCAGGACTGTCTCCTGCCCATCTTCCCAGCCACTCGCACGTGTTAAGGTGCAGCTTGTGTGGGATGTCTCTTTTCCGAGTTATGAGCCAACCTTACAAACCCCAAAAAGGTGAACCGGGGAGTTCTTCAACTGGTCAAGAACCCACAAACGCCACCTCTCCAGTCATGACTGTGTTCGTTGAGAGAATAATCCTACTTGCATCCCACGCAGGGGGAACTTGCTGTATCTCACCTATGAGAGTGTGAAGGTCACAGGGAGGGTCCTCCCTCCTGCGTGTGGGTGATTGTATAGGTATGTGAGTGTGTGTGCGTTTGTATATGTGTGTCTGAGTCTCTGTGTACGTGTGCCTGTGAGTGTGCAAATGTGTGTGTGTGAGTCTGAGTTGTGTGTGAGTGTGTATGTGAGGACACAGGCAGCGGGTTTGGAACTAGAACTCCTAAGAATCTGACTGTACCAAGACAAGTTACACTGAGCTCCTGTTTACTTGAATATTCTTTAGCTGGATCCAAATTTACCAGATAATTGACACAATCATCTTCTCAGCTTTGCCTGAGAAGCAGACATCAGCCCTCTAAAAATGCCGATGGAAGCCTGCCTATTTCCTTCTTGCCAGAGCTGAACTGACAATATATGCAACAGTGTTTGTTCTAGTCAGGAAAGCTACACAGTTTTAGAGAATTCCACTTTAAAAAACTTAAGAATTTTATAAATGTGTAGTATGTGCTCAGAAACGTCTGAGAGCCTATGAGAATGACTGAGACATGAACTCTGGAAAAACTCACGACCTAGCAGTGAATAAAAATCGAACGTGATGTCAAGCACTGTGCGTGAAGGCTGCTTCATGTGTTATCTTGGAGACGTCAGAAACCGCGTGAGAGCAGTTTTACAAGTGACCCCAAAAGATCCCCATGGAATTTATAGCAGATTTTAAAATGCAGAAATACTTAAATAAACATATTAAATAAAAATAAACAGACTAGCTACAGTGCATAAAAGAATTATAAAGTGACCTAATGATAAGAGGGAAGCAGACCAAAAGGGTGTTTGTGACGGACAAGGCCAACTCTGTTTTGGTGATCCGCATCCACTTAGGGACAAACCTTGCCAACCACGAGCCACAACTTCCGCCTTCTGCCTGTAAAACCATCCCGGACCGGAGTGAGAACTACTGGTGGAGAGTTCATCGGGACACGCCCCTCTCACCTTCAGCACTGCTCATTTGCATAAGAACCCACCAATCAGCTCCTACCCCCAGGCATAAATAACCAAGCCTGCAGGCAGACAGCAGGCTCCAGTCTAACTGGAGACGCCCTCTGCAGGTTTCTTGCAATAAACCTGACTCTGCCGTTGAGCTGTCTCTGAACTTTTCTCTCCGATTCTAACAGTTTGTTCAGTTCTAGAGCTTTCTTTTTAACTCTCACTCCCACGTGCATCAAGCATCCAATAGCTGTCTCATTGAATATGAAATAGTCATAATAACTGTATGCTAAAAGCTTGGATCACAACACTCTAGACTTTGGAATGACTTCAGTCCATCACTCCACCATTCAGAGATGCTAAGGCACAACGCATGTTCCTACTTTAAATTAAGGGTTTTCCAGTCATGTGATCAACAATATATAATTAAGTGTAATAAAGCCATGATGAAACTGAATGGATCATATAACCTAAAATATCATTCTGATTTTGTGACAAGATCCCATACTGTGTGCAACTGTGTCTTCATCTGACCTGCCCTTCATCTCTGAGTCCCTAGTGCTGTGCACAGGGGACGTACCCAACACGTATTGAATGAATGAATGAATGAATGAATGATGGGTGAAGGTCACAGGCCAGAGTACCAGGCACCTGCCATGACCTCACCTTCAGAGACTGAGAGGACACACAGGACACAGCAGTGAAGTGTGTGTTCAACACCAGAGAAACCAAGGCGGACAGAATACTGACAAATACCAGGCACATCTCTACAGTGTTTTTTCACGTGTCCTGATGGAATCAATCCCAGTGAGGTTAAGTATGATTGGCCCTTTCTTCCAGATGGAGACCAAGCCAGTGAGGTCTCCCAACCTCAGGGTCTTCCTCCCCTCAGTGCAGCATCTCTCTAATGAGCGGCTTCAATATCCATTCATTTCAGGATGAGGTGTTAGGTCAATGCAAAGATGGTAGCTTTTCTACCTCCGTACTTTTGTCAAGCACTCTTAGAATTCAGACCAGTCACATGACTTAATTGACAGTCTGATACAGTGGGACTGTCTCCAAACATAAATCATGCAGCTCAGGAGCTCAAGAAAACAGAAACTAAAAGATCAGACCAAACTGATGCTTCAAGAAGACCAGAAGGGGCGTGAGTCTCTGTGTGAACAACAGCTTTCCCACAATACCAGGAAATGTGTAGGTCATGTGCTGCTTGTAATGTTGGTTCCTGTGTAAATCTGGATTTTTAAAAAGTTCCTCTGATTTTTGCTCCAAATATAATTTCTATCATTTCATTTATAGTAGAAAATAGCTCCACGTTAACACTTTACCAGGAAAATTTTCCCTCTTGAAATGATTCTCTAATTCATCACCCCTGTCCTGAATGGTTGCTAATTCTCTCCTTACACACATTTTTAGCTGATGCAACATAGTCATGCTTACAGATTGTGAAGTCCGACAGACTGGTTTTAATTCCTGTTCCATCACTTCATAGATTAGGGCAGAGAACTGAAACTCTCTAAGCCGCCATTGTTGTGGTTGTTAAAAGTGGGAAGAACACCTACTTTACACGGTTATTATGAGGTTTAATGAAATGCTGAACACAAACCGGTACCTATCACAACACCTAGTACTAGAAAGGATTCAATATAAAGGTAAGTACTGGGATGCATGTGTCTTTTCAAATTACTGTTTTCTCTGGACATATGCCCAGGAGTGGGGTTGCTGGATCATAGGGTAAGCCATAGCAGCAGTATTTACAATAGCCAAGACATGGAAACCACCTAAGTGTCCATCAACAGATGACTGGATAAAGAAGTAGTGGTATATTTATACAATGGAATACTATTCAGCTATGAAAAAGAATAAAATAATGCCATTTGCAGCAACATGGTTAGACCTAGAGATTATCATGTCAAGTGAAATAAATCAGAGAAAGACAAATATATGATATATCACTTATATGTGGAATCTAAAACAATGATAACAATTCCATTTACAAGCCAAAAACAGACTCACGGGCGTAGAAAACAGACTATGGTTATCAAAGAGGAAAGGGTGGGGAGGGATAAATTTGGAGTTTGGCATTAACAGATACGCATTATTATATATAGAACAGATAAACAACAAGGACCTACTGTGGCACACAGGGAACTATATTCAATTTCTTGTAACATACAAAGGAGAAGTATCTGAAAAGAAAATATGTAGGTGTGTATGGTTGTACCTGAGCCATTCTGCTGTAACTTGAAACCAACACTGTAAAACAACTACAGTTCAATAATTCTTTTTTAATTTTAAAAAGGTAACTATTAACTCAGTCTCTTCCTATCCTGATTTATTTTTTGTGCAGCTGCCACGTTTTAAATTTCGGGACTCATAAAACTAATCATGTCATCTCTTGGACATGGCTTCATGTTGAATAAAATTCAAACACCTTAGTTTAAAACTGAACGTTCAGTTCCTTTGACTACCCTTCCTCCATCCCACATTCTAGTTAAAATGAACAAAACATTAATTCCTCTACAGAACTTAATTTTCTGCATCTTTGTTCTTGCTTCCTTGCTGCTCGAAATATTCAAATTTGCACTTTTCAGTGAAATCCAGTATAAGAAAAACCCTCACATTATATTTCCATGTATTCATATTTTCTCTTTCCATAAGGGGACGAGCCATTTCTTCAGAGACAGAGGAACACGAAGGGTGCGTGGAATCCCACGTGATTCAATCACTTTGCACCCCCAGAGGGGAATGCAGAGCTGCTCTTTAAGGAGACACTAGATTCCTTTCCAGATCCACACATGGGTCTTGATCGTCTCTGCTTCTTGGAAAGATTCTGTTCAACAGAGCTCCTGGTTAACATAAGAGGCAACTAAACCCTCAAGTCTAAGTCTCTTAATTTGAAGACACATTAAAATTATCTGGGAAGTTTTTCCAAATGTGTATGCCTGGCCTTCCAAAGACATATCAGGTGGGCATCTCTGGGACTAGGGCCCCGGCCTGTCCAAGCTGAGAAACTCCCTCCAGAGGTTACTTGGGGCCATCTCCTCGGTCCTAGAGCCACACCACAGGCCCGTCACTTGCTAGACCGCTTATGACAACAACTTCTATCTAATTATTTAATTGACGCCCCCTTCTAGTGTGTATTGAGTCCCAGTGCTGGACAAATAGCAGACAAGTTCCTACGGTGTTATGGCAGAATCTAGAACACGTCAAACCACCTCACTCTATTTCATCCCACTACGAAGTCTTCCGCCCAGCTTTGAGGATCAACAATTTTGGCTTCCGTTAAACTCTACGGATCTTTATAATCACTGCGTTTTCTGAACATGCCGGGACATTCACAGTGTGTATGAATGATCCTGCATTTCAACTCGTGGCAAGGTTTTGGGATTTCTCCACACAAAGCTGACGACTGTAGATTTGGCGAACTGGCAACCTTGCAAACCTCCCTTTCCCTTCCCACACTGTTCTATGTATCTTTTCCGACTAGGCCTACGCATTATTCAAAGGGTGCATCTCCATGAATGCAGAGCAGGCAGACAGTGTTCCACGTATATTTTTTTGTCTTTAAGAGCTGCTCGAGGAGAGGAATGCGTCCATTTAGAAGGAGGAGGGGGAGCTCACGGGCCTTTCGCAATTCTTAATTTTTTCTTCCCCAGTTCACTGTGGTCCAAGGAGCGAGCATGCTCAGTCGCACTTGGAGACGTTTTGTGCCACCTGGTGGAGTTTCCTTGGAAGAGAATTACCAGGGGTCTGAATTACCTCTCAGCGGGGCCATCACCTGAGGTGTTGTCTCAGTGCTGAATATTACCAGTCTAAGTACAGATTCCCTACTGTGTCAGGCAATTTAACGGCACTAGGCCCATAATAAAGGGGTTTTTTTTAATGCGAAAATTAGTCTTTAGTGAAAGAGACCTGTTTTGTTAGCTGCTGGGTATATTCAGGTAACGCAGTGACATCCACACTTTGGGTCATTCTCTTCGACTCTGTTTAATACATGGAGTTGATGGCCAGCCTTCCAGCAGGCAGCCTGCAGATGCGAATACTGCTTTCCATTAGTTAGAGACAAAAGTAATTGTAATTAACCTTTTTTCCTTACCCTCACCCCCGGGAAGTCAAAACAATCTGATAATGTCATATTTAGCAATTAGTGATGTAACTGTTTACTCAAGCAGAGATTTTTACCAAACATAAAAGGGATTTTAAGAACACGTGTGCTGAAGTGATAACTGATCTGGGGAGTTGAGAGGCTCTTTGCTGAGACGCTCAAACTTGTGCCCGTGGAAGGCAGCTGGGTGGAGGCACCGGGTTCCCCATCTTGGGAGCTCCGGGCCAGGCAGCCATCCTGCTCGCCTAAGACGCTTAGCTTTTGTTCTTTCCCAGGACAGCCGTTAACTCAGCCGCCAGGCTCTGCGATGCAGAGGGCTTCAGCACCAACAGAATTCACGGTCCCAACCCCAGTGTGTTCATACACTCTCCTTTTATTCCCTGAGATCTATTATGAAGAGATAACAATGTCTTATCCAAGCCAGACTGGTTGAAGCCAAGGACGCTCTTCATTTTGCCTGGAACCAAAAAGGTCCAACTAACAGAAGAACGAAATCATCCAGAAAAATCCCCAGACTTCCCAGTTCACTAGTAACAAACAGACAAACAAACAAATAATCCTTCTTGTCTGAAAGCAGAAACGGTTGAATAAGCAAAAGGCCATGTTCTGGGAAATATTAATCCAGAATTCCAAAGAGCATGGATGTGCGTCCTGAGTCCTCAGCGAGGCAGTGGGTGGCAGGGCGGGGCAGGGGGCAAGGATGGAGTCTAGCAATGCGAACCCAGGCGCACTGAAGACATCACGGTCCTGTGCTCCTCGCCTCTGAGGGTGTCTTCCTGGTGCTGACGTGGCTCTCGTTTGTCATAATCTGTTTGCTTTAATCCACGTCTGTGCACCAGTTGCCAGGAATTCTTTCCACATTTACTCACATCAGGACTTCTCCCTCAGCCCACACCGCAGCTGCTCTTTGCACTGCTTGTAACCCTGACGTCCCTAGCTCTTAGATTCACGCTGGCTGGCCCCTCCCAGCTGAAAGACGCACGCAGCTCTGACTGCCCCGTGCCGGCCGGGCCCCAGCGGTGCCCGATCACGCTGCCTGCTGCTGGAGGCAGCTCTTCCCCAGCCCGCGGCGGGGGGCTTGCTGCACTGCACCCCCACCCTGTGTGCAGGGCCCCATTATAGCTCGTCACACAGCAGCCGCTTAGGTATCCTTTTGTCACCTAACATCTATTTTCCATAAATACCCTCGGCAGCAACATCACTTGGGTACTTGTTGACGGGCTGTGCTCCTTGGCTCCGTTTTATGGTCATGAAAAATAAGGGACAGGAACGGAGGATCCTAGCTCGCCACCACTGCTCCAGCTTAATCCAGAAAGGGAGATATGGTGGTATCACCATAGGACTGAAAAATTGGGCCATTAGATCAAGAATTTGGAAACCACAGGCATGAGGGGAAAAAAAGCATGTGGAAGTTACTCTCTAAAAAAAAATCTGTGTGATTTGAGGCTGTCTGAACGTCAATTTTCCTATGTGAAAAAACAGCAACAGACAAACAAAACGAGACAAAAACCAGAGCTCCTTGTACCTCCTCTGTAGAATCACTGGAGGAACTGGATACAAGTTGCACAGATTAAGTGGCCCAAAGTCTGATGAGAAACAAAAGCTCAGAGCAAACGTAATGAATATTGCCATTACTAATGACTATGAACATTATAAAGCAAAGAAAGCCATCACTTCCTTCAAAACCCCAAAACGGAGAGGACGAGAATAAAAATGGGGGAGAATGAAAGAAGAGTCGGCGTTACGCCGGCAGGGATGACGTGTGTGAGCGCTGGACGGCTCCGGGCCACTTCTAAATAGTATCACCCAGAGGGTTATGTGCAGTCCACTGAGCTGACCAGGCCAAGCCGAGCGTGCGGGGTCTGTGCTGTGTCACGTGCAGTTCACGCTGGCGCACGACACTCAGCACGTGGGGCGGGGGGGGGGGCGCTTACCCAGGGCTGTAAGTTTGATTCTTCCTGATGGTCTACCTCCTAGATACCTTAATAAGACCAGGAAAGAGTCAGATAGCTTCCCTGGTTATTCACGAGCCAACTCCTGTTGGAAGGGGAAGTTTAATCCATCGGTTTGAACAGGGGTCAGTAAACCAGGCCTTTGGGCCAAATCCTGCCTGCTTCCTGCTTTTTGTAAATAAAGTTTTATTGGAACACAGGCACTCCCGTTGATGTGCATGTTACCTGCGGCTGCTTCACATAACAATAGCAGAGCTGAGCAGGCGTGACAGAGACCATCCAGCCCACAAAGCCTAAAAATGTTTACTACCTGACCTTGATAGAAAAAGTGCTGGCGTCTGTTCTAGAATCTAAATCAAATCGACCAACAAATTAAAAAAAAAAATAGTAAACCACAGTTTGTCAATCAAGTTTTCGTTGAGTTGGGGGAATAGTTTCGCATGTTAAAAGCCAGAGAGCTCTTCGGGTTTGCTCTTTGGTCTACTCGTTTTTCGGGAAAGGGCGAGTTACCAGTGTGCAAATCGTGCTGGAGGTGCCCATGAGGAACTGAATTCCTGATTTAAAACAGAGAAACAAGCAGAGGAAAGGAAGATCCGCCTCGTGAATGTCCACAAGCCCAGACAGTGGCCGAGAAGCACTGAGCTTCAGTTCCTCATCCCCGTTCTTCCCCAGAGAGAAGAACACACTTACCCAGAACACTGGGGATAAACGAGGAGTCCTGTGTTCCCCAAATTTACAGTTCTGAAGAAAACGGAGGCCTGAAGTGTCTATAGGGACTCCATCGCACAGAAAGCTCAGCCTGGACTAAAGATGTCCAAAGACAGAACTCAATTTTAGAGAAGTGAAGCCAAGAAATCACCCTCATTAATAAGGGAAAAGTTCCCCTGAAGGAAAGAAGACAAAAGGTGGGGGAGGGTACAGCTCGGTGGCAGAGCGCGTGCTTAGCGTGCACCAGGTCCTGGGTTCAATCCCCAGTCCCTCCACCAAAATAAGTAAGTAAATAAGTAAACCCAATTATCTCCCCCACAAACAAAAATAAAACAAAAAATGAATAAGCAAAATTTAAAATGTTTCTTTAAAAGAATAAAAAAGAAGTAAAAACATACCACGCCAAGAAGGACATGCAGTAATAAACTATTAGGAAAAGAGGAGTTTCACAGATTTTTTTTTCATATGGAAAGCTTTTTCCTAAGGGGCTGCCTAAGGCTTTCCTATCCCGCTAGCTGGCCTGCAACTGGGTGGCTAGGTCCGGAGAAGAAACCTTCCTTCTCTTAAAACAATTTTAAAAACTAAAAATAAATTTAAAATGTTTTAAATTTAAGAAAAAAAGAAACCTCCCTTCTTTGAACTCTTAGACCTCAAGGTAAGGTTTCTGCAGCCCCTGCCCTCCCTCCGCACTTCTCCACCTGGTTCCAGCCTTGCAGTGAGCAGGCTGCCCAGGTCTGGGGGAAGAAGGAGAACCCAGGAGTGGGGCCGGGTCTCGTCCTCCCTGCCTCCACGAGACCTGATTCCCAGCGTCCTAGCTCCTGCTCACTGTCCCTCAGACCACGGGAGAGCCTTGCTGCGGCCTTGTTCCCCGGGGCCTAGGACCCCACACCGGTAACACCGGAGGCCAGATTCTAAGGGACACAGGCGCCCCCTCTGAGTAGGCCGCTGCGGACACCTGCCTAAGACTTCTCACTGTGAACACCCTCCACCCTGGGAGAGAATGGAAGGTGTTCGAAGGCTGCAGGGCTAGGTTTTGTTTTCTTTTTTTAACTTTTTTGTTTTGTTTTTAAATTTTATTTATTTATTTTGGGGTTTTTTTGAGGGGTGAGGTAATTAGGTTTTTATTTATTTTTAACACCTTACTGTGGTGTAATTCCTGCACAGTAAAATACACATATCTCAGCTGTACAATTTGATGAATTTTGATGGATGTCTACACCCATGAAACCACCACCACAATCAAGATAGCTAACATTTCCATCACTCCCCAAGAGATGCAAATTTTGAAGTCTCTATTTATCCCTTCCCACCTCCTTTACCCCTGGTAAATTAAAAACAAAAAATTTTAATGGCGACACTGGGTATTGAACCCAGGACCACGTGCATGCTCAGCACGACGCTACCACTGAGCTGTTCGCCCCACCCTGGGGTTTTTGTAATTGTAAACTACACATTTGCTGTTTTCCTTTCTGTCGATAAACTGGAAGAACACAGGGCAGCCATTAAAAACCACATGACTAAGGAGCTTTCAATGCTCATGATACGTTAGTTCAAAAAAGGAAGGTACATTACACCAAAATGTCGCCTGTTCTCCTTCCTGAGTGGTGGGATCTAGCTGCTTTTTTCCCCATAATTTCCATATCCTCTGTGTGGATTGATGCTGTTGTCATCACTAGAAGAAATGTAATAGACATTCCCAATGCTTAATCCATCCTCCAGAGTCACCGCGGCCGCCGGTGTACTCAGAGTGGCGGGGCCCCGGGGACCATCAGGTCCTCCCCGTGCAGGGACTGGTTTCCTGCGTGTTTGGGGCAGGTTGTGCGCCTCGGGAATTCTGACAACCCCACACGTGCCCAGGACTCCTCCCATCATCCACACCTGGTGCAAAGTCACTCTGAGAGGCGGGCTTTTACTTAAGTCACATTTCTGCCTTCAGTTCCTCGTTACTGCCCCTTCAAAATTCCTCTTAGCCAGCAACTCTTGTGACTCAAAAATCATCACTGCACCAAATGCACCTTTGAAGTGTGCTTCATGATCTTTATCAGGAGATGAATTAATCACCTAGCATGCATGTGATCCTCAGCAGTAAATGCTTCCAGGGACGGAGGTGTGTGTCTCACTTTGTGAAGCTTTAGATCAGCAAATACAAGAGCTGATGGTCCTGATGGCGAGAGAGAGGCCAAGTCACTCTTCTCGTATCAGAGAATGTTCAGCAAGACGAAGGAGACCAGGGCTACAGTCCCAAAGGGTCAATCATTTCAAAAAAGCCATTTTAGGTAAATAACAATTTAAAAGATAAATATCTTTTGATGTAGGGGCCGATGGAGCATTTACTTGGTTGCCATATTAAGTTACATCCAACACTCTCTTTCGAATTCTTTGGTCAATCTCTCCAGCTCATTCTCTCTCCAAGCTCCCCCTCTCCTGCAGACTCCCTCAGCTTCTCTGAGCCACAGCCCAGGTTTTTATGCGTTAGACATCCTTTTCTGTCCTGTAAATCGTTCCGAAAACTTTCCTCCATCCGGACAGTCTTGTAGTCTTCTCGGTACCAGTCATATCTGCACAAATGGAATTTTTACTGCTGGCTGCCATCCCTTTACGGCTGGCTTAGGCTGTAAACTCTTCAGGTCTGGGGCCTTGGCTTTTTATGGTCCATAAAGTCACGTGGACACCTGCAGCCGTCAGCAGGGCTGAAAGGGGAGAAGGTTTGTGCTCTTTTCCCTGCCTTTTTACCCCCATCCCACCCGGAGAAGAAGCCATCTCAGCGGGGCGTCCCAAACCCTAAGTTGGAGAAGCCAGCTGCAGCACAAAGACGTCCCCCGGTTCCCGAGGTTATCCGGAAGGGTGGCTCGTGCGTTCCCTAAAACCAGGGAAGCTGAAGTCCATCCACCAAAAAGAAACAGATGACACACGGCTCAGTGGAACGCCTTGGCCAACGACTCATTAGATGGAAACAAATTTAGGTGCCTGTGATCAAAAAGGTGAATGTGCCCTTTAGGGATGAAGATTTAACTGACGATAGTCAGCTTGGATGGCAAACTTGAAAGGGATACGTTTGAGAAGAAAATCAACACTGGGCATTAACAGGAGTTGAAAGACTTCCAAGTCAGGATAAACAGAACAGTAGACAAGTCAGGCAAAGGCTGGTCTGTGTGTGCAGCTGGCTTGCTGGTGGCGCTGGCTGCTCAGGCAGGATCTGTGCTTGTTGGGGAGGTTCACACCTGAATACTCGTTTGGGGGTTATTACCTTGGATGTCCTTTCTAAGTTTAGGCCAAGTTCTTGGCTTATCGCAACTTTGGAGGCCAAATGCCTGGCTCTGTCCCACTCCAAGCCCTGCGCAAACTTGGGCACAGCCTTCAGGATTCACTGAGGGGAACAGAGGAGGCAGTGGTCTCCACAAGCCCCTGGCCCCGTGTCCCTGCTCAGTAAACAGTCCCCACTGTTCCCCTACAGATGCTCTCAGGGGAAGAGGGACCGGCTCTGTAGCTCTGTGTCCGCGCTCTCAGGCTTGTGGTACACACACAGCCACGTGGCGTGGGCTCCGCTCTCAGTCACTAATTGGGAGTGTGCCTCCCTCCCCTCCAGCGTAGAGTCTTACACGACCACTTGTGATTGATTTAACATGTTTGAAACCGCTTTGTTCCCCTATTCTCTGACTTAATAATAGCGTTCTTTGATGTATAAATTGTGCTGCTATGTATCTGAAAATGATATTCTCCCAGCATTGTCAGTTACGATAGTTTATTTTGCAATCCATCAAGTGGTTTTGAATTTCTACCTCTGTGCTATAACCTACATATGCAAGAGGAAAAAAACAGAAAACAGTGAACGAAACGGGCTCGCAGAGGGAATCCACCATGGAGACTCCGGCAGCCTCTCTGCTTCCCCAGTCACCCCTGGCCTCACCCGTGGCCACGGGCCCTTCCTACTCTTTCCTGCCACTGGGACCAGCAGCAGCAAGGGAGGGGTTCCCGTTTCCCCTGTGGAGCTTCATGGGGGGAACACACATCCTCAGTAGCCCAAGTTGAAGCTCCAAGTGAGAAATACAAGTATTTCACAAGGTGTTTGTGTGATGTCAGCACTAGAGTCAGGGTCCCAAGGGGTGGCGGGCAGAGCAGGCCAGGAGGAGCCGGAAGACGGATGGGGAGACAGAGCAGAAGCCACGCATCTCCAGAGTCAGGGCAAGAAGCTCAGGGGCCACAGAGAAGGGCAGGGGAAAGATGGGATGTCTTCCCATCAAAGGTCAGAGTCCAGACAGCTGATCAAACCAAAGGAGAGGCAAGAGCCACGGCTGAGAACTTGGTCAGAGTCTGCACTGAGTGACCCAGTAGGAAGGTCAGACGGTCAAGTGAGGCTGGAGGAGAGGCCTGGTGGGGGCAGCACTGAGCCGAGCGCCAGCAGCATCTGCCCTATGTGGTGACTTGACTTCACCCACCTTTGTCTTAGTTAATGGACGCAACTGGACTGCAGCCTTCCCGCCTCTGAAACTCCGTAATTCTATGACTCAGTACCAGACGCGAGTTTGTGAACTCACCCCGTGCTAGTGGGGCGGAGGAAGACGAAAAGCCCCACCGTGTGCCTGTTCCAGGCAAGATCCAAGAAAAAGAAGGAACAGGCAGGAGAAGAAGCAGATGCGAGCTTGGGACCGTCCCTGAGGCCACGGACCAGGCACCGCCGTGCATTACAGCCCTGCACGCTGGGCGCAGACTTCTGTCTCGCTTTCACGCGGCTGCCATTGTGTTAAAGAAAAGTTCTAAGCTGAACACCAGAAACTAACACAACATTGTAAACCGACCGTGCTTCAATTAAGACAAAGAAGAAGAAAGGTCTCCCAAAGTCAATGTCTGAGCTCAGAGCTCAGCCAGTTCCCACCCACACGACGACCCTCAAACCCTCTGGGAGGCCTTGGCCGCGGTTTTCTTAGTCTATGTTTCTTATTTTTCTAAAATGCAAAAAGATTTATTTTCATTTTTTGAAAAAGCAAAATTATCGATGACATTCAAGAAAATAAGGTTTTGCATATCAGCTGGAGGGTCCCTTTCCTGGGGTCACACCACTCCGGGTGGTGTTGGAGGTCTTTGGGGGAGTATCAGTGTGGCCACTGGAGACTGGTCATCTTTGACTGATTGATTTGCGAAGGTCTACTCGGAAATCTAGCCCTTGTAGGTCTCTCTGAATCATGCATAATTATTAGCAATTAAAATTTAACCATTCTGTTTCCTCTTAACTGAGTTATACTTATTTCAAAGTATCAACATGGTTTTCAAAACGTTGGAAGAGTCTCTCAGATGGTTTCCAATCAGATTTTAAAACAGAGAATATAATTTGTAATGTTTTATTAATTCTGGTTGGTTTTTAAACTACGCCTTAGTTTCACAGGGGATGTTTTCCCCCAAAAATGCAAAGTTTTCCCTTTTTTTCAAATTCAGAATAATCACTACATTCTGATTCAATGGTTTATGCCGGGCCTAGTGATGTGAATCCCTGTGGAAGGTTTTTCTTGTTTATAACCGTGTCTTGCTAAACTTGCCCACGCCGTTCGGCACAGAACTACTGACGGATTTTGTAGTCACGTTTTTCTTTCAGTTTTTTTTTTAAATCACTGTAAAAAAGACCTTTTTAGAGATATTATTTAATAGAAAGAAATGCAGAGACTCAAGAATTTCAGAACCTCAAGAAATGAATATAAGTTATAGAAATTAACATGCAACTGATACAGCTTGGTCAGGAAAAAAATACTGTTAACTTCAAAAGATTTGTTTTTAACATAAATTAAGGTTTTGCTTTTCATTCAAGAAAACAGAAAGAGGCCGGTACCTAGGACTCAAGCGTTATTTTCAAACTAGGGTGAGCTGCATTGAATCATACCAGCCAACTGGACCGAGACATTCCCTGTGGGTCTGGAGCAGCCCAGGCAGATCTCTAGCTCAAGTGCTTGGCGATATGGATGAGAAGATATACAAGATGCTCTCGTGGTCATTACTCAATGTGTCTAAAATGAATAGATATTAACACTGACCTATAATAAGAGAAGAAATGCAGTGTGGAACCTTCCCAAAACCGAATGTGATGTAGGCACTTTTTTGGTGTTTCCACAGCATCCCTGTGTCTGGTACCCTCGTCATTATAATAAAGTTATTTATTGTCTGTCTTCAGCATCGTTGAACTTCAAGCTAACAGCAAGAACAAAGATCGTGTCTCATGTTTTGTGACTTTGGCACCTTGCCTCGTATATAATAAGCACTTGCTGTGCGTTCCTAGATTCCTGAGGGTTTTTGGGTAGGATGCTTCAGAGCGAAGCCTGGTGTGCTTGGTGTGGCGACTGTGGCACCGTGATACTTGATCTGATGCTGGGGACACCATTCCACCAACAGCCCTCAGGGATTACTTGGCATCTGAGGCTGAAGTCCATTGCCGAGGGAGACGGGAACGAATCTTGCCTGAAGCCACACACTTTGTAAAAATTCACAGAGGAATAGAGGTGGGGGAAGTGAAGATAAAAAAGCCAGAAAAATCACATTTCTTTTCGCATTTTATTTCTAGCATTTCTTAGTTGTTGGTATGTCTTTCAGAAACAAAGTGGGAGAAACCAATTCGAACATCCCATTTAGGATTAAACGTCTGCTGGTAGCACTCCAAGCTGACCGTCAAAGGTCACTATTTCAGCACTTCATCCTGCCTTTTTTTTTTAAATCCTCCTGCACTGACTTTATTTTATCATTTTCAATACCTATTTAAGTAATTCAGCCCACTCAATTATTCTTTAACAAATTTTTTATCGATGACCTCTCTCAAGTATGGTGTGCGGTTGCCTGCTATTAGCTTAATGTTGTACAATTAATATCTTCTCGGTATCCTTTCTTCACTCAACAAGCAGTCCTGGTAAGGGGGCCAACCTATCTTTTAAAGGTAAACCTTGTCCAGTTCAACCCAAGAATGAAATCACCAGAGATCTATTATTTCTGGGAACAGAATATTCCCATTTGCATAAAATATTCTTCCTTTGACGGGTTGCCAGGAAGAAACGCCTCACACCCATTCTTCACGGCGCTCTTCTCCGGCACTGAGAATAGAAGAAATTACCATGGTGGCCTTAACACTATCATTCTCTCCCCTTGCCCCTCCTGCCCCCCTCCCCCATTTACAGGACCATGCCTCTCGGGGAGCTCTGTCACTGAAACGCCCAGACAGTGGACAAAGGGGAGCTTCTTGCCTAATGTAATCTCACACTCAGGAAACTGGTTCATAGGTTGGAATATTAGGGTCAAATGTAGAGCCTCTAACCCTTGGGCTGGTTGAGACATAATGGGTAGAGTCAAAATTTAAATAAAATTTAAATCTGAACAAAGGGGAATTAGTCAAAGGTAGTCAAATGATCTACAAGCTTAGGGACAAGGGGGGGCAGTAGACCTGCAACACGCTTAGCCTTAGACACCCCATCAGAAAACGGGAAAGCAGCTGCCAGTCGGTTGCTGTAATGCTAACGATAACACGGCTCGTAGAAGAACGAATGTTTTTCTTTAAAACATAAGTGGGCAAGATTATGTTTCTAAATAGCAGAGTTCTTGTCCATGAAGAAACGGGAGCGTTAACACTTAGGAATAAAGACTTCCTTTCTCAGCAGGCACGTGTGAGTTTTGCTTTGTTAATTTTTGATTGAAGTGTAGCTGATTTATAATGTGACTTTCAGGTTGCAGCAGGGTGACTTATATTTTTTTTATTTGTATAATTCTCAGATTATACATATACATACACATGTATATTTTCTTTTCAGATGCTTTTCCATTATATGTTATTGCAAGAAATCGAACAGAGTTCCCTGTGCTCTGCAGTAGGTCCTTGCTGTTTATCTATTTTATATAAATTAATGTGCATCTGTTAATCCCCAACCCCTAATTTATCCCTTCCTGCCCCTTCCCCTTTGGTAGCCATAGTTTGTTTTCTTCGTCCGTGAGTCTGTTTTTGGTTTGTAAATAGAATCTGTATCATTTTTTTCAGATTCCACATATAAGTGATATCATATGATATTTGTCTTTCTCTGTCTGACTTACTTCACTCAATAGGACAATCTCTAGGTCCATCCATGTTGCTGCAAATGGCATTGTTTCATTCTTTTTTTATGGCTGAGTAATTTTATGTGTTGACCTGACAGGGCCACAGGGTGCCCAGAAATTGGTCAGACATTATTCTGGCTGTGCCTGTGGGGGTGTTTCTGGATAACACCAACGTTTGAGTCATAGACCATGTCAAGAAGATGGCCCTCTGTAATGTGGGTGGGCCTCATCCAATCAGCTGAAGGCCTGACTAGGACAAAAGGCTGCACGTCCCCCAAGCAAGAGGGCATTTCTCTCGTCTGACTGCCTTCATACTGGGACATCAGCTTCCTTCTGCCTGTGGACTCAAATTGAAACACCCGCTCCCTGTTTCTTGGGCCTTTGGACTGAAACTAAATCGTCAGCTCTCCTGGGTCTCCAGACTGCCACCCACAGATCCTGGGACTGTCACCCTCCATAATCATGTGAGTCATTTCATTATAATAAATCCCTTGATAGACAGATAGCTATGTATATTATCTGTCTATAGACATCGACCCGTCATATACATGCTTCTACACAGATACATACCACCGACCCTCGTGCAGTCAAAAATCCACGTGTAAGTTTACAATCGGCCCTCTGAATCTGAGTTTCCGAATCCAAGGGTCCCAAATTCATGGTTCTGCATCCTCAGATTCCACCAACCTCGGGCCGTGCAGACCTGCAGTACATCTTACTGAAAATACTCCGCGCATCCGTGGACCAGTGTGGCTGGAACCTCCAGCTCAGGGCTCGGCCGCGTGTCTGTATGTGAGTGTCTCCATCTTACTGGCTCTGCTGCCCTGGAGAACCCTGACCAGCACAGCAGCGGGACTGGGGAGAAAGCTCAGGCCAGCCTCACATCCGAGTGGAGACGAACCAGCCCGCGCACCGGGCTGTGAGAGGCGTCGCACGTGGAGGAGCCAGGGCCAGGGAAACAGGACTGTCCGTGGTGTGACCAGCGGTGCTATTTGGCCACTCGGCGCCCCCAAGACTGAGCAGCCCTTTAAGTTTCCGGTGCCTCCAAGCTGGTATGTAATTGGTCATAATTTTTCCCATTGACATTTAAACGTGTGTTTGGTACATTCGATTCTGAGGGAACCGAGTGGAGAGGCGGCAGAAGAGAGTGCCCTGACCCAGGACGCCGTCGGCCTCCTGCGGGCAACATGCCCTCATCCTCACCGGGACACTCTGATTTTGGAAATTAAATTTATGGGGTATAATGGTGCCACTGGGTTCCTAAACATAAAGCTGTCATTTCAGGCACTCAGTCGTGACTAACAGCTTTAAAAAAGATCAAAGCAGAATTTCAAGCCCCTATTGGTTGGCTTCTGCTTCCTCATTTGTGGGGCAGGTGGCTCTCAATTTACACACGGGACAAGAGTCTCTGGTACATCAGCTGATCGTGAAATTCCAGCCCTTGCGCCCTGTGTGGGCTCTAAACTTGGACAAGTCAGAAAGCTCTGGAAGAGGGTCACCTCTCGAAGAAGAGGGGGTGGCTGAGACCTCAGCAACGCATCCCCCCACTTCTGGAGGCTGGAAATCCAAGACCAAGGAGTCAGTTCCTTCTGGAGGTTCTGAAGCCGAATCTGTTCCAGACTACCCTTGACCTTCCTTGGTTCACAGCGGCATCACTCCCATCTCTGCCTCCACTGTCACGTGCCCTCTTCCCCGTGTCTCTGCGTCGTGTCTCCCTTTCTTTTATAAGGACACCAGTCACATTGGGTCAGGACCCACGCTAACCCAGTGTGACTTCAAATTTACGAATTACAGCCGCAAAGACCCTACACCTACACCCGCTCACCAGCGTCACACGGCTCATCGCTTTGCCTCCTCTGAACAGCCTCGTGAGGAAGGGCGTACAGTGGTCTTTACTTTGTAGACTGTTCGCCTAACACACATCAGTCCCTTTAGGTCACCTTACTGGAGAAGGCTCTAGTGACAAATCAGATACCAGCGCCCCGCCCTCCTTACCCTGCCTGGTATTTCCCTTGGTAGCACCTGCTCCCACCTGACGTGCTGTTTACAGCTGGCCCTTGAATGGTGAGGGAGTCAGGGGTGCTGACTCTCCATGCCCTGGAAAATCCACGTGAACTGAGAGTCTGCCCTCTGGTTACACGGTTTTGTATCTGAGGATTCAACCCACCTTGGACCCTGGGCTACTGTCCTGCTTACTGAAAAACTCAAGTCCAAGTGGACCTGCGCAGTTCAGGCTGTCATTCAAGGGTCAGCTGCGTCTGGTCCTGTTTGTGGTTTTTCTCCCCACAAGACCAGGGAGTGTTGTCACTGCTCCATCCCTGGCACCCAGAATAGGACCGCACCCAGCATAGGACGAATAAATAAATGAACAAATAAATGCAAGAAAGGATGGTTTGGGATCCAGAGAGGTTAAATGAATCGCCTGTCATGGCAGATCCAGACTCAAATCCAGGCTTTTCTGCCCCTAGAGCCCGTACCTGTGCTGACCAGCTCTGTCCTTCTGCGTTGCTGGCTGGTCAGCTCTCTCTCAAGGCAGCCGTCCCCTCCCCCAGGCCTTGGAACCCCGGGAGGAGCAGACTCACTCCAGGAGGGGCAGGGCCTTGGGGTCCAGCTTCCTCTTCTCTGTTCCCACCTGTACCCCCTAGTACTGCTGTGGCTAAAACCACTCTTTCTAGAGCCAACATTTCTAGTGGTAAAAAAAAAAAAAAAAAACAGACTTATTGTCTGTGACAGATGATGTCATTTGTCCCAATACTTTGTGAAATGTCAGAAAACATACACACAATCTAAAGTCAGAGGTGGAAAGATCTGAGGGATTATTTTAGTCCAAAACCCTCATTTAGCTAGTATGATGTGTGGTCCCACCTCCCAGCTAACTGACACAGAGGAGTATTTGATGCACACTTTCCATTTCCTTTGTCTCAGATCCATAAGAGTTTTCCATCTTCTGAAAGGACTAGGAAGCTCTTCTGCATCAGAGGTCAGGATCTCTTTCTTTGTCTTCCCCTTATCAGTTATTAAAATGCTGGATTATTTCTTGGTCAGTTACTGTGCAGGAAAATCTATTTCAAGTAGCTTGATTTTGCTTTTGTTTTAGGTTCAGGGAATACAGAGCTTGGTTACTTTGTGGACCAAATACAGCACGAGGAACAACTCTACCTGAACCTCTGACTTTGCAGGACAAGGATGGGGAAGCACTGAGCAATTCTGCCGTCAGAGGTTCCAGCCTGGATGTCGGGTAAGGGACAGACTTACGGTCGTTTAGGGGGCCCTAGAAATGGATTGAAAATGTCTCCGAAGGATAAAAGCATCTGAGCCACTCAGAAATGCAGCCAAGTGCCATGGACATTTGGGGTCAAGCTCTCCTCTCAATAGTGCCCTGCGGTGTCCATGCGGCAGAAGGAGGTGGGTTTATGGGACATTAAATATTCCTACACTTTCTGTGTCCTGTGGGGAAGGATGGAGAACCACTCACCTACACGGAGGAGGTGGATGCAAGGGCACACCAAGTGTGCCCTTGGCGGGGCTGCATTTAATCCCCCACAGTCCCTTCTGATGCCCACGGAATAGGTGAGAACAGGGGCGCCTGGGGCCCTGCGGGTCGGGAGACACATCCCTGCTTCTTCCCGCGGTGCCTGGCCCCTGACAGCCGGCAGGAGACGATGCCTCGCGAGTCTGGATGAGAGCTGGGCTGTCAGCACAAGCCTAGGAAGGCCTGGGAGGCCAGGGGCGTTGCCAAATTTGTTGTTAGAAACATTTAGATTCTATATTTACTATCTGGAGCGCACGGTCCCTGCCTCTGAGCCCGGAGAGAAGCAGAGATTCCGACAGACGGGAGGGTGGGTCGGTTCCTTTTAAAAATCTGGCCGGCTTGGCTATAAATGCCTGGCAAGCCGGAGCCGCTCCTGGGAGCCAGGCCCCCGTCCAACCCGCACCCCTCCTGCCCTGCAGTCTGCCAGCCAGTTAGCAGCCAGTGAGGGGCCAGGATTTAAGTGCAGTCTGTTTGCGCGCGATGAGTCCTGGACCCCGCACCGCAGCCGCGCGCCTCTCTCGGAGAATTAAATTACCTGCTAACCATCTAAAGTGGTCCTGGGAGAACAGGGGTCCCCGCTTTCATTTCCTCAGGACAAGAGGGGCCAGAGGTGACGGGAAAGGGCGGGAGATGGAAATGAAGGGCAGAGGGCTCTTGGAGAGCGGGGCCTGCTTGGCACCGGGCCTGGCCCTGGTGGTCCCGCAGCCGGGGCAGCCCTGGCAAGCGCTCCTGGCGCGTGCGGCTCCTTCCAGGGGCGGGCGGAGCAAACCTGTCACGTTGCCATGGCAACCAGTTTCCCTGGTTACCTCGAGGGGATGAGTCCTGGGAGAGAGGAGCAGGGAGCCACGAAGAAGCGATGTGTGAGCACCAGGAGCCGAGCGGGCGCGGAGGGCGGCGAGGCGGGGAGAGCTCCGGCCTCCGGGGGCCCGGCTCACACTCGACCCCGGTGGGTGGCGGGGTGCCCCGCGCAGCGGGAAGGCGCCCTCACCTGCGGGCACGAGGACCTGCGGTCCTGGCTCCAAACCGCGGGGGAGCCGCCCGCCGGCCGCTCCCTAGACCAGGTCTGACCCGGGGAGCTTTTTTCCCCCGGACTGAAGAGGCTCTGCCGGGATGGTTCCCTAGGGGCAAGTCCGGGGCCAAGCTTCCCAGGACTGAGGCTGCACTGGAGGGGAATCAGAGATCTGGGTGAAACAGGCCATTTTACAGCATCAGAGAAGCGTGCCCCACCCCGAGGCGGGGTAGAATCTGGAAGGTCTGGGGAGAAGGTGAACTCCACAGGGGCGTACTAGACCCTCAGTTCTCCGCTTCCCCTTGCTCTCCGCCTCCCAGTCTCTGCTGTCTCTCTCTCTCTGTCCCTCTGTCTCTCTCTCTGTCTTTCTGTTCCTGTCTCTGTCTCTCTCCCTCTCTGCCTCTCTCTGTCTCTGTCTCTATCTCTGTGCAGATGTACCTCCAGGCACAGACCTTCCCTCAGGCACAGCCTCTGTTCCCCCTTAATGTAAAGGCTGAAGGAACCAGGAAGTCAGTGCTTGGAGACTTGAGAAGGACCATTTAACTATCTTTAATCTTTGCCCATTTATTTCCCATTATTTTAAAAAAAAGGAGAAGAAAAGAAATAGAACAGACAGGCGTGTGGCCCAGAAACGCGGCCTCTGGATGGTTCCCCTGCCGGAGGAGCAGGTCCGCTCCATCAGACAGAGGATGCTGTGGGCTCTCCATTTCCCGGGAAAACGTGTTCCTAGAGCAGATGGTGCAGAAGGTCGTCCAGGGAACCAAACCCCTGCAGACTTCCACCCCCACCTATGTCACCCACTTCTCCGCAGCAGGGAGCCTTTTGGAACATAAGGTGGCATCTGGGGTGACTACCTCACTTCCTCAGGAGGAAGGGCCTTCCCGCCATCGGGCTCATAGCAGGGCAACTCTGGGAGTCACTTCATTGCTGGGGGGACACTCCTTAATGTTGATGGAAGATCAGCAGAGACTCTCAGCCCATCCCTATGACCCTACAAATTGCCCAGCTCACCCACAAAACAGCCCGTGGTCTGGACGGCTCCCAAGGTCAGGTGACCCGAGCCTTTGGCGATCCCTGCACAGGGACCAGGAGGCCACATGCCCACGTGCCCAAGGGCCAGGGAGATCCAGGAGAGGCTGGCGGGACAGCGAAATGCCCTGGACCCCAGCTGCCCCTGGGACGCACCTCACCTGGGCTGGTCTCGCCACCCGCTCTGCAGGGGGAGTGACGAAGCCTGGAGAACCTGGGGTTCATCATGACACTGACCTCCTCCAGGATTCCCTTCAGAGGTGGATAACAAACACACCTTTGGGGAAACTCCGGAAGTGATGTCACACATGCACACTTTTCCTCAGAGCCTCTGAGACTTAGGGAGAGCCTTGGATATGCCTTACAGGTTGAATCCTCTGGCTTAGCAAAGTCACAATAATGAGAATGAACTTGCTTCTACAGATAACTCCGAAACCTCCCACACATCCCTTTCACAGAGGTGCAAGGTGATTAATCATTAAGGTTTATAAAAAGATCTGCAGAGAGAAACCACTGCTCATAAACGCTAAATATTATTAAGGATTTGGATAACAGTAGCAAGATAAATATAAAATTTAAAACTGCCGCGCGTTTGCTCTACGTATTAGTAATAACCTTCCAGGCTGCGTGTCTGCTGGCGGGGAGGGGGGGACACCCAGCCCACAGGTGTTCCTTCAGGGTCATCTGAACACCTGACACAACTGAGTTTAGAAAGTCATTCAAGACGCCTTGTTGTGCAGGGACACTCAATTACACAGACTCAGATGACTGCCATGAAGTCCACTTTGTAGGGGCCTTCGAGATTGTCTCAGAAGCTATCCAAGCTATTAATAAAATCGAACAGTATTTGGAGACCCTACATGGATAAACATGAGTGTCTCATTGGGGACAGATTCTCTGAACGAGTTGCAAAGTAAAAGCACAAAAAAAGACAAGTGAAGAAAAGTGAATCCATCAGCAAACCTGAATGTATGCAGCACTGAGAAACAATTTCGAGTTCTAACTGAAAAGCGTTGTTTTGTTTTCAACCACCCCACGTGCACAAAACAGACCCATAGAATGCCGCATATCACACAAGGAAGATACAGTTAAGGTACCTGCTCACAGGGAGGCAGAACAAGAGAAAAATGCTGGCCCTGGATCCCACGTGCCCCCAGGAGACAGGGACGTAGCATCGTTGGCTGCCTGGCTTGGATTCAGAGTCCGGGTACCCTCCACGGGCATCTATCAAGGGAAATAAACCAGAAGAGAGAACACAGATCCTGAGTCTTCTAAATAGACCAGGCGAAAATGGACATATCCCCAAAGAGCTCATGCGCCTAATTAAGATTTTTTTGAACCTGATCAAAACGTTAATTACTTTGCACAAACTGAGCAAACATATAGATGTCACATCCTACGAATTTCCTTTCAATGGCTGTCCTGGGAAGACAGACAGAAGTGAAAACAGCACATCGCCAAGGAGACGCCGCCTCTCCCTCCCGCCTTGTGCTCGTGGGCGTCCCATCTTTGCTGACCGTTTTGTTTTTCTCTCCAGCCGACCAGGTAGGACGGGACGGTGCCAACACCAGCACTAGCTGAGCACCTGCTCTTGTCAGGCCCCTTCTTGCTCCTCTCTCTCATCTGCCAGTCAAGTTACAAGATGGATTTTCGTATTTGCATTTCATGGGCATTTGTACCCAGAGAGGCCAAGACTGAGCTCAGAGCTACACAGCTGATGCGTGGGGGGCCTCCAGCCACACCCACGTCTGTCCGGCTCGGAAGGCCACACGGGCTCTCACCCTGCACTGCCCACCTCACGAGTGACGGACAAGCGAGGCGACCCTGGCACCTCCGAATCCGCCCTCGAACCCACTGGAGACCTGGCTGACTTCACCGTGGAAACAGCCGAAGTTCCACGTGGTCCTCCTAACTTCGCATCGCCGCACCCTCTGAATCTACATTTCCTGCCCGGGGCCATCTGTCCGTGCGAGTGGGCTTGTGAATAGGTTCCCTGCTTCCCTGACGGAGCCCCGGAAACACACAGAAACGCGTTCACAGAAATGGTTCTTGAGACTCTTCCCTTGGGTTTCAACGCGTGTCCATCCGGGAGGTGAATAACCCCAACCAGCAGTGTCCTGGGCTCCCGTGCCAGCCCCTCCAGAGCCTGAACCCTCTCTGTCTTAGGTGCGTGTCTGTAAGTTTTCCTTTGCTTTTCAGAAATGGAATTCTCTCTCCAGCCTTTGCAGGTCCTTTGAGGGACAGTCCCCTTTCTTCGCTCCCGCCCACTGCCCTGTGATCCAGGACCCGCTCTGGAGAAGAGCACTGAAGCCCCCGAGGGGCATCCTGGGGAGAAGCAGCCGTGGGGCCGAGGCCGCTGCCGGGGGAGGCGGCTCCTCCGGAGACAGTCACCGGCGGGTAGTCTCACCCAGCCGCCCTTTAATTCAGCAGATCCTCCTTACAATGGCCGCTCACTGACTATGATCCAGCAATCCAGCAGTCCCACTCCTGGGCATATATACGGAGGGAACTCTAACTTGAAAAGACACCTGCACCCCAATGTTCATAGCAGCACCATGTACAATAGCCAAGACATGGAAGCAACCTAAATGTCCATTGAGAGATAACTGGATAAAGAAGCTGCGGTCTGTGTATACAATGGAATACTACTCAGCCATAAAAAAGAATGAAATAGTGCCATTTGCAGCAATATGGATGGACCTGGAGATTGTCATTCTAAGTGAAGTCAGACAGAGAAAGAAAAATACCATATGATATCACGCATATGTGGAATCTTAAGGAATGACACAAATGAACTTATTTATGAAACAGAAACAGACCCCAGACATAGAAAAGAAACTTGTGGTTACCGGGGGGTAAGGGGGACAGTGGAGGCATAAACTGGGAGTTCAGGATTTGCAGGTACTAACTACTAGTATAAAATAGAAAAACAACAAGGTCTTACTGTAGAGCACAGGGGACTATATTCAATATTTTGTAATAACCTATAATGAAAAAGAATACGAAAAGGAATACATGTATATAACTGAAACATTATGCTGCACATCAGAAATTAACACATTGTAATCCAATTATACTTCAATTTTAAAAATTATTTTAAAAAGAAATAAAATGAATATTTAGTGCATGTGTTCATCATGCACTCAGCTGCTCCTCTGGTGCCTACTGACTCTTGTTTTGCACACAGTTCTAACAGATGGTACAATTTGCCATTTGCATCCCCAGTATCTGGAAAACAACCCGTTGGAAGGCAGGAGGGTGTATTTTCATTGACAAGCACGCAGACATCAGTGAGAAGGGACCCTGAACGCAAGATAACAGGAAGAGGTGGAAAATGTGAAGAGACACAGCCTGCATCCTAAATGCATGCAGGAAGAAACAACGTCAGTCCTTCTGGGGTCCTGCGGGAAGGAGGCATTGCATCATCTAAGAATGATCATGGGGTGGAGAGGGCACAGCTCAGTGGTAGAGTGCATGGCTAGCATGCACGAGGTCCCGGGTTCAGCCTCCGGTACCCCCATTAAATAAATGAATAAATAAATGAAGCCTAATTACCCTCAGAGTTACCACCCGTGACGAGGAGCTGGCGTCCTCAGAGGGCTAAATCTGGTTCCCCAACCTCTGTTTCAGCAGGAGGGAAGGGTGTGGCATCGGAGGGAAAATGCTAACCACTGCAAAGTGCTGGCATGCAGAGTGATGTCTCTGTTACTGGAAAATGACTTCTGGGGAGTCCCTCACCAGCTCACCGCTTTCCTCTCAGAGAGAAGCAGCACGGAGGACTCAAAGGAAGCATCAAATGACGTATTTACGTTTGGTAAATTCTGGACCATCAATGCGCAAGTTACTCGCTAAGAGGGACACTGAAGGCGCTAAGAGGCAGAGCGGTACCTGCGTCACGGGCTTGGCGCTGCGCTGACTCAAGGTGAATCCTCGCAAACAAAGCCCAGTGTGCCCTGTGAAATAGTTTTTGAAAATGACATTTAACTGGAACTTGGAAAATAAAACAAAATACGAAAATAAATGCATTTCATCTTATAAGTAACAACGAATCAAATACAGTTACAACTTTAAAAAGTAGTTCTCAGAATAAAAATAAGAATGATTTTCTTTGATAAAAATTTTCAGACAAACTTTTATAAGATGCTATAAGCATCCTTTTCACGGTTCCTTTTGCTGCATAAGCGTAAAGAATCATCACATTTGCAAGTAAATATTTTAGGTCTCCATCATTTTCCCCACGGGTCTCTCTCAGGTAATTATTTGATCTGTGTATGGTTTTCTGTTGACGAGCCTACCATACCAGCCTCCTTTGGGAGCTGGTCTAGGGTGTAGTTCACAATTAACTGTTAGCTGCCAAATTCTCTTTGTCAATGTCTCTGTGTGCGATGGAAGCAATTCCCCAATATCACCTTCCTTGATTTCTGGAAGTTGTATGCATTTTACAGTTTTTACAATTTTCCTTTACGACTCACTTGTCTTTTCTTTGCACTGTATTGTCTGGGTCTCTAGCCGCATTGAGTGAGAGTCATCATTGACTTGGCGGAAATCATGCAATGGAATTCCATGGACGCAATGGAGTAAACCATGGCGTTAAACGATAGCAGCTAATTTATATGTGGTCAGCTCATTCATGGAGATCTTCCTGCTTTGATGACTTCTGCTTCTCGGTACCACCCTGCACCGCCGAGGATGGCTGAATGTGGACCATGACAGTTCTCTTCTCTATGCCCTAGTCCAACCAGACTCCTCATCCTTCCATCCCATGCCCCATGCATTCCTGTCCCCATCCTTGCTCAGTTTTTCCACCGGAATGCCCAAACCTATTTCTCACATGTTATTTCTCCTGTAGAGTGTTTCCAAATCCTTCGAATCAGATTTATATTCACTTTCTGGCTCATCCTTTTTCATCTTTATTTTCCTTTAACCTCTGTACAATGGAATCAAATACAAGAGCTTTAATGTGGAACAAAAGAAGTTATATTTGTCCCACGTGGCTGACCTTTCCAATCACTGTCTGATATTTGATACTTAGAGAAAAGGATAAATCTCCTTACAGCGACTCCAAAAAGTGCTCGGATTTGCCTTTGTGTCTGCGCATGTCTGACCTAACATAGGGTGTCTATTCACAGACTGACAGACACACCGACGCACACGTAGACACACAGACACACACACACAGACACCATGCACTGCTTCTGCCTGACAAACTCACGGGCCACTTCACTGGGTGAATGTTTCTCACACTGTCGCCTGGCAGGATGCTCTACATCCCACAGCCGTTAACCGCAGTTCCCTGCCCCACCCCTTTATGACGACATGTTGAAATGGATTATACTGATCGGCTGCATGTTGGTCTCTCCACCTCGACTTGAAACTAATACGTGGTAAGTACTTGCTATGCATCACCCTCTAGTAGATGCTTGAGATTTAAGACAAGGTTTGATCTAGTATTTTCCCCAAGGGACTTACAGGGGCTGGACATGCAGGAGCTTTTTGTTATAATCATGTTGATGCAACTACGTTCAGTTGCAAACTCCAAAAAGGCAGGGACTATGCTCAGTCAAGACGCAGGGAAGGACCCACGCAGGTCACCATGCATCTTCACCTTAGTCTCCACCCTGCCTCTCCTGGTTGTGCAACCCTGAGCCCCTCACTCAACCACGGGGTGTTCCCACCATCTGTAAAGTGAGAGGACTGGGCCAGCTGGTCCACGGGAACTCCTCCAGCCCAGTAACTCCACGACTCACTGGACTATACATAATTTACTGAACAAGAAATTTCCTCTATAGCCATTTCACAATTTTGTGCTCACCTCTACATAGTATGTTTTTCTAAGCCTCTATGTTACATTCCCCGGGAGAAATCTGCAAATACATCAACATCTTTCTAGTCTAATAATTAATCCAGTGATCAGTTTACCTCACTGATAAAGTGGATTAGAATGAAAAGTTGGAAATGCTTATAAGGCAATGATTTATTCTGGGCAAGGTGGGCACTGGATTCCTTTCTTTTCAAGTAGAACTTTTAACCTATTTTATCAACCTATTTTATCTCCTTAAACGTTGAAGTGTGACCACAACACAGAAAGATGCCATGGTCCTCAGCATATAAAGAACAAATTAAAGCAAATATGTACAACAGGAAACTATCAAAGACGAAACCCCATCCACTATGTATGCTGTATAGACACGGCTTTGGAGTATGTTACAAAAACTTTTTACCTTGAAGCAACAGTGTTTTCAGGATGGAAAAGTCAGTTTTGTGCTAGCACCTGTGAATAGCAGTGCATGGAGTTTCATGTTGTTGGGTACATTCATTGGCATTATTTGGTGCAAAGAATATAATTTTCAGGAAGTTAAACAAATCCGCAAGTGAGAAATTTGGCATTGAGAAGGAGCAGTAGCAAGAGCAAGGAATTCTGATGCCACAGGAGATTTTAGAGCAGGTCAGAGGATGGCCCCGGAGATGTACAGTCATGCTATCATGCAGAGGACCAAAGACAATGCTGAAAAGGTCAGACATTTGGCCGATTCAAATACATGATTAACTGTAAGAATGATGGCTGAAGAGTTAAATTTAGACCAAGAGACAGATGCTCACATTCTGAAAGAAAACTTGAACATGAGGAAAGTTTCTGTGAAGATCATGCCAAGTGCTTTGAGTGATGAACAGAAACAGCAAAGTCTTGACATTTGTTCTGATCTTTCAGAGGGAGCTGGATAAAATAATGCTTTATGAAGAAAAGAGTAACTAGGAATGAGCCAAGGGGCAAGAGAACGCAGACTCAGGAGATGAGAGTCTTCAGCAGACACACCCCACCCCTGATGCTCCCCACGGAGAAAATCCTTTATTAAATTATCTTTTATTTAATTGCTACAGCATTGGTGAGCACACACTAGGTACGCAGAATTATGCTGAGCATAGTAAGGGCTATAAATATGAGACAACATCATCCCTCCCTTCGATCCCTTTATACATAATGAAAGCGAGACAAGCATAAGAATCATGGCAAATACCGCGATACGAGGCAGGAAGTGGCGAGCGGTGAAGACAGGCATAGCCCAGCACTTTACAAGGCACATACAGCTCTTTTCAGAACAAATACCAGTGTGTTTCTTTGACCTCAGTGGTATACTCAGCTCATCTTTCAAAGTAAAATATTATATTAATGTATTTGAAGAAATTCTGGTGTGAACTTCTGTATTTTGCAAAAGGAGGAAATTATGGTGGGTGCCCTCACCACCCAGTTACCTGCTGAGCGCACTTCCCTTTAAGTTGCCTTTGGTCCATCTTGCTGTGTCGATGTGATGGAGCACACAGAAAACAACAATTTAAATAGACTTTAGGGAAATAGGATTTCCCATTCCTGAGTCAAGTCAAGTCAAGAAGACATGCTGTAAGCTTTGAAGGAATTCCTGAAAATGAGTCCATTACCAGCTTCTCCAAAGCGCGCCTCTGAATAGGGTGATGTCCATGTCATTGTTGGAAAATTCAGCATATTTGTTTAAAAAATCAGTCTCATCACTTAAGATCATATATTTTATAAGTTTATTTATTCAAACAAACACGTGTTAAGTTTCCGTAGCGTGCCTGGCATCTGGTAGAGCTAGACTGATGCGTCCATCTCATCTAAAGTTTATCGACTGCTTAATTTTCATCAACAGTCAGCAAATCAGTGGATTCCATGTTGACACTTACACTTGAACCTAAAGGTTTATTAATTTTACCATCCACATTAAGAAAACATTATAGAGAGCTTTTAAAAGAAAAACCAATAGCTTTGGGGTCAAGAGAGTAGGAAGAATCCCCATTTATCATTTGGCCAGGTTCAGCAAAGGCTGCATTACGAACCAATAGCCCCTAATGAGAACAGCTCCGATGCACTGAACAAATACACCATTATACTTAATTGACCTAGACAGAAATTGTCTAATTTCCTGATGCTTTGTGGACTTGGGCCCATTTGGGGATGACAAAGTTGTGTGTATGTGTGCTTGTGACAAGCATGAAGGGATAGCTCAGGTACTAATGATAAAATGAATACATTTCATTGTGTGCACCCAAGTGGAGACCAAGAGCCACTGGACTCTGCTTTGCACTCATTCTAATTCAGAGCAGAGCACCACTAAGAATGCTACTGTCGCATCTACGCAGCCTAGAAGAATTTAGGGGGTGTTGTCAGTGTGGAATACACGAGCACGTAGTAACATGAATTTAAAAATTACTAGATGTAGCCAAGAGGAAAAGAGAAGTGAGGACAGAGGAGAGCAACCATGTAATTTACTGCGAGATACTTTCAAATAAACTGATGTTAGAACCTTCACAGTGGTGATGAGAACCCCAAGTCACCCAGTCAATGACTTGTAAATGACACCCTTATTATCTCCTGTTCCAGTGACCACTTGAGAGGCAAAAGACTCTGGAGGAGAAAAAGCACTTGAATTTTATAATCCCCGCAAACCAATCATCTTATTGGCATTCTGGGTAAGTGCGTTCTCTTCTACTGGGCGTTACCATGAGTCGTGATACCAACAACCAGTGATTTTAAACGGTCTTTGTTGTTTTTGTCTTCCTCCATCTCGTCATGGTCATTTTAATACAACAGAAATAACAATCTTGTTCTGAATGTGTTACAATGCAGCTTAAACATACAAAGAAATACACTTACAAACTCTAGACCCCAAGGCTGCCTCTGGAGTTCATTATTGGGTATCCCAGGTTGCCTTAAATGTTTGAGCTTAGGTTTGCTTTTTTCTTTTTAAGGGAAAATGAAGAAAATTTGACTTACACAGAGATGAAAACTATCATCCATATTAAACAACTCTAAGGACCCTAAAATGCTGAACTTCAGCAAAATAACTTGTAGCTGCTATTCATCAGGCACTTATTTCGGTTAAGGTTGGAATGAAGACTTTTCTTTTCCTTTTGCTGGGAACCGCTATTTCACGGTTGTCATGAGTTATCCGAACAAAACTGCCAATCAAAACTCCCATCGTTCAGTCGTGGACAACTGTGAGATATTTTACGTTAGTAGCAACCTAGGTGAATCCAAGTGGAAAAGAATATTTTGTAAATAAAGTGTTTGACATATTTGAGGCCTATACTTCTTCCCCCCCAAATCTGTTGGTGGTATTTATGGGGTGGGCGAGTGGGAGGCGGGTTATGATTATAGTTGAATTATTTCAGGTGATCGGGAAAAATGATAAACAGGTGGGAGAAATGTGTAAAAGGAGAGACAAGGAGAAAAATGTTGTAACACAACGTTATCTTAATTTAAGGAGGTACATACAATTTAAATGAAGTTCAGTTCATCTTGGAGGCTACACCACCTGAATTTAGATATTGTATAGACCTAGATGAAAACTAACAACTAACACATCCTCAGACCAATAAGAAGAGATTTGGGGGGTCTTAAACAAAACAGCTAGCTTTACAAAAACTCCCTGTAAAATTTCACCGCTGAGGTCTTCCACATGCCTTTGGAAGGTAGAGGGTTCGTAGATTTTGCCCTGAAAATTCCAACCATCATTGTCGTACTGGGAGGAATCTGACAAATTCTTATTGTACCATCTGTTCGGATTTCTACAAGCTTCATTCTGCCCTTCTGTTTACAGAAAATATGTGTTTATAACATAGTGAGGGGGAGAAAAACACTTCTTTTTAGGCTCCTACAAGATTGCCTGCTTGGAAAAAATGAATTAAGTCTAGCCAGGAAAACAAGCTATGGGAGTTCTCGCAACAGACTCAGAGAACAAAACTGACAGCATATTCTGCAAGGCATATTCACTTTCAGTCGTTATTATTCTCAGCTCCGTCTAGATTAGCTCTTTGTTGTGCTGGGTGATAAACTGGCTGTAGTTTCTGTGCATTTCAGGATAACAGGCTATGAGGTAAGGATGCTGCGTGACAACATATGGAATGTTACCTTGTTTGCACAATAAACACCCATTGACAGCACCTACGTATTCTGACCCACACGGACCCATTTTGAACACAGCTGTCTTCATTTAAGCAGAGACCTTCTCATGCAGTGTGCTAAGGCTCCCTGCCTCCGAGGCTCTGCAGAAGGCATGTGCTCAGTGCTCGGACGCTGGCGGCTACGTGCCCGTCGCCCACACAGTCACTCCTCTTTCCATCGGTACAAACACACAGTGAGGCTCAGAGTAAGTTACATGAGGCTGCACAGCAGTAATTCATGCGCAGATATAAGATTAAATGATATCAATGAAAAGCCAGAAACTGTGATCAGCTTCCAGCGGCAGGATCAGCAAATTTCAGATGAGATAAGCCAATGCCAGTAATTTAACGACTGTTTAAAATACATCAGAAATATCTACTTTCATCTCAGCGTCATTTGTTGGACATGCGATATTTTGAGTCCTTTGGAGGAAATCTAAACAAATTACTATAAAATAGGATCAACAGGATCAACAGTGATACACTCACAGCCAGCCCACGTGTATGCACACTTCTAAAATGCCTTCAAATTCATGGAGAAGACAAGTTTTCTACCTTCATGTGTATGCCGATTAGGGAAGGGCTATTAAAAAATGAACAGCCATCCTGTTTTTTCTAAATCACATTAACATTAATTTCTACATGTAGAAAAAAAGACACTAGGTCTCTTCGTGAATTAATAATTTCCATTAATAAGAAAATCTTTTAAACGTGAGCTCCCTGTTTCACAACGGCATTCACAAAAATCACATCTTTGCATCAGGAAGCTGGTCTGTGGTCCAGGAGCATTTGTCACGCCTTGGTCCTGCCCTTTCTAGGAGGCAGGCACTCGAGCCACAGCATGGAACTGGGGAATCAGAGCTGTCCTGTTCCCTGTGTGAGTCACACCCTGGTCTCTGCTCCTTAGGACAGCAATTCATTTTTTTCTCTGAGTAACTGTAGGATTCCGAGAACGAAAAGAATCCTGAGAAACAGTGAACCCTTATGTAAAGGCACACACGAGGGAAGGTCATGCACCTGTCTTTAGGGAATGCTTCGACAAGTTTCTACCATTAGTAAATCAGAATACCTTTTGGGGGTACTTTTTTGCGTTTCTATTGCCATTACAGAAAAATCTTGATATTTGTAAGGGGCTCAGAGTTCTTGAAAGCAAAGAATTCCCTTGTTTTTTGTTTTGGCTCTTTTTTTTTGGAAGGAGAGGTGAGGGGACAGATGTTGATAATATGCAAATCTTCACCAAAACGATGACTGTCATAACTAGTTAAGCATATTTTTATTGGTAAAGGGAGAGTTTTTAAGCATTTTTACGTGCTGGGTACATTTTATTGTTTTTTTTTCTTTACAATAAGACAAAAATCAATGAATGCTATTTGAGTTTTATGAACTCCCATAAAGGCAAGAACGTGTGCACACACAAATATTTACACAGTCAGTTTACATGCATTATGTCTGTGGAATCTCTCCGTAACAGTAACGAGTAAGTCACATTTTCATTGTACCAACCTCTGAGGACTTTCGCAGGCACCATTTCATTAATTTTCACCACGTTCTGGAAACGTGAACTGAGGGTATTAAGTTTTCCTGCCACAGCCTGAGAACCGGGGCCCAGGGAGGTTAAGCAACTTGCTCAAGGTAGGAGCCCACAAGAGGTCACAGGAGGACACCTTTCACAGATCATCGTAGCTTTTTAAAAAGGAAGAAAGTAAATGAATTCCAAAAGGCTGATGACCCGATGCAAATCCTTGGGCCTCAGCTGTTTTGCATATGCATATTGGTCACCATTTGAAAGATACTTCTGTATATTGTAGACTACAGAGCTACAGGCTATCTCGTTTGCATCATGAAAATGAAGATACACACACAAAAGATGCCTGATTGCCTCACGCAAGACTTTTAATAAAGGCCAATATACCATAAATGATCGTGATACCCGTGGGGGCTCAGAGTTTGCATTTTTTTAATATTCTTTTCTTCATTTTTCAAATTTTGAAAAAAAATCAGAAATGAAGAGGACCACGATCCACACATGGACCCAAGTAACAGACCCGGGAGAAGAGATGCCCCGCAGTCTGTGATGCGGACGCTTCACCCCCTCCTGTTACAAAGATGGGCGTCTGCCGGGCGACCTGCTTCTCCGTCATCCTGGGAAGACACGAGGCTACGAAGTGACGGTCAAGCCTGGCTGGCTGCAGGCTTGACGGCAAACTGAGCTCACCTGTTTCGTTCAGTACAGGCATACAAAGGCCAAGTTTTTAAAAAATAAACGTTAAATGTTACAAAGGTTTTAGACTTACAGAAAAGCACTGAAGATGGTAGAGAGTTCCCGCAGACCCCACACCCAGTTCCCCTGTTGTTAACATCTGACCTCAACGTGGCAGCTTTGTCCCCATCACTGAGCTGGTACGGATCCATCCTTGTTGCTGAACTCCACAGTGGATTCAGATCTCCTTGGTTTTCCCCTGATGTCCTGTTTCTGCCCCAGGATCCATCCAGGACACCACACGACCTTTAGCTGTCAACCTCCTGCGGCTCCTCCTGGCTGTGACAGTGTCTCAAACTCCCCTTGTTTACAATGACTTGACGGTTTTGAGGACTGCCAGTTGGGGATGTTATAGAATGTCCCACAATTTGGGATCATCTGACCTTATCCTTGTAGTTAGATGGGTGATGGGTTTTCGAGAACAGACCGCAGAGCAGAGCGCCCTCCACACCACGTGACGCCGGGGTGCGCGCTGTCCGCGCGGCTCCCTGCCAAGGGCACTGACCTCGGGCGCCTGGCCGAGGCTGTGCTTGCCAGGTTTATCCCCCAGGGTTACTCTCTGTCCTCCTCTGCGTCCTGTGCTTTCACAAGGAAGTCACTGTGCACGGCCCACACCTAAGATCTGGGATGTTATGGTCCACCTCCTGGAGAGAGGAGTAGAGACTGATATTTTTATTTATGAGATTTAATGCTTAACTTCTGGAGCTCCAACAGCAAAGTAAAATGTGCACATTTTTGATGCTCCAAATGCAGTGTTTACAATGCCTATTTCCGACTCCCTGTTGTGTGAGCACAGGACTGGGATGTACTCCCAACTTCCAGAGCCCAGAGACAGTCACAATACACGGTCAGTGAGGGGCCTGAGGAGCCACGGATGCTGGAGTGGGAAGCCCTGAGAGGTCGCCAGGTGGTCCCCGTCTGAGCAGAGGTGGACAGAGCATCCTGAGCAGCTCAGGGCCAGTGAGTCCTCACTGGGCAGCTGGGAAGCCGTGCTCCGAGGGTGAGGACAGGTCTCGCTCAGCTCCCAGCCCGCGCTCTCCACCTGCTTCTCTGCACATCTGTCTCTCTCCTCTTGCAGAAGAGTAATGAGCGCGTCACAGAGCTGAAGCCAGAGCTCGCGGGGATGGTGTGAGAAAACTCTCTGCTACGCAGGTTACAAGTGTTCTACACAGACTGTAATGCGAGAGGAAGACGTTCCTGGCCTTGGCTCTGGTTTTGTCCCCCAGAACAGCAGCGTCCGACAGACTGCAGTGCAAGCTGCGAAAGGAATTTAAAATTTCCTCGTGGCCACAGTCCCCAGCAACGGACACAACGTTGTGAGCTGACTGCACTGCAATAAAAAAGCTTATCCTGTGTGTGTCTTTGTGCCACTGCGACTATATTTGTGTGAAATGAGTTACTCATGTGAATGTAGTAAATGAGGTTAAATGACACACCAGTAAGAAAACCAGAGAATAGAATTTGGGGCTCATGTTCTGTATAATTAAACTAAAGAATATTTCTGAATTCATGTCAGGTTTTCCACAGAAAGATATTAAAAGGAGCTACAATGTAATAAAAATATCCATTCGGAGGGTTCAAATCCTTGTGTTACTGAATTTTGGGAAGCTCTCCTGTTTAATCTATATTCTTTACATTCTGTTCTGGAAAGTTTTTACATTATTTTGTCAAGAAAACAATGAGGAAACACCCACTGAGGATTATTCTGTGATCCTGGGAGCCACGCTCCTCCTTCCTGAGACATGACTCAGGGTGCTGCTGGTTTCAAGCCCTTCTTTCTATAATCCAGTCGATGTAAACGTGAGCGGGAAGACACACCGGCTCACAGACTCAGGCGTGGTCAGGCTCCAGGGCCCGCGTCCAGGGGACACAGGCGCCCAGTCCGCCCTCACGCGTGGCTTATTCAAAGCGCACGCGTTCCATCACTGGTGGCCTGCGGATCCTTCTGGTCCAGGGTGGCTGCCCAACACTGAGCAATGGCATGACTGTGACGGGGAGGGAGAAACCACAGCCCGTGTCAGCGTTGGGGGGCAAACAAATGAGCCCCAAGATGCCTGGTGTTCTCTGCTGCTCCTGCCGACTTCCACCCCTATCCTGGGGACGGGCACGGTATCCTGAAGCCACCAGTCACAGTGACTCTGGCCTTTGGGTATATGCTAGGCTGTTTCCATCATGAGATGTGCATTTTCTTCCAAAGAAAACATCGGTGTCTCTGTGACCGCTGCATTTAGGAGACACAAGTATAAGAAAAACAGTCTTAAACACACACAGGACGTCTAGAGGTGGGCTTGGGGGGACCTCTTCCCTGAGCTCCTCCAGCGGGCAGGGGGTCCCAGCAGAAGGCCTCCATCCCTCATGGCCGGGGGTTGGGGGGAAACAGGACACTAGATGAAATTCACACATTCTTAATTCCCAAAATGTCAACTTCTAAACTCTGAAGGTTGCATAGCTTGACCTCTCCAGGCACCTTTTCCACTGAGATCTGATCCACAGCTAGAAGTCAGAGTGCCTGCACTGGACCACGAAGTGCTGATGACAAGAGTCATGTAACAGCACCTCCGCTCTTAAACTGCCAAAAAGCAAACCCAACAAACCCCATCTTCTGAACATCGAGTGTGTGTCCCTGAGACGTGCCTACCATAGAGAGTGTTTACTGTTAAAAGACACAGGGGTTCCTGCGGCCTTGTAGAGGTCAAAGGTCAAAGACCAAAGCCAGGCTTTCTGGAGACTGGGCGCTGACTCCAGGTAGGTTTTAAATGGATTTGAGAAAGTCTTGTAAAAAGAGAGAGAGAAAAAAAAAAAAAAAAAGGAAAGGAAAGGAAAGAAAAAGCCAAAGGAGAGGCTGCAATTTTAATGCTAAGTGGCTCTGCATTGGAAAAATGCCCAAGGGCCGTGTCCAGCAGGGTCTCGCACCAATGAGTGACGGGGGATCGATGCGGCCGGAGTGCAGAGGCTCGGTCACCGGACACTCGGCTGCTGTGTGACCAGCCTTAAGCAGCCGAGCCCGGGTCCAGCCCTCCCGCGGCCGCCTCCGCTGGGGACCGTCCCGGGGACGCGCGCGGGGCTTGCAGGCCGGAAGGCCACGGCGCCAGCGCCGCAGGGACAGGCCGGGGCCGCCTTGCAGAGCTGGAAGGGATGCGCCAGATCCGGCAGGCTTCACACTCTGCGAGCAGGTCACCGCGAACGGGTCCAGACACTTGGAGAAAAAGCCTGAGGACTCCCGGGGACCAGCGGGCGCTCGGGGGGAGGGGGCGCCGCGGAGGGCCCCCCGCCGGGCCTGTGGCCAGGGGTCAGCCTAGTCCGCCCGCTTGGGCAGGCAGCCCCGGGGGCCTTCTGCTGGTCCCCGCGGATGCAGCCTCCTCCGGGGTGGGAGGGCGAGTCTCCCCCAAAAGCAGCGGCGTGCGGAGCCCCGCCGGGCCCGGGACACGCAGCGCTGGCCGAGGAGGAAGCACAGGGCAGCCCCCGGGAGCCCTGGCAGGGCGGAGGCCCAGGGCAGCCTGTGCTCCCGCACGGACCTGCGACAGCCCCCGCCCCCGCCCCCGCCGCTCTGCGTTCGGCGCCACGATTAGGATTGGGAAGAAGCCATTTTTATCAACAGCTAATGTTCACAAAGTGCTTCAAAGGCAAAGAGAACGGTGCACATGCTTACCAATGTTAGTCACCGTCATTCCTAAGTGAACACGCCTTCTGAACGCGGACTTCGGTGACCGCAGCGCTCTCCCGAGCGAGCACAAGTTTCTGCCGCGCTCAGGTCCTGCTCCCAGATGGCCCTCCTCCCTGCTCGCCCGGGGACCAGGGACCTTGGGATGGGGCGCAGGCCTCTCCCCGGAGGAATGCCGCAGAGCGGTGGCGCTCTGCTACTCCTGGGGACCTAGACAGCCAAGACTGGGGACGTGGGCCCTTAATCGACAAGAAGTTTCCTCTGATTAAATCCGCTTCATCCTTAACAAGTGCCTGCCCCGGGGACCTTTTATTCCATTGGAAAGAAAACACTTTCCACCTTTTCCAGTATTCCTTGAACACAGCGACAGGCTGTCTCTGCATCATTACTTTGTACCTCACGTGTACACCAGAATTCCAGGTGGTCTGGGGGCCCCAATGCCCGACCTGTGAATGCAGGTTTGAGCTGACACCATCAGCAACTGGCACATCCCCAAATTATACCTATTTTTCAAGCACAGTTCATGCTCTCCTCCATCATACCCTCCCGGATCTTTCTATCTGGGAATTTTCTCATCCTTCTTTGGCCTCTTGCAAACTATTTTTATGTCCCTTATACTTACAGCCTTCGTGTTACCCACGTTGGCGATTTTTCTCAAGGCAAGGAGATATGCCTTGGTCATTGGTTTATCATCAAATACCTTACGCATAGTAGGTTCTCAATGAATATTTAATGACTAATTTCAGGCGTTCTGGCTTCATTTACCCTGAAGAACTATTAGAAAGATTTTTGAACCTTAGACATAATTACTAGATGATCTGTAGCCTCCCAAAGTAAGACAAACATTAGGGATCAAAATTTCCCTTCTTGATTCTACACAATAAAGATGATATATCCATATAGGAAATACTGTCTTGACAAAAGAATTAAAGGAGGTTGCTAGTAAAGTGGCAGACTGACTCCGAACACAGAAAAATGCTGTGTGAAATAGTTTTTTTTTTAAATCATACCCTATTTGGAAGAAAGGGAAATACGCATTGACAGGGAAATCCAGAAATGGAGAGAGAAGTCCAGGACAGGGCGGGAAGCAGAGAAGATGCCAAAACAGCCCCCAGGGGTGTTGTTCCGGGGGGTCTCTGAGCCCCTCTGGCAGGGAGGCCATGCTCTGCCCAGCGGGAGAGTCCAGGAGAGTAAACCTTTGCCAGCTGGTGCTGGGGAGCAGCGGGGAAGCTTGCCACCTGGCGGAACCTGGGATGGAAAGGGAGGATCATCTGTGAGGAATCAGGGCTCTCTGAGTGCTGTCTGGCTTTGATGCGCGTGGAAGAAACTCTGAACCAAGAAATTACTGCACACATGGAGCCAGGACCACTGAAACCATGAGGAGCCCGGCAAGAGCAGAAAAACAAAACAGAGCAAGAGCTGGAGGTAAATGGGACGACGAAGGAACGAACACTCCCCTCAGAAGATAAACTCACGGTGAACTATTTCAAACCACGTGGTGAAATGAAGCGAGCACCAGCAGATGCATTACGAGAAGAATTAGGGCCCTTCTCAGACCAGAAATGATACAGCCCTATGAACATGTATGAAATGATCCACTCACGAACACATATGAAATAATCCACTCATGAACACGGATGAAATGATCCACTCATCCACTCATATGGACAAATATGAAATAATCCACTCATATGAACACGTATGAAATAATCCACGTATATGAACACATATGAAATAATGCAGCCATGTGAACAAATGTGAAATAAATTGAGGTTGAAGATGTTTATAGAGATTTTTTTTAAATTGAAACATAATAAAAATAGGGTATTAAAAAACAGGCACAAGCGTAATTTCCCCTCCCCACAGCTTCGCCCTGGGGCGCAGGCCGCACTTAGCGCCATGCCTCCCAAGAGGCACGTGGGGCGTGGGGAAGTTACTGCACAAGGAGAAAGTCCGGCCGGCGCCTCCCAGTGACCGAGGTTCATGCCACTAACCACAAGCGATACTGACAGGATGCCTGCTTGACAAGATGGGAGGGAGGTGATGTTCTTCCCCCGCCCCCCCCCAACGCATCACCTCAGTCTAATCACGAGAAAAGCGTCAGCCAAAGCCCAGCGGAGGGACACCCACAAAACACCTCCCCAGTCTTCCTCGGAACTGCCAGGGTCGTCAACAGCCAGGGAACTTCCAGAATCTCACAGTCAAGAGGAGCCTGAGGGCGCAGGATGACTCAGGGCCATGTGGTGTCCTGGATGGAATCCTGGAGCATCAAAAGGGAAAGAAGGAAAACGAGTGAACCCGCAGTGAGGGAGGGGCTTGGCTAACGCGGGGCTGAGCTGGTCCGCCTAGCGCTGCTCCGACGCTGGGGTCCAGCTGCGACTAACGTGCTTGCTGGTGGGAGACACGGAGCAGCAGGGGAGCCAGGCCTCGGCACTGTCTTTGGAACTTTCCTGTCAATCTGAATCCATTCTGAAAACAAGTGATTTAAAAAAAAAGAATAGGCAACTCTGACAGTCATCAAACAGACCTTGTGCCAAGATTACCAGTAAAATAAATACAACCGCCGAGAGAAAATGTCTTCACAACAGGTGCCACAATTGAATTCTATACTTGAAGCACAGAGGGAAAATGAAAATGCAAAAATCTATGGTCTTCCAAATAATCTCGTGGATTTGAGCAAAAGTGAGGTCATTTGCCGACAAACAGCCACCACGAGAATTTGCCACCTACAGACACTCCTGAGAACTGCCAGTCCTAAGAGACGAAGTCAAGAAAGCAGGAGCGAGGCCCCGAGGAAGGGGCTGGGCACAGAAAGCAGCGATGCGGCAGGAAGTTAGCGCCTCTAAGTGAGCATTTATTGCAAATAATAATAATGAATTTGGAAGGTGGTGGTTAGGGAATTCCAAAATCCACAGACAACAATAACGTAGAAAAGAAGAAGGCGAGATCAGTGGAAAAAGCTCTTCCAGCCCTTGGACTGTTCAGGAGGAACACGTGAAAGCCAACCGGGTTTGGACTTCATTCAGGCAAGGCTGCTTGTAAAGGCGTGGTGTCCGCCTCGTGGAATGTGAGCGTCTGGCCTAACTGAACAGTGAGAACGCTTAGTGAACAATGTCAAACAAATATCAAGTCTCGTTTTCAAAGAAGCTAGTGAAAGTCAATATTAACCACTCAACACACAAGCCCAGAGTACTTTTATGAAAAACAAAGACTGAGGAATTATCGTGGACTGGAGCAGACTCAGGGCATATGACGACTCAGTGAAATGCATTGGAAGTTGGACCAGAAAAAAGACATTTGCCAGACATAACCAGCAAAGTTTGATGAGTGTATAGATGAGGTCAGAACATTGCGTTAATGCTGGATCATCCCGGTTTTGATAACTGTACTAGGCTTTGTAGGCTGTTAACATCAGGGGGAGTTTGTGTATGGGAAATGTGGCCTATGGGAAGTGTGGCCTATGGGAAGCGTGGCCTATGGGAAGCGTGGCCTATGGGATATGTGGCGTATGGGATACGTGGCGTATGGGATACGTGGTGTATGGGAAGTGTGGCCTATGGGAAATGTGATGTATAAAGGTACATGGGAACTAGATGTATTGTTGTTTGAAACTTTTCTGGAAGTCTAAGTCTAAAATTATATTAAGCTAAAAAGTTTTCAAGCTAATCTTTATAATTCAAACTTCTCTAGTCCCAAGTCCTTCTAGATAAAATACTTTCTTCCTAGTATCAGGAAAACTTCACCAAACTCAAAATGGGAAGAGAGAGCTGCTTACGCTTAGACTTCTACCTTCACGGCTACAGAATCACAAGGACGCGCTCACTGGATTCAGCAGAGCAGAATTAACCGATTCTGAAAGTAAAGGCTGATCTTTGAAAACGAGGAGTTACTTCGCCAGGTCTCTGGAAGTTTCACTTACCCTTTATGTCCCACAGACCAGGGGTCTCCAAGTCACTTTGAATTTAAAATCATAAGCATATCAGAGCACAGCGGTGCGCCTCAAAGGCGGGCTGGGGGCTCTAACCTCTTCCACGTCAAACCCCCACGTGCCATTTCCCACCCACACCCTAGACCCCTGAGGCGTGGCCCTGGAACATTCTGGAGCAGCCTGAAAACTACTATCACAGAATATAAGATGCTGGATTAACACCCGACTGATGACGAGCATGGCTGAACCCCAATAACGATCTTAAATCCATCACTTAAGGGGTTCCCCAGGAACGCCGCTGCCCCCTAAAATGGCAAGTTCCAGAAGGACCTTCCTGGGGGGGTGCAGGAGCCAGTCCTGCACACGCCCTCGGCAGCGCTCCTGCGGCTCCCAGGTGGCATACAGCGCGTGCGCGTCTGCGTGTGGACGTTCAGCTGCACAAACTAAATATAGGAGGCACGTGGTGTGGGATTTTTTTTTTCATGACAAAGGAGGGAGAGCCACACAGGCTGGGATAAACACCAAGGAGAGGGAAGGCTCTGCAGAAGCCCATCTCCCGCCTTTCTCTCCTCCCAGGTCAGGCTCCTTGGGGGGCCCCAGCAGCGCTGTCAGTCATGATGAAGCAGCCGGTCTGAGATTTACTGTGAGTTTTCTTTTCATGTGTTCAGTGGAAGACGTCCCATAGGTGTGTTTGTATTACCAGAGATGGATGGAGATGGATTGTGTGCCCAGGCGCTGAAACGCATTGACGTATTTTCTAAGATTTAAGTCATGTTAAGTCTTAAAAAAAAAGCAAAACCCAGGACTGTCCAGATTGCTCGCACAGTATTCCTGTACAATACCCTCAAAGGGCCAAAGGAAACAGCAAGCCAAGCGCCGTCTATTTGGGGAAACAGAAATCCAACGTTTGCCTTGGGTCCTAAGACTTGATTTTCCTTTTATCTGGAAGGTCCACGTGGAGGTCCTTTGAGGTGGGGAAGATGCCACATGACCTCGTCACCTCGGCCTCCTTCCCAACATAGTACACCTGCTCCTGAAGTTTCCTTCCACTCCCAGCCTAAGAACCGAAGGAAAGGGCCAGCTGACATTTAAACACACCTTGGAGCTTTCATCTTCGGCCTCTCCTTTAGCCGGGATGCTGGAGCTCCACCGGATACGTCTTCACGTTTCCGATGCCAAAGGTTCACACGTGTGGATGACAGCAGTCTCGCACCTTGTGCAGTGCCTGCTTCTCCTGGGAGCTCTCCTGGAGCTTGGGAGGGGACACATGAGTCCATTTCTGTTTTCATTGTTTGGGGCAGGAGTTTAGGGGATGACATGGGTGGTGGTGTGTTGTGAAAAGGGTTGTGTGGAACTGCAGCGGTTAACCCACACGTGGTCAACAGAAGGAAGACGTTTTAAAGTGTCTCTTTGTGCACCGTGAAATCAGCTATTCAGCACAGGAGACCCCAGAGCGGGATGCCAATTCCCAGGGACTGCCAGAAAACAAGCTTTGGAGGCGCAGTGGATACCGATTTCTGTCAAGAAGAAAGGAGATAAACGTCCCTAGTATTCACCGCACAGAGTGACACGGCCGCTCCCATCGGGTGGTCCTGTGACACACACAGCATACGGCTGTCCTGAGGGCAGACTGGACTTATGCAGGCAGAGGCCCCAAATCTTGTCAAGTGGAATACACATGACATTATTTAGTATTTACTAGCTAACCTTCACAAATGGAAAAGTGGCTTGAAAGTCTCAAGGAAAAGAACTTCAGTTTTGAGATGATACAAATAGGCAGGCAGATTCAACATGAGGACATAGCAGAGGTGACCTTTCTCCTACTTCTATTGTGAGCTTTTTCCAGCCACATTAAAAGGGAAAGATTCAATTTCCACAATAATAGGCATATCACAAATAAGAGAGATAGTTTTTGTTTCCCTTTACCTTATCCTGTCTGTTCAGGAGGCTCATGTGAGTGAGTTCAAGATGGCTGGTGCAACAGCAGTTATTTTGCAACCATTCAGCATGAGGCGAAGAACGAGCATGCTAAGAATGGCAGAAAGGAAAGAGCCTGGGTCTTTGATGTCATCACAGGCCTCCTATTCCATCTTGTCAGATCTTTTTACTACATAGTTGAATACCTTCATGACTTTAGCAACTAAGTCAAGTTTCTGTCATTTGCAGCCAAATGCATACTGATACAGCTTTATATTAACAAAATGATAGAAAGTGTTGCTTTCTGAAAGAAACAGATGACTGTGTTTCCTTAATCTGTCATTTGTGGTTAAGAATTATGAAAATTCATTATCCCTTAAAAAATAAACTCACAGCTACAAACTTTAGAAACTTAGAAACAGAATCCTCCAATCTGCTTTAAAGGTTTTTTTCCCCCAAAATGGCTAAGAATGAACATAAAAGACACATCTTCCTGTTAGTTTGCTGGTGCAATTGATCAATAAAGGAAGATGGACATTTAACAGCTAGAGTCAAGAAAATCTCTACAGAAAAGTTTGAAAACCAAATGTAACAGGTTTCAAAATAAACATCACAATTTAATTAAATTAAGTTCATGATACAATTCTCCCACTGGGAATCATCTGTCTTTGTGAAGAGCTTTTTATTTTTTAGTTATGACAGCTTTTCAAAGTAAGTAGCAAAATAAACCGAATTTACATGTGGACGTTTGAATTGCTGGGTTATAAACCTGAAACCCAAATTTTCAAAAATAATAAGCCATTTACTGCTCTCACTGTATTATTACTCATTTTCTACTATTGGCGTCTGCATTTTTAAATTGCTTAAAAGATTGCTTAAAATTTTATCTCATACTTTGAATTTCTTTTGGTGAACGTTTTGTGATAGAACATGATTTCTAATTGATTTGTACACTGAGTAGACCCTTAAAAATTCTTACTGGTAAAGATCATGTGGTAAATTTTGAAAATTACTGTGTTTTGTTTATCCACAGGTTTATAATTTCAACACAACTGCCTGCTCCAAGCCCCTGACCCTCCCTTGGCCTGGCGGAGAGAATGAGAGACCAAAATGTCTGCGTTTTTCTCATGTGTCCGAACACTGGACTTTGGGGGTGACTGGCTAATTTCTTTAGTCTCCTGTTAGCATGCCAAGTGTATGACTTTAGGGACAAGGAAGAAACTTTAAGAATGCATTTTCCCTTTTCTCATCCACTGCCTTTAAAAGGAATGGCAGTTTAAGAAACCAGAGGAGGAGGATACAGGGAGAATATTCACCAAGCCCCAGGATGAGGCCCAGACAAATGTCATCTCGCCTCACATTTCACCAAACTCTCACGTATGAAAGCTGAGGACCAGGCTTTGGAGGAGATAAAGATGAAACAAAAAACTTCTGCTTTGCTGAAACCGATGATTCCCAATGGTGAGCAGAAAGGGAATTTAGCTGAGAGAGAAGTCCACTGAATTCCAGAAAAAAAGCCCCAAGGAGCTACATGACTGAGGAACAACTCGGCTGAACGTTCTTTTTGAAAAAATGAAAAATTTTAAATGGAGTCTTGGGTCTTCTTGGCATGAAGAAAAATTTGAACAGAGAAAACAGAGGCCGGCATGGCTTTTCAAGCCACAGAAGGCAGCTTCCAGCAAACAGGCCAGTCTGAGAAGGTCGCTGTCCAGAAAGACGAACACTCACACCCGAGATGCACGTCCAGCGAGGGGACGCACTGGCGGGATGCTCATGAATGGGTAACAATGACCTCACCTCTGTCCTGCTGCAGCTTACTTCCTGATGGGAGCAGAGTGTCAGAAAAGGCCCCATGAAAATGACTAGAAGTCCTCCTGGCAGACTAGTCCGATTTTCAGTTAACTCAGTTGTTAAAGGAGTGGGTCACTCCCTTCTTCAGACTGACCTTTCCACCAGGAACCCGGGTTAATTATCTAATTGTTTTTAAATTACTATAATTTGATGAAATGAGCTGTGATTTTCTTATAAAAGCTTTAAGACAGGCTAAAGCAAAAAGCAGCTTCCAATATTTACTCTTCTGTCATCGAGCAGTTAAAAAACTGCTTCAGCGCGGTCTTATCTACCGTATTTTAACCCACTCACACTGAGCAGCTGAGTTCTGTGGTCTGCCGGAAACAATGGAAATCAAACTCCAAGTTCAAGTGTAATTTGAATGTCTGGGTTCTTGGGCAAGCACTTAACCTCTGGGTCCGTGAAAAGAAAGAGGAATGCTGACCTGCCTCCCAGGGCGAGTGGGAAGATTAACTAATTAATAATCGTCGAGTACGTGGAAAGTAGAAGGCGCTGTGCAAGTGCTAAGTGGTGTTACTATTAATGTTTCACTTAAACTCAGAGCTTGCAGGGATAATAATTTCTGATGTAAGAACATAGTGAATATTCCAGGATGAATCCTTTATTTTAATACTACTTAAATCATAAGGGGAAATATGCAACTGAATATTCTGATGCTACTGTGAAACAGATCTAGTAACTTGCCATTTTATTTAAGGGAGGGCTAGCTAACATATAAGCTTCTAGAAAAGAAGAGAAAGCATGTTTTCAGGGCTTTTTCAAGTCTTGAAAGCCTTGGGGACAACTCAAATTCTAAGCCTTATAATTTTACTTGGATTGGTCAAATTCCAGGGAAGAAAAAAAAAAACTTTTGAAGATTTACTTAAACTTAAGATCTGACCAGGAACTCCTAGAAGAAAATATAGGGGAAATGTACCTTAACAGTGGTCTTGGCAATGACTTATTAGCTATGACACCAAAAACACAGGCAGCACAAGCAGAAATTACCAAGTGGGACCACGTTGAACTCAAAAGCTTCTGCACAGCAAAGGAAGCAGCCAGCAAAGCGAAGAGGCAGCTATGGAAGGCGGGAAACTCTGCAAGTCACGCAACTGATGAGGGGCTAATGTCCAGAATAAGTAAGGAACTCATACAACTCAGCAACAAAAAACCAGCATCATCTTCATCCTCCTCCTCACCTAATTAAAACTGGGCAAAGCCCCTAAATATACTTCCAAAGACATACAAAGAGCCAACAGGCACATGAAAAGGAGTTCAGACTCACTAACCAGCAGGTAAGTGCAAATCAGTACCGCACAGAGGCGCCGCTGGCTGTCATCAAGCAGACAGGAAGCAGCAAGCGCTGGTGGGGCTGTGGGAAAACAGAGCCCTGTGCGCTGCTGGTGGGGGCGCAAAGCGGTGCAGCCGCGTGGAAAACAGTATGGAGCTTCCTCAGAAAACTAAAAGTAGAGCTACCATTGCCATCCAGCAATCCCACTTCTGGGTATTTGTCTGAAGGAAAAGAAATCACGTCAAAGAGCTGTCTGCACCCCCGTGGCCACTGCAGCATTATTTACAATATCCAAGACGTGGAGGCAAAGGACATGTCCATCGAGGGATGAATGGTAAAGAAAATTATATATATACATATATATATATATATATGTATATATATAATCCAAGTAGGAGAAGGAAGGAAATCCTGCCATTTGCAAAAATACGGATGAATCTTGGCAACCATGCTAAGTGAAAAAAGTCAGACAGAGAAAGACAAATCCTTTATGATCTCACTTTAAGGTGGAATCCAGAAGAGCCGAGCTCATAGACACGGAGATCAGGACGGGGGCTGCTGGGGGGCAGAGAAATGGGGAGACATTGGGCAAAGGATACTAACTTCCCGTCACAAGACGAATGAGTTCCCAGAGTCAGGAACAGCGAGGCGACTACAGTTAGCGGTACTGTGCTGCACACGTGACGGCGGCCGTGAGAACAGACCCTAAATGTTCTCACTGTAAAAACCACCACCACCGAATGGCAATTATGTGAAGTAAGAAAGTGTTATCTGCCTTCAGTGGGGTAAATGTCTCGTAATATCTACATGTAGCCAATCACCATGTTGTACACCTTAAACCTACACAAGGTCATATGTCAGTGATACCCTGAGAAAGGTAGAAAAGACTAATAAAAATCAAAAGGAACTTTCCATATGGTAACTGTCACTTTTATTGCCTCTTAAATGTTCTAATAATATCCTATGAATATTATATATATGATATTGGATGACTATATTCTTCATGAATAATATTGTATTAGCTCATACATCATTCACTTATAAATTGTACTGTATTTCAAAAATATTTGTCAGAGCTTACAACATATAAAAATAATATACAAAATTTAAAAGATGCCAACGTAGGAAAAGAGATTAAATTTAACAACAGAAAGTTCTGTTTATTATTGCAGCAAACAACACGTGGTAACATTTGTAGATCAATTTTTGTTTTACAAAGCATGTTTCAGAAAACTCTCATTTAATTACACATTGTATTCATCTGTGAGCCTCTGAGCAACCAGGGTGAAAACTATGGTTTGCATAGTCTTACCAAAAAAAGGTCTTGCTTATGAATTTTCTTGGACGAATTCCTGAAAGAACATACCACTTGGACCTTACATTAATGACTCTGTGAAACATCTAGTTTTTATCTTTATTAATATTTTGTAAAATAACAGAAATTGCCTTCATGTGGACTTTAGCTTCATCACTTCTCTGTCTGCAGAGCTTCAGTCTCACAATCCTAATTCGGTGCTGACCAGTCTTCAAGAACATAAGCTAATATGGTCCAGATAAAATAAAGAGCACTTCTCGGACTTTCTCACTGTGCTGACTGCTAAGAGTTAATGAAATAGAACATGCGTGTGTGTGTGTGTGCGCGTGTGTGTGTGTTGCAATCAATTATATAGGAAACTTTACAATTAGAAACATTAAATTCAGGCACTGAACACGGAAGTGAATTGCAGCTATTACAAGCATTTTAAAACCATAGGAAAACAAGACTGCAGTTTTTATTCATCATCGTGTGTGATGGGAAGGACAGGAGGAAGGAAACGAACGCCTGGGAGACGCCGCAGCATGCCAGGTGCCTGACATTTCTCCCCTTGATCTTCTCAACAACAATCTGATGGAAAAGCTTCACCGTTTTAGGAAAGAGGAAACCAAGGTTTGGGAAGGTGGGGCATCCCAGGGTCTGAATGCGGCCCCTTCACGGCACTGCCAGGCACATCCCACGTCACCACCCACACTCATCAGTTCTTTTTTGTTTTGTTTAAAATAAAACCACGGTCGTCAGAACCACAGATCAACACTGTCTCAAGAGTGGATCTTGGTCTATGACTTTTTAATTTTTTTCGGACAAAACTCTTAGTTCCACTTCTGATACATTCTTGCCTCACTGGGACCAGTTCCTTTCTGCCATTCGCTTACGGCTTGTAACTCTGCCTTCATAGACAGGCAAACAGTCTTAACTTCAATTACATGTACTACATCAGAAGACAGAATACGCAGGATTCTGTCCTTCAGACATAACCTAATGACAGACCAATACTGAAAGTAAGAGATTGCCCAAAGTCCATTTCAATTCACAGCATCCAATATGTCTAGTATAAGATAATAAAGTGTTCCTAGAAATATTAGAAGAAACACCATTATTTAATTACCATAAGGCCTTCCGGGACAGAAACAAAACATGATTTACGTGGACGAGTGAGGGGTAGGGGGGTAAGAACTGAAAAGATATTATACAGATGAAACACGCAATGCTAGTGGGAAAGGAAGCAAATGGTGCACCAGCCAGCAGGATGATCGATGAAATGCTAAAATAAATAATAAAAAGGGAGAAATAAATTCAACAATGATCTTTTGTATTATTGAGGCTGAAACAAATAGTTGAGAGATAAAGGGGAGACAGCACTTCAGACATTAAGTGGAGTCATGCTTTTCAAAGCCAAAGGGAAAAAAAAGTCATGGAATAAAGACTTTAATTTTTAATTCTTATAAGATGGTTTATTCCTTTTAGAGGATCAAATTAGTTATGCAACTGGTTTGGTTGTAAAAGCCACTGGGTCTATAATCGGATGACCTGGGTGGCTAGAAACAGATTGACAGCTATACAATCAAAATGCGCTCGGTGAGGGACTGGTCAAGAAAAAAAAGAACTAAATAAGAAATAAATATAATATCCTTGGTCATCAAGTGATTAGAAGTTGCAAGGAAAACTAACTTATTATAAAACATCAGATATTTTACCATATAGTTTTGAGACTGAAGAATTCCTTAGAACAGGGCAGGTGCTGAGACGCAGGCTATCAGAAAGAGGGGGATTCGCATTTTCACAGAGGGAGGAGGTGATCTGGACCACAGTACAAGTGACACCACGGCATCCTGAAGCACTTCGTGAAGTGAACTTGCACGCAGAATGGCACTGTCTACTGAAATACATCCAAACTCCTGCAGTGGACCTCACGTCCCCAGCCACTTCAATAGATGGTGATTGTCAAATGCATTACGAAGTTTAGGTTTTGGACAATCTATCTTAGTTATTTCCCTTGCTTAAAAATAATAATAATAGTTAAGCTTATTTCCTGTGAAATGTAAACAATTTAATAAATTAAAAATGGTATATAATACATATTTAAACATATATAATCACATTTTAAATATACAAAGGCGCTCATAAATATTGAACCATAATTTTTAAAAAATCACGAGTCAAGTAAAATGGCACCCTCTTGATCAGAGGATGCTAAGTTATCTCAGGAACTTAGAAGGGTGGGTTTATTTCTCACTCACATTCCGTGTCCTTTGGGGCCAGCTGGAGGCTCTGCTTCACATTGGCTTGCTCTGGGACCTAGGGGACCACAGCACCTGCTGGGACACTGTGTGGACATTCTGGCAGAGGAAAGGGACCACACCCTGGAACTTGAACTGCCTGCCCATAAATGACACAGGCTAACCACAGGCGGCAGAAATCGTGATCTGACTGGGAGCCTGGAAGGCGGGGATCAGAAGCACACCCGTGATGCCTCCAAGGGCTGCTGGCCCCGCGGTGTGGAGACCAGTGGGCAGTTCAGTGCCACAGGCAGTGGGTCTCCTTAGCAGCTTTTTTTTTTTTTCATTTTTATTATAGTCAGTTTACAATGTGTCAATTTCTGGTGCACAGCATCATGTTTCAGTCTTACATGTACATACATATATTCCCTTCCATATTCTTTTTCATTATAGGTTACTATGAGATATTGAATATAGTTCCCCATGCTGTACAGTAGAAACTTGTGGTTTATCTATTTCATATACAGTAGTTAGTATCTGCAAATCTTGAACTTCCAATTTATCCCTTCCCACCTCCTTTCCCCCTGGTAACCATAATTTTGTTTTCTATGTCTGTGAGTCTGCTTCAGTTTTATAAATAAGCTTATTCATGTCTTTTTTTTTTTTAAGATTCCACATATGAGTGATATCATATGGTATTCTTCTTTCTCTTTCTGGCTTACTTCACTTAGAATGACAATCTCCAGGTCCATCCATGTTGCTGCAAAGGGCATTAGTCTATTATTTTTTATGGCTGTGTAGTATTCCATTGTGTAAATATACCACAACTTCTTTATCTAGTCATCTGTCAATGGACATTTAGGTTGTTTCCATGTCTTGGCTATTGTAAATAGTGCTGCTAAACACTGGAGTGCACGTAGCTTCTCAAATTAGAGTTTCCTCCAGATACATGCTCAGGAGTGGGATTGTTGGATCGTATGGTAAATCTATTTTTAGTTTTTCAAAATAATCTCCATACAGCTTCTTAATAACTGAAATGAAGTCAGCAATGCCTTCACCAACTGCCCAAAGAACGTCCCACCACACCAGCGCGGGAGCTAGCAATGCCCACGGGGAAAAATACTGAAGTTTAGAATTTTTCAAATCTTCCCACACAGTGAGATACTCCCAGGGATATGGAGGGTGGGAACAGTCCTGAAAAGTAGGAAGTACCGGACAATAAGTAAGGAGTGTGATGTTAGTTTCCACTGAGACAGGACATGCGTGGAAACATCTGACTCCCAATTAATAGGGTGGAGAGTGTTTGTGATGATGGAGAAGGGAAAACCAGGATTTTACCTAAATGCACATTAACTTTTACAGGTCAGACTCTTTTCTAAACATCTAAAACCCAAGCTGCCATCGTGTGTGTGGAAACATCTGTCAGTTACCTGCAGACCCAGCCTAAGTGCCACCCCTTTGCAGGGCAGCCACGCCCTCTGGCTCTCCCAGCCCTGGGCCCTGAGGTCTCTGTATTCAGTGTGGCCTCAATACACGACCCAGCCCTCCATCTCCACCCCTCTCACCGTCCCCAGAGGCCGGTCTCTCACTCAGGGGCATTGATTTGTGTGCATTTATTTGTTTTTGGTTTTTGGTTTTTATTGAACTGTAGTCGGATAGTCGGTTTGCAATGTTGTGTTAATTTCTGGTGGACAGCATAGTGATCCATCTATACAGACATATATATTCCTTTTCATATTTTCTTCATTATAGACCACTACAATGTGCACTTCCCTGTGCTGTACAGTAAGACCTTGTTGTCTGTCTATTTTATATATAGTCGTTAGTGTCTGCAAATCCCAAGTTCCCAATTAAGCTGTGACCTTGTTTACAGTCCTAAATTCTAGCAAAGGGTCTCACTCCTTAAAAGTTATTGACCAAAACAAAATTTAAAAAAAAATTAGCCTGATCAACAAAATGAAGAGATAGCCCAGAAACAAAAACCTGGAATGTACAGGAAATGTATGCGTGACAAAAATGGCGACGCAAAACAGTGAGAAAAAAAGCGTCACTTGACACATGATTAGCAAGTTGAGGGGAAAGTACACAGCGTACAGCAGAAGACATTCTGATCAGATTATTAAGTAAAATAATGTTAATAGTAATCGTGGGAGAAAACCTACGAAACACAGCTACATTATCTCTGGTAGAAAATAAATCCCCATACCTAAAATGAATGAAAGGAATCACAAAGAAAAACATCTTTAACTTTGATTATACCAAAATATAAAACTTCTGTATCCCCATAAATGTCATAAATATTCTCACGTAACTGATGGACATTAAGATATAAAGAGTTCCAAGAACGGATTTAAGAAAAAGATTCCAAAGCATAAATGTTCAGCAACAGAAAACGCTGCCGTGTAACAGATGACCCATAAATATTCAACAACTGCGTCGAAAGCGCTCCATCTGACTAAAAATCAAAACTGGCGAGCTGAAAAGCAAAACCAGCGATACGGTGTTTCTACGTCACCACGTTAGCAACGTGAAAATGGAAGTGAAGTTATGCAGCGCGTACCCTCTGACCCCCGGAGTTCCATTCTAGAAATGTTCCTCGGGAAATAACAAGAGATGCTGCTAAACACGTGTTTCCGAGGATCTCTGCTACGGTCCCCTGGGGTCAAACGGGAAAGCCGCACGCGCGCTGCGTGCTCCGGCAGGAGCGCGGTGAGCTCTGGTCTGGCGCCGCGGCCGCGCCGGAGCGCGCAGGCCCCCCGCTGCCGCGCGCGCTGGGAGCCGGGCGGGGCGCGCGGAGCCCGCGGAGCACAGCCTCGTGCGCAGCGGCAGTGTCCGGGGAAGCGGGCGGGCGGGGGACACCGCGGCGCGGTCCCCGGGATTCATCCTTGGGTCGAGCGAGAGCAACGATTTCTACTTTCTTCCTGTAAGTCACTGGTATTTTCCGAATTTTCCCCGATGACGATGTGTTAATTTTAGAGTGAGACTAGAACGATGAATAACTTACAGCTCTAACACTTAACGTGAGTGTGGGCGCAGCGAGCCGGGAAAGCGAGTCCTGTGTGGGTGGGTGGGTGGGAGTGAGGACGGGGACAACCGCTGCAAGCAACAAAACGGGCAACAGCCCTCAAAGGCGCTCGTGCCCACTGAACCAGTGATTCTGTTCAGGAAGACGGCCAAAGCATGTAATAGAACTGTTATTTATTAGAAAATAAACTTCTATACCTAAAATTAAAGAAAATATGACCACATTTGATTACATAAAAATATGAATCTTCTTTATAGTCATACATTCATAAATAAAATTCCACATTTGCCTACGTAGAGAAGTGAGGCAGGAAAATTATTTGATAATACCTTGTATTTTTATAAAAACATATCTATATATTTATATTTCACAAGCAAATGCTTAAATATTAATATGAATCTATGTAACATATAAATGGCATGTATGTTCTTGCAGTTACATTTATCACGACAAAAATTCAAAAATAACCGATATGTCCATAAACAGGCGTTGGGCGCGTAAGCTTTGACCATGGATGTAATGAGACTTGCTCATGACATACTCACTGGGATACAAAGTTTCCTGGAAAAGACAACCTCCACTAAGTAAAAAAGTTTGAAATGGAGAAAAAACTCCAGGAAATAGAGGAACATTAGGTGCATATTATGGAAGTTTTCACGGTTATCTTCATATTTGTGGATATTTCTGTTTTTCCTCAAAGTGTACTTTTATAACTAAGAGAGTATATTTAACTTTTTAAAAGTCAAAAGAAAGATTGGTTGGAGATGAAAGAGAATTATTCAATAATTTTAACTTTGACTCTGAAGTTTCCAATGCAGCCCAAATTTCAGCAGTCTTTTTGACCGTCACTTTTTGCAGGAGGAATATTTGACTTTTTTTTTCCTTTCTCATTCCTTAATTGGTGTGAGAGTAATGCACCGATTCAAACCGCTAGCTAAAAGAGGCCCATTGCGGATCGTTTCATGACGCATTCTGTGACGAGGGGGAACATCTGCCTGGACGAGCTCGTGAATTTCCTTGAGATAAGGAAATGGTTCTGGGCGGCTCACCTACGCTTTGTGCCCGTTTGTAGCGGGCAGTCCCTCTAAGCAGCTGTCTGAATGAAAGAGCTGCTCATGACAACAGGTCACTAAATTACACTCCTGCTCATAGGCCGGCGGAAAGGATGTAAAAGTAACCCTCTTCAGTCCAGCTGGAGAGAGATTTGTCAAGATGAGCGATGCCGGTAAATCAAATCCTTCAAGGAGATACACAGTGATTGAAGTGAATGATGCCCACGTGCTCACAAAACTAGCCGCAGCTGAAATTATTCATGTGTTCTGTGAGATCTCAATGAGGTAAAGAAGAAACAGCAACCCGAATCATTGTCTGAATCAACTTAAGATATCGACAAGTGACACCTTCTTCGGGTCATGGCTCTGGAATTAGGGACAGAGTTCTTGTAGAATCACAGACGTTAACGAGGAGACTGAGTCACACATCACCTAAATCTGGGAAGGTGGGTAATTCTGCCTGTAATGAATTATGAGGTATATTGAAAAAACCACAGAGTCTGACGGTCTGACTTGCAGTCCTCGCTCTGTGACCGAGTGACTTTGGACAAGTCATCAGAGCTCTTTCTTTTCCTCCTCTATGAAGGGGCAGAAGAATAAGTATCTCAGAATGTGGTTTGTGAAGCTCAAACTCAGAAAGAAAAATAAAAAAGCCCTGTAGAAACGAAAGAAAGGCCTTTGCAAACTGTGGTGTTTACAAAGAAAGTGACGTGATACTAATTCATGAAGCTCTGAGCTTTGTAACTTGGCAAGCATCGCGCACTGGGGATGCAACATGATGGCTTCAGAACACCAGCCATGTCTTGAATTCATCTCAGAACCACAGCACGGAGACTGACCACATCATGCGGAGCAGCCCAACATCAACAAGACTCCCTGCATTGTCTTGTCATCCGTAAAGACAGCTGCCACCTGCAGGACCAGCCCCTGACCTTCTGCTCTCGGAAGGTCCAGTTGCGACTGGAAGGAGATGTGTAACGCACACTTCCTGATGGTTCTGCAGCCACCCCAGTCCTGACCCGGAGAATCTAATCTGCAATTAGTAAGCCTCTAATTGCTTTTTAATTTAAAGCAATTAGAAAGAAGAGTAGCCACTGAACACCATTTGTGGAGAAAGTATCACGATGAGCAGGACGGAAGAAATGCATCTGCGAATTGCAAATGCTCTTCTGTGCAGGACTAGCCCGAAAATGCTAGAAATCAGTGAGTTGGAAAGGAAAGTTATTCTATCTGACCACAGTGCTGTGTGACCGTAGTTGTAATTGTTTCATTTTAAAAATATGGATCCTTTGAGTTTTCTTTTTAGTAACTTCTCTTGTAACTTCATCACAACTTTTACAGTTGCGCTGAAACTCAGAAGACAAAGCCATCTACTGGGTCTTAAAGCCAAGAGGAAGCACCAGGTACCTGATCAGCTAGTAAAGAAAACCAGAAATAATGCCCCATTCCCACCCCGCCTCCTGCTCTCTCCCTCCTTCCAAACCTCCCTCCCTTCCCTTCCTTCCTTCCTTCTCCTTTCCTTCCTTCCTTCTTGGATTCAATAAATACTTACTCACTACTTACACGCCGTGCTTATGGGAATATAAAAATGAAACAGAACTCCCATATTTCTAAATATAACACAAAACCGAAAGAAAAGAGAAGCATCAAATTTATTATGTGTTTTTCAGAAGCTTTCAGAAATTCTTTCCATGATATATATCAAGGAAAATATATAAGAGTGCAGGGAATAGTGGAATTTGGGGCTTTTCCTAAACTGGCAAAGAGAGTGACTTAATTCAAGGCCAGTATGTATTTGAATTCTACAATTTGGAAAACATCTGTTCCCTAGATAATAGCAAACAAGAAGAAAAAAGGGACGACCGGGTTCAGGAGTTGGTGTCGGGGATACGGGAGTAAATACGATTAGAAGAATGCAGCATGGCACACCGTCTGTAAACGTTCATGTACTATTTTAAGTACGCATACTCAGTATAGGGCTAGATTTGAATTAGATTTCTTCTTTCATAAGTGCAAAGCTTTTTACCAGTAAGTTCCCAAATACTGTGCTAGACCCACTGGGAGCTGCAAAGCTGAGCAGGAAATGGTCCCCCGACTTCAAGAGGCTTCCAGTCTGGTGAGGGAGAGAGAGAAAGAGAAGTTATCTTCTCGTGCTAAAAAACAGCAGACTGGAGGAGACTCGGGGGCCGTCCAAGCCAAGAGGGGCCCAGAGCACAGAAACACAGTGCTGGAAGAGGGTGGGAGCTGCCCACTGGCTCCCGGCATGAAGTGGGAAGATAAACTGGGATTTTCAAAGGGTGGCGGAAGGAAGTGAGAGAACCACTGGTTTAAGGAAGAGCATAAACCAAGCCCAGTGACTGTGGGTGTGCCGCGCGGTCTTGGAGCGTAGACGGCGGAGGCCCGTTCAGACCTAGGGACTCACTGGTGTGGGGCACAGGGTGGGGGTGGAGAGCCGGCAGCAGAGGGAATCAAGGCTTTGTGTGTGGCATCTCAGGTCATTCCTGGAAGTCACAGTTACCGGGGTGACAACGCAGTCACGCTGTGAAGAGCATCACTGTACCACGGGGTCCAGGCATTCGGGGAGGAAAAATAACGTGTGTCATTAAAACACCTACACCCCTTAACATGTGTTGTCCTGGCCCCTAACACCCCTGGTGTCACATGATTCTGTGATGTTTCTAGATTTACAGCTGTTAGGCAGCCAGTCCCTGAGAACAAAAGCACTGCCAAAGCCTTTCTTATTTTTAATGTGGCCGGGCTCCTCTTCTACCAGGTGGCAAAGCTCTGCACCCCCCAGCCAGCCTGTCTCCTTCAGCCTGGGCACCCCTCAGTCTCAACGACTTGCCATGTGGTCCCTGTCTTCTGGAAACGTGCATGCTGTATGTTCATTTTTAATAGCAAAGAATGAAAAAATTACAATTGTTTCCATCCATGCATTGCTTTAATGAGGATCGCGTGATAAGGGTGGCAGTTGCATGAACAACTAAAACTTTTCTGTTACAGGAAAAGCTCCTGCACGTGGGTAATTACGTCCCAATTCAGAGGCTTTCCAGAAGGATGAAACAATCCATACACAGTTTTATTTTGTTTTGTTTTTCTCCTGGATCATAAAGGACTGATGGAGAAAAGGGGTGGGAGGGGGGAATACCATCCTGGCTAGGTATGAAAACTTAACTGACTGCGATGGCCACAGACGATGACATCATGCGTTGCCATAGCAACTAAACTTATAAAATAACAATTATGTTAGCAGGAGTTATTTGAAATAGCTTCCTTGATAGTTGATATACAACCCCAGTGAAAAGATGAGACAGATAAATAGAACGATTTGTTCTTTCAATTGAGGTTTGATTCACTATTTGTCTCTGTTCTTGATTTTCCCCCATTATACTCTGAACTTCTTTAGAGAAAAAAAAATACCCTTTTGTCTCTTTGATGGAATAAAAGCGATGCCGAAGCCGTTCTCTCTCCCTTTCTCTGTTTGGGAAGAGCCCTACCATTATTTACCTCCCTCAAAAGGCAGCAAAGCACGCGTCTCGCAGGTGTAACACATGTAACAATAAGAAAAATACCGTGGGGAAGTATTTCCCCAGAACAAAAAAATAAAATGAAAATAAAGCGTCAATGAAACCAGCTACAAAGTTCACCTCCATTCTGAAGGCGCAAAATGGAAGGCGTGTGAATTCGTTCCTTGTGTGGGCTAGGTTTCATTTTTGTTTAAGCCCACAGTATAAAAGAAGCATAACAGGCTGGGTTTATCTTGTACAATTGGAATATTTTAACCCAAACCTACTTGGCAACTAACTTACTCTACAAACGCCTTTTAACGTTTAAAAACGCATTTGATGGTCTACAGAATTAAGCTATTCCTAATAATTTAGGGACCTAACAGACTTACTTTACTGCCAACGTTTCTTTCTCTCTGTTCCTTTCTTTCCTTCTTTCTTTCTCTTTTTTTCATCTCAAGAAATGTGGAAAACATTAGCTAAAATTGTGTTGGTCTGTACAATTTTATTCTGTTAGAGACAGGTTTTATGATACATTTAGCCCTTTAAATGACACTAATAGTCCCCTGAGACACATGAGTTTTCCTCTAGCGCAACAATTAAGTCCATCTTGATGCTGTTTGGGAAAGCTGAAACAATTCGGTTACTGTGTGTCTGCTCCTGGGGCCACACCGTGCAGCCCCAAGCAAACACCGAAAGCCACCCGAACAATCAAGTCTTCGCCGGCGTCAGGCCTGTACCCAAGTGTCCACCGGTCCCATATGTCACTCCCTGAGTTTTCTCTCGTTTCTTACAGGAGAGGAGTAACAAGACCTTCGGCGGTGCATGCCGGTCGGCGGAGGGGCTCAGTAGCGAGCATTAGTAACCGCCACTGGGCGCCTTCTGCGGTCCCTGGAGTGTGCAATGTGTTTCCCGCCACAACCAAAGGCGGTTGACCGGACTTAACTATTTTATTTTTGTAATCAAGCACGTTGGCATAAATACGCGTGCAAATCAGACACGCGCAGTCTGCGTTTCAGGGGAAAGTGTATCGGGGTAGGTAGAAATCTGTCCAGAATATGTATTTGTATGTTGCCAATTATGAAGCTCAGTTATAGGCAAATTATTGCTGACTGCGAAATAAGGAAGTCAGAGGAAGTGACTTCGTGAATTCCAGATCGACACGCGTGGCCCAGCCCCTACTTTGAAGTTCAGTCACTGGGAGCAAGGCGACGGCTGGGAACACCTCACTTCGGCAGAAAGCCCCGGGGTGATCCTGCTCGCTTCTCTCAGACATCTGATCTGCTGAAACTTCCCTGTTAGAAAAATTGCTGGCAAAAAGTGTTGGTTTTTTATTTTTTTTTTTTAAATACAGGCACACGTTCTTTTGTCATTCTTTGGGAAAAGAAATGGAGATTCCTAATACAGCTGGAAAAAAATGATTTCAAGATTTTGGAGACTGGACGGCATTCCTGATCCATTTCTTCTGGATATCTGATCTCTAAATCCAGAAGAAACTTCAAGAAGCAGCAAAAGAGACAAACCACAAGGTCCTACTGTAGAGCACAGGGAACCGTATTCAATAGTGTGTAACAGCCTAGAATGAAAAAGAGCACGAAAAGGAATATATATATCTGTATGACTGAATCACTGTGCTGTCCCCCAGAAACTAACACCACACTGTACGCCGACTACACGTCGACAAGAAAAAGCAGCAGCAAAAGAAAACCACCACCCAGACAAACAGACCAGCCCAGCACAGGACCCTGCAGAGAAGCCTGAGGCTGAGAGCATGAGAAATGTATTTTCGCAGGTACTACTTTTCTCCACCCCCCAACTTCTTCTTAAGTTCACTGATATAGTAATCCTCAGGAACTAGCGGAGCATCTTGTCACGGGCCTTGTGAGAGACCTAGGATGAGTCAGAGACATGAATTTTCCTCACTGTTTATCGCCAGACAGGAAGCATGGTGCCAGTGTGAAGTGACTCTGTCTCCAGCCCACAGCAGCCTGTGTCCTTCCGGGGAGATGCAGTTCTTCGTAAACCTGCTCCCCTGGCAGCAATCAGGCAAGCAACGTCCGGACATCGGACACCCCAAGTCCCCTCTCACGTGGTGGGTGATTCTCCACCGCGGCTTGTCCTGTGCATCTGTGCGCCCTGTGTCCCCAGGGAGACGGGGATGTCCTTCAGTGGTAAAGCCAATGGCTGGCTCTTGCTGACGCCAGTGAACCCACCCTGGTGTTTACGGGTTTTATGAGTTAATGTCAGGCCCTCCCAGGATTTGGGGCTTAATAGTCACATTAAAGTCACCGTAAACCACAGAAGGAAAAGAAAGGAAGGGGGAAGGAGGGAGGAAGGGTGGGAGAGAGGGAGGGAGGGAAGGAGGAAGGAAGGAAGGAAGAAAGGAAGAAACAAAGAAAAAAAGAAAGAAAGAATGGACTCAGGAAATCAAGGTAGGTAGTTAGTGTCTCACCATGGAAATATAAAAAAAGGAAATTATCTTTGCAAATCCAAAAAAGAAATGGAGTAAATGTGGATTTATTATCACATATATATTTATAGTTGTGAATTAGGGTTTTCTTCAGAATCTGGATATATATATCTTTATAAAAATTAAGAAATTTATATAGTTAATGTTGAATAAAAAGCTATTTCTTCAGCAAGTTTCCTGGTTTAAGATTGCATAATACATCACTTTATTGTTTTAAACAAGGGAGATGTAAAGATAAATGAAAATGTCTTAAAGGAACTTGAAAGCAGTCAGGGAAGGCAATGGATTTTTAAATGCATTGCATTTTTAAGTAATTAATTTCTGTAAAATGCTTTCAAATTGTTCGCAAGAATGCAATCCCTGCACTAAATGCAAAGCGGTCGTTTTGAAGCTCATACTAGAACCTCAGTGTTGAAGGTGAAATGTACACTTTCTTTCTCTGTGTAATTGGACAAAGAGAAAGTTAGTTTAGTGCCCAGACTAATATTTTACAAGAGGAGATGGGAATCAATACAATCTTCAAACTAAATAAGCTCTCACTGGTGTTCTTATTTCTCCTGTCATTTATGAAACAAAACGCCTTCAATGCTTCTGTCCCTATTTTTAATACAGCAAAAAATCTCTAAGCCAGACAGCATTGTTAACATAATGATAATGGTGACCTAAATTTCTCTTGGGTATTAGAATGTTAAAACATCATTTCATTTTGTTAATTTTCCATCATCACCCAAGTGTCTCATCTCATAAGTCTTAAAATTAACAGAATTGTTACCAAAGGCATCCAGTATTCAAATATATATGGCAAATCAGGAACCATGCAAAACACTTAGAATTAAAAATAAATAAAGCATGGTTTCTAAGATGTATGAGCCATAGAACTTGGTTCACACTGAGTTCAACTTACCTATGATTTTCAGTAAAGAAGACATTGACTCAACTTGAAAAACTGTAATTCCAGAAAAGGAATTCTTACTGTTTGTAATTTTATTTTTTATTTATTATTTGTCTCAAATTTTAAGTCTAACCATAAACCAGAATTAAAGCTAATTCAAAATTCAGAGGAATGCTGTCAGACCAAAGTCTTCAAACAGTAGAGATAAGCGAGTCATGGAGTCATGTCAAGAATGACTTTTTTTGTTTGTTTGCTTGTTTTTGTTTTTAATTCTTAACAAGTGAAGGTAATAGTTTCTCACTCTAGTTGGACAAGCATAGACTTTGGAATAAACACAATCCAGGTTCAGATTCTGAAGGTGTTTCCTACATGCTCAGTGCCTGCAGGTGAGGCACTTCACCTGTCTGAAGAACCATTTTCTGGATGCTAACAACGCAGTCAGACACCTCCCTGTGAGGGCCTCTGAGTGACCTGCGACAGATGAGCCGTCATTTCGTGGTAACTAAAGTTCATTAACCAGATGTAATGACGCTTACCTTTGAAATTATGAAAATGTGATTGCTATCAACAAAACTTGTGGGGGTGTATGGAGCTGCTACACATAACATGGTTCTAGGATGAACCTAAACTTTATGCTTCTGGGGAAGCAGGCTGGTGAACGGTGAGATCAACCCTTAAGCATTTATTTTTGAATTTAAACAATGGTGAGAAGTCCATGAATTTCTGTTTATGGCTTCTATTTATTTCAAATGAATGGTCCACGTTTGTTTTGCAGGAGGCCATGAGAGGAAGAGTGTGTTACGACAATTACAGCAGGGGACTAGCTGGGCGGATTCAAGACTTCGGACTTTGACAGTTTAGACTCAAGCCCCCACACCCTTGTGTCTTTCCTGTGTTTCTCTGGATAAATTACTTAGCCTGAGTCTCCATATATTCAAAAATGGGGCATCAATCGGGTTATTACTATAATTTAATAGGGTAATGCTTGCAAAGCATTAGCTTAGCACAGTCCTGGGCATGGAAAAATGACCCACAAAGGACAGCTGATGTAATATTGACAATGATAGTTGTTTCGATGCTGCAAAGCACTTTCCAGGGACAGAATGTAAACATCTTCTTTTAAATTATGGAAGCATTGCTCTTAAAGAATTTGGCTAGACCACAATTCGAGTATTTCTAGAGCTGAGGTTTCCCAGCTCTGCGTGGTGTTGAAATGGATGCAGCACTGAGGAGGCCCAAGACTGGAGACACTTCCTTCCACATCCTGTGACGTTCCACCGTTGTGCCCTGCCGCTCCGTGCGGGCGAGCCCTCACCTGGCAGCTACTTCAGCTTTAATATTTGGCACAGACCACACCGGTTGGAGAAGAAACTGTGTTTACTGCTTGGTCCTCAATTCGTAAAAAGACATGAGAGTCTAGATATCTTTCCAGGCTCAAACTAAGCCAAGGGAGGTACTCTTAAAGTGGAAAGGGTAACAAGAACTTCAAATATTCTGAAACCATCCTTCATTTATTTTTAGGAGTCCGATGGGGAGAGCTGCAAGAGTGCATTCTCAGATCGCACATCAGTAGAATTCACGGCCAGGATCGATTTCCATACGCGGTGACATTATTCAAAAACACAGATACGCCAGATCCGTGCCTCCCCAGGCACCAAAATGCACGGAATAAACACCTGTGACAATAACCTGCTAGTTCTGCTCCCTGAGGAGAAGAAGACATGAGCCTGTCATGTAGGACATGATCGGCGCCCCCAGGATGTAACCCACCCTCGTGCCTGACTTGAATGTCACCACACCGCCTTTCACAATTCGACGGTGCCTGATACTTGGCGAAGATGCTGCTCTGAACTCAGAGTTGTGCTGTTCTCATTCAGATTTCCAGCAAACCAGTGCAGGAAGGCGTCAGGACCACAGTGAGACACTGCATGGCCTGTCATCCCACCTCCTCCAGACCGGCGAGCACAGTGGCCTCGGGGCTGAGACCGGCGCTGCCCAGGACACTGGCCCCCGCTCACTCACAAACAAGGTGACTCCGAGTGGTTCCAGAGTCACAGACCCCTATCTCCTGAGCCTTCCAGGCTGCCAGCCTCACCTTCAACATGTGAGTGGATGAAGATGGTGCGGTGTACATACACAACGGGATATTACTCAACACGAAGAAAGAATGGACTTTTGCCATCTGCAGTACCCTGGATGGACTCGGAGGGCATCGTGCAAAATGAAGCAAGTCAGACAGAGAGAGACAAGGCCCTCAGTCTCATCTTTGGCATCTCGACCTGCAGGCTCGCCTGCCGTCAGCCCAGGCAGCCCTCGCCCAGTCTCCGAGTCCGGTCTTCCCGCTCTGTGGCTTCGCAGTGCCGCAGAGTCCCAGCCCCCGCCGTATGGACGGGGTCTTCAGCCCTCGTCGTCTCCCTCTCAGGCCCACCCTGTGCTCCACGCGCTTGCCTTCTTCTCCTGGAGGTGCTGCTCCCTCTCTCCAAGGTAAGCCTCCACCCATGTGTCACTTCCCAGGAGATGTGTCTGCATCCCACTGGTACCTTTGGCCTCTCCCAGCCCCGCCCCTCCTCCTCAGCACCCTCCTCATTTCACCCGTTCGCTCTTTTGCTTTAATGATTGTCTCACCGTAACCTCCAGGAGGGCAGGAAGCAGTCGTTGCCAATTCATCATGCTTTCCTGAGCAGGGTTAGAAACGACGGCGGGGGGAGGCGTGGGAGGGGATAAACTGGGAGCTCGAGGCTTGCAGATGCACACCCCTATATACAACATAGCTAAACAAGTTTATACCATAGAGCACAGGGAGCTACATTCAGTATCTCATAGTAACCTCTCGTGAAAAAGAACATGAAAACGAGCGTGTGGCGGGTATGTGACGGCTGAAACGTGATGCTGTGCACCAGAAGCTGACACAGTGTAACCAACTGTACTTCAACTAGAAAGAAAGAAAGAAAGAAAGAGAGAGAGAGAGAGAGAGAGAAAGGAAAGAAAGAAAGAAAGAAAGAAAGAAAGAAAGAAAGAAAGAAAGAAAGAAAGAAAGAAAGAAAGAAAGAAAGAAAGGAAGGAAAGGAAGAAAGGAAGGAAGGAAGGAAGGAAGGAAGGAAGGAAGGAAGGAAGGAAGAAAGAAAGAAAGAAAGAAAGAAAGAAAGAAAGAAAGAAAGAAAGAAAGAAAGAAAGAAAGAAAGAAAGAAAGGGACAGGATTCATCCCATGAACCAGATCTTCTTTGGGAACGTGTTGGGGTGTGAACGTTCTTCATCAACATAGCACTGCAGGGAGCAAGACGGGCAGGGAACGTCTTGTTTAGTGGCACCAACAAAGAGGCAGGTAACAGAGAGGCGTCCACGTATGTCACGTGGCAGAGGGCCTGCCACCCGGTGGCTCCTTCTGAAGCAGCACCTGAAGAGCAGCTCTTCCGAGGTGGCCGCGCACAGCGTCCAGAAGAGAAGGGTGTCACGAGCAATTTCATCAGAGTGAAGCAAAAGAGTCTGCAACAGACTCTCCAGAAGCCTAACGCGCTGGGCGAGGCTTCAGGTCGTCCCTCGAGTAAGAGGGCTCTCACCCCCTTGCCTTGGACGGGCCTGAGAGTGACGGGGACACAGCCTAGCGGCTCCGCTCTCAGCCTGCAACGGCACGGTGACTGACGCGCCGTCAGTACCCCTGGCAATCAGAAACACCGCAGTGACTCCCTTTCAGGCAAACTCAGGGCCTGGGGGAAGGGACTGGGTTCCCACAGGACATCATAAACATCATCCCTCATCTGTGCTCCCAGGAAAAAAGGCTCGAATGACTGCTCCAGGTCAGGGACGGGCAAACATTTTCTAGAAGGGCCGCATGGTAAATATTTTAGGCTTTGTGGGCCCCCTGGTCTCCATAGCAACTAATAAACTCTGCCACCGTGGTGCTGTAGCAGCCTTCAACCGTGAGTGGGCACCGCCGTGTGCCAGCAAAACTTTATTTGTGGAAACTAAATCTCAAGTAGGATTCATCTTTTAAATCATATAAAAATGCAAAACCATTCTTAGCTCAAGGTCCATACGCCACCAGGTGACAGCTGGATTTGGCCCCTAAGCCATCGGGTGAGAATCCGTGCTCTGGATCATTAAGAAAACCAAGAAAGAGCAGCAGTGAGAGAGTTCGTGACAGATTAGAACTTGAAACAAACACTAAAATGATTAAACGCATGCAGACATCCAAATACTGTTTTTGTTCAAATACTAAGGCTAAAGAAAGTTGCGATAGAAACCATGTTTTAAAACAGAAGATATAAACAGGTTAATGAAACTGGAAATGCAGCAAAAAGCTAAAAACAATAAATAAGTTCTTTATATTGCATAAAGGGTGAACAATTTCTACCATTTAAAAATCTTAATTAGACTAATGCAATATTTATTTTAAAAGTTTTAGCTAACTACTGGTAAAATTTAAAACATGGCATTTGCTTTCCAAACCACAAAGGAACAAAAAAGAAAGAATAAAGTGAAGAAAATGAAGTCCATATTGCAAAAATCAGGAAAAAATAATCAAGAAAATAATTCATTAAAAATGCAATATATCAAGAGAGGCCCAAGGCCTCGCATTCTCGTGTGTTCATTAAACAAGAGACGACCTTTGGAGTCACAGCTACAATTCACTCAGAAAACATAGTAAAGCAGGAAACGAATATTAAGAATTTAAGGGGAAAATTCCTCTTACACACTTCAAAACACTCTTGCAAATTACTACATGGTCAAGGAGGAAATTAAAAGTGCAATAATAGCAAAAATAAAACATGAATATTACAGATTAAAACCTACATAGCTAAAGCTGCACCCACAAGTACATTTATCCCCTCCTCTGCCCTCTATAGGGAAAGAAAATAAATGAATGTTCAGATTATGTATTTATAAAAGAATTTCAAGCCTTCCTAATGTAAAGAAAGCAGAGGGGAAACCATGATAAAGAAAAAGGCAGGAAGCAATAAAGCAGAAGAGCAAAGTCTAGAGTGGAGGGATGAACGCACGGAGGGGAGATCAGGTGGGGCGGGAGGGAGAGACATGGGGGCACCGGACGGGGTGGGGTGTCCCTTCCGTAGTCACGAGCCTACAGCTCAGAGGTGCCACTCGTGAGCCCAGTGGTGGTCCCAGTGGACGAGGAAGGGGAGTGGCTTTCCTTCCCTGGTGGGACCATCTTGTCCACTGCTTGTCTGCTGGCTCCCCCGGGGCCACGTGCCCTCCAGGGGTCATAATGCATGATGCAAAGCTACACACGGGGGGCTGCGTCCCTCAGTCTGCGCCCACACCCCTCCCCAGACCTCCTTGTCCTGAATCCTCCAGTTCTGCTCCTTCCAGCAAAGATCTCGGCCACTGCACACGTATCTGTTTATTACTCACCTCTTATCGCTACCATCCCATTCAGAACTCATTTTGAACTGGGCTCGGACCAGGGCTCTGCATTCTAAGTGGCCTCCCCATGCCCCCATTTCAACCCGGAAAGAGTCATACTAGTCTCTGGCGCCTTTGGTATCAGTTTCGCCCATGCTCAGTATCCAACAGCTGGATAGACCTGGGAGCTTTCCTTCCCTGCTGTGTTCAGTGGCTCCAGTCCCACTGGAGAAAGATGGTGGAACCAGCTACACACATTAGCCTCACCCGGCCAGATCCCTTCTCGAGGAGCCCTGTCTTCTCTTCTGTCGATGGACTTTCACCTGGAAACTGGGCGAGGGATCCAGACTTCACCCTGACGACATACGACTTTCACGGGACGATTTTTTTCAGTCACTTTGGGGATATAAGTCAGGCAGTATCTTCATCAGCCATCTAATTGCTTCACCCCTAGGAACACCACGGTCTAGTTTCCAGGGCCACAGATTCTGTGGGTCCCAGCCCCGCCACTGACATTGGAGCCTGGCTGCCATTTACAGAGATTACGTTCATTTTACCTCTAACCCTAGTTACCTGGGCTCGGACAGTCTGGAAAGCTCCGAGACATCTCCGAAAGCTACGGATGCCAGGCAAACCAGGTCCAGAGTAGCATTTCTTCAGTCAGCCCTGTCTGACTAGACACAGCCCACAGCTGGCGCCCCTCGCTGGACCGCTCCTCATTATCTGATGACAGGAGTGTCCTCCACGTACTCCAGAGGACACAGTGGCCGATGGACTCCCTACTCTCATATAATACATGCATTTTAAGATGACTGTCTAAAGACCGCCTGCAGGTGAGAGGCGGGCACTGTCTGTGTGCACGGAGACACGAGTGCCAGGCCGTGGAGTGAGTGCTGATGGCCCTGCGGCAGGACCTCCCACGTGGTGTCCGCAGCCAACAACGCGCGTCCTGACTGCGGCGAGGAGGAGTCGGTCTGTCTTTCTTCCTCTGCTAGCCTCGCTTTGACTTCTTTTAGGATATAACTTCCTTGCGGTTTTGCCATCTGGTGGGTTTCACTACTACGGTCCCTGTTCATCACCCCTTGTCCTGGAGCACTTTGTCCGTGTTTGTTGATTGAATGAATAAACTAGTACACCCACAATAGCTAGTACATGCCTGTACTGCATCATTTCTGTGTAAACGTGCTCCCCATGAAATATTCTTGTCAACAGTTATCCACTCTATTTCAAGCCACATGTGACCTTTTGTTTCAATTCTATCAATGGGATAGTGAACATTTAATCTGATGAGATAGTTGGCAATTTCAATGAAGGTAATCGCGGCTGCCGGTTCAGCCCAGAGGACGCCGCTTTTACAGAAGTGGTGGAGGGCAGGGTGGGGGAGGCCGCACGTTGAACTCTGGTCTTTGAGGGCCTCGTCGGGGTGGAATCTGGGCTTGCGATGTGACTCCTTCCATTCCGGTCACCTCTTCTCTCAGGCCAGTTGTCATCTGCTGGCCACGAAATGACTTCTAAATGTTCCATTCCTTGTGTTGGCACATGACAGACTGTGTTTAATTCCCATAAGGGGACGTCTCTATCTGGGTTGAAATGAAGGAAAAGGTTGAATTCAAAGGTCGCATGTTTTTCTTTGTAAAGATCACTAAATAGTGGGGTATGAACACGCTGTATGTTTGAAGGACAATACAGAGAGGGAGAAAGATGAATTTATCTCCTGTTCAGACTCGGTTTCTGTTTGATTTCACTGAAATAATTGCCACTGAATATCTCCCCACAGGTCAACTTCATTCTCTTGGAAATGGACAACCATGTGAAAAAAAACCCTTAACATCACATTCAGACCGAATTCAAGGCAGGCCAACATCAAAATGTGCAGTAACATTTATCTCCTCTTTCGAAGCTCCTTTGTCCTGTTTCTTCCTCCCTCAAACCCACTCTACATTAATTTATTGTTATTAGCCTCTTCCGCCGAAACGAGTCTGTCACACAGTGGATGTAATAATACGCTGTTTAGCATTCTCTGCGTAGGGTAATACAGGCCTTGAATGACAATGCTGGTCATTTCTTTGTATGAGAAAAGCCTGATGATCACATTGAGTACCATGAATATTTAACTGGAGAGACCTGTTTGTGAATGTGTGTGTTTCTGCGTGCTTATGTTTGCCAGACTCTGATATCCACAGTGCAATGATCCCTAACCAAGAGTGTGCGAATAAACAACTAATGTAAATTCCAGACACCACAGGACATCCAGCGCCAGTGCTCTGGGATGTGATTAGCTTCCGCGTCGTGGAACTCTGTGGAACCAAGATGGATCTCCGTGGAACTTGACAACGGGAGAAAAACAGAAATGGAAAGGGAAAAAACAGAGTCCGAATGAAACAACAGGCAGATAAATACAAGCTGGAAGTCATTAGTGTCAATTACCCTGGTTCTGCTCATCTGTGACCAAATATGAAAATGGTTTTGGGATTGCGCTGCTGAAAAATTCAACAGATAGAGAGATTTGGGGCATATTAATATCCTTCTGGAAGGCTTAATTTGGGGTGTAGGGGAATACAGTCTTATGTTTCGTATTTTTAGTAACTCTGATGAGCAGCACTTTCTAGAGAAGACTGACAATGACAACAAATGGATTCCATGGGCGGGAAGACGGCAGAAGGGCGAGATGCTCTCTCTAAAGCACATTCTTTCTGTTTAAGAGAAGAAAAAAAACTGCCTTTATAATATCAGAAATCGCAGATTAAAAGGACAGTCGAAATACTTGGTAAACAGGAAGAAAAAATTCGTTGTTTTGCTTAGGGCCACTGAAGGAGGGCTGCACGCTGTTTACACCGCCTGCTGTGTTTGGCGGACGGGAGAGAGGGCGGGAGGTTTACGAGAGCGCCAGTGCTGCGCTCCCAGCACCGCACCTTCCCCAACACACACACACACACACACACACACACACACACACACACACACACACACACACACACACACACACACACACACACACACACACACACGAGTAAGGACCAGGGAACATGCACCCAGCCGACAAGTGGTCATCATTTCAGATGGGAGGGGGTCGGACGAGACCACAGACCAGGGAGTCTGTAACCGCTGGGCTGGGCGCGATTTCATGGGGTTAGATGGAGAGTCAGAAGATGCACATCCAATCCTCATCCCCGAATCCCTGGAGAAGCTGCCGCTCGGACCTTTCAGGCTCGATTACTTCACCTTCAGAGTGACAGCGTGGGACTTAAGGGTCCTCAGGACATTTTGGTTTCGTATTTAAGGAAAATGTCAATAAAGTCTGATATGTGCACACGTTTAGCACAGGTATGTTTAGACTGAACACACCTTTACCCTGTTGAGTCTTCCAGCTCATGGCCTTCCCCTTGGTCTAGATCTTTGACTTCTTTCATCAGCACTTGGTAGTGTCCAGCACACAAGTTCTATATGTGTTTTGTCAGGTTTACACCTAAGCAGCTGAGCAATTATTTTTTTTGGAGCAACGATAAATGGTATTATACTTGCAATTTTGGTTTCCACATCTCCACAGTTTGTATACGGAAATACAGCTAGTTTTCCTGTGCTGATTTTGTATTCTGTGGGCTTGCTAATCTCACTTACTAGTTCAAGGAGGGTATGGTGAGTTTTTGTTTACTTATTTGTAAATTGTTGAGATTTTTTTACCTAGACCTTCATGTTATCTGCAAGCAGGGACAGATTTCTTTCTTCCTTTCTGATCTATATGCATTTGATTTCCTATTCTTTCCCTCTTGTAATGGCTAGAATTTCCAGTGTTGTGTTGGATAATAGCAATGTGAATATCCTTGCTTAATTCTCAAGTTTAGGGGAAAGCATTTACCACTCCACCGTTGACTTTGAGGCTAGCTGTAGCATTTTGTAGATGCTGTTTATCAAGTTGGGGCCATTCCCACCTATTCCTCACTTTTGAGGATTTTTTTTTTATCATGATTGGGTATTGAATTTTGTCAAATGCTTTATATCACGTGATTTTTGTTCTCTAGTGTGTTAATACAGAGGATTACATTCATTGATTTTTGAATATTGAACCAGTCTGACATCCCTGGAATAAGTTCCATCTAGTCATGTTGTATAATTGCTGAATTTTATTTGTTAGTATTTTGATATATGGTTTTCATCTATCATCATTAGAAGATCCGTATGTAAGGTTTGCAGTTTCCTTCCTTCCTTCCTCTGTCCTTTTCTGTCTTTGTATGATTTTGCTATCACTTTACTTCTGGCTTCATAACATAAATCAGGAATTGTTCAGTTATCTGCTGTTTCCTTGAAGAGGCTGAAGAGAATTGGTGTTAATTTTTCATCGTTTTTTTATTTTTTTAAGTTTTTGGGTGAAGTCCCCAGTGAAATGAGCTAAGCCTGAAGATTACATTTGAGAAATCTTTGAAGAATACTTTCCTTGGATACAGGGTTCTAGGTTGGTAATTCTTTTCTCACAACACTGCAGAAATGTTGTGCCACTGCCTTCTGACCTCCATGTTTTTTCTCAGAAACCCACTGTCACTTGAATTGTTTTTCCCCTAAAATTAATTTCTTTTTTCCTTATTTCAAAACCTTCACCTTTAGTTTTCAAGTCTGACGATTACAAGTCTTGGTGTGGATTTCTCTGGATTTATACTGTTGGACTTCTCTTAGCTTCTTCAATCTGTAGGTTTATGTATTTCACCAAATGGGAAATTGTTAGCCATTATTTCTTGGAACAATGTTTGAGCCTTTCCCTCTTTCTTCTCTAGGACTGCGATGACACAAATGTGAAATCTTTTACTTTAGCCCCATAGGTACTGTAGATTCTGTTCACTTTTTTTTCCCAACCAATTTTTTCTTTGTTGTTCAGACTGTGATTTCTATTGTTCTATCAAGCTCAATGATTCTTTTTTTTTTTTCTGTCCTGTTCGTTCTCCTATTGAGCCCACTCATTTAGGTTTTATTTTGGTTAATACATTTTCCAATTCCATGTCTCAGTGTCGTCCTTCTTCATAGCTTCTTTTCTGCTGCTGAGCCCTTGTGTTTATTTTCTGAGACTTTCTATTATTTTATCTGTTATAAGCATATTTGTAATTACTTTGAAGAGTTATGACAGCTGCTTCACAATTCTGTCAGATGATTCTGATATTTCTGTAATCTCAGTGTTGCCATCTGTTGATTGTCTTTTCTTATTCAAATTGAGATTTTTCTGGTTCTTGGCATAATGAGTGATCTTTTCTTGTTGAAATTTGGACATTTAGGGTATCACATTATGAGATTCTGGATCTTACTTAAACCCTCTGTTTTAGCTGTTTTTTTTTTTCTGTTGTTGGTCTGACAATGGCTGATACCACCCTGTTAGAAGGGGGGGGGGGGGGCAGGAGCATCTTCTTACTTCTCCCCACTTGGGTCCCTATTGGCATCACAATGGGGTGGACTCATTACTACTGGGAATTTGTGACATTCCTGACTCTCCATTAAGCCTCCTCTGCACTGCCCCATTGGGAAGTGGGAGCAGGCAAGTCCATGCCTACCTGATGGTCTCCACTGACACCATGGAGGCTGCCACCTGCTGGGATAGAAGTCCTGCCTCCTGCGCAGCCTTCTCTGATACCACCTTGGGGAGGAATTTTGGTTCCTCATTACAGCCTTGCAAGGGTGGAGGTCTAGGTGCCCACTTAGTTTCTGCTGGGATAGGTGGGGCTGAGTGCATTTTTTTGAGGTGTGTGACTGGAGTAGAGTGGTTAACACCTAAAAACTTTATGGTTTCCTCAGCTGCCACTTTCTTGATCCTCTGGGTAGAGAGGAGACTTGCCAGAATTTTTATGTGTATATACTTGATGGTATTTCTGGGTTGCTGGCTTCTTAAGTCTAAGATACATGAAGCAAAAAGAAAATTCAGATAATGCACCACTGTGTCATTTCTTGTATACAGAGGTCCTTAGCTGATCTGCCCTCTTTATTCCACCTTTCAGGGTTTCCTTATGTTCATTTTATACATAGTGTCCAGTGGTTTTTTTTTTTTCATTGTTTTTAATGGAAGGGATAGGAAAAAGTACTTCTACAACATCTTTCTGAAAGCATAAGTTCTATAGGTCAATTCTGAAATATGTTATGAGACATAAAATTCTTTAAAATTATACAGCCACATTCTCTGGCTATGAGGCAGTAATTTTAGAAATAAATAATAAAGCTTTAAACAAAAAACCATCTGGTTATTAAATAACAACTTGAGTTAAAAAGAAATCAAACCATTACAGGGCATTTAAAACTAACAATAATAAAAAGTTTATGCCAGGTTGTCAAAGATTTAGTCAAAGAGAAATTTATAGATATAGTGCATTAATTTTTTAAAAGGAAAAGTGAAAATAAATCATTTAACTGTTAAACTCCATAGGTTTTAAAGGGTTATCAAGACAGCCAAGAGGAAGGAAATAAAAATAAAAGTAAATGAATCAGGAACTAAGAAAAAATAAAGGTTGTACTTTTTAAGCTATATTCAACAGTTGACTTCTCAGAATAACAATGCATAGACAAATTTTTGACAGATAAAACCAAAGACACTAAGAGAATAAACCCACAATTATAGAAACTTGGTATTAAGAAGGAAGTCCTTACTATAGATAGATAAATATTTTGAATTATTGAGAATAACTTTTAAAATTTTACATGACAAATGTGAAGTTTTTATAAAAATGAATTGCTCTCCAGAAGATAACTATCAAAGCTGACTTACAAATAAGAAGAAAATCTTCAAAAAGTAAAATTGAAATTGAAAATTTCGGGATACAAGGCTAATATAGAAAAGCCAATTACTTTCCTATATACCAACAATGAACAAGTGGAATTTGAATTTAAAAACACAGTATCATTTACATTAGCACCCCAGAAATGAAATACTTGGGTATAAATCTAACAAAATACACAGAAGATTTATACATTGAAAACTACAAAATTCTAATGAAAGTTATCAAGGAAAATGGAGAGATATTCCATGTTCATGGATAAGGAGCCTCAATTTTGTCAAGATGTCAGTGCTTCCCAACTTGATCTATAGATTCAAATGCAATCCCAATCAAAATCACAGGAGGTTATTTTAAGGATATTGACAAACTGATTCTACAAACTGATTCTATGTGTAGTGACAAAAAGCCAGAATAGCCAACACAATATTGAATGAGAAGAACAAAGTTGGAGGACCAAGCCTACCCAAATTCAAGACTTACAATAAAGCTACAGTAATCAAGACAGCATGGTATTGGCATAAGAGTAGACAAGTTGATCAATGGAACAGAATAGGGAGCCCAGAAATGGACCTACAAAGGAGTAAAGGTAACACAGCTCAACAAAGATAGTCTCTTCAACAGACGGTGCTGGAATTTCCACGTGAAAAAAACATTAATCTGGACACAGACCTTCCACCTTCACAAAACTGACTCAAAGTGGAATACAGACCTAACAGTGAGGCAAAACAACAAATAAAACTCCCAGAAGATAACACAGGAAACAACCTAGATGACCTTGGACATGACTGACTTTTTAGATAAAACAGAAGAGGCAAGATCCATGCAAGAAACCATTGATAAGCTGGACTTTGTTAAAATTTAAAACTTCTGCTCTGAGAAAGATAATGTCAGGAGACAACACCAAATGCTGCCAGTGAAGTGGAGCAACAGCAACACACTCCTCTCCAGTGGGGACACAAAATGGCACAGCCACTTGGGAAGACAGTTTGCCTTTGGTGGTTTCTTACAAAACCACACGTAGTCTTAACATACAACCCAGCGATCACACTCCTTAGTACCCAAAGGACTTGAAAACTTACATCCACCCAAAACCCTGCACACGGATGTTTATAACTTTATAAACTTTATCCATAATGGCCAAAATTTAGAAGCAACCAGGATGTCTTTCAGTAGATAAACTGTGGTGCATCCAGAGAGTGGAATATTATTTGGCCCTAAAAAGAAAGGAGCTATCAAACCATGAAGAAACATGGAGGAACCTCGAGTGCATATTACTGAGTGAAAGAACTCAATCTGAAAAGGCTGCATAATGTATGATTCCAAATATATTACGTTCTGGAAAAGGCAGAGCGATCGAAACAATAAAGATCTGTCGTTGCCAGGGGTGGGGGAAGGGAGGGATGGGTAAGAGAGGCCCAGCGAGATTTCAGGGCAGTGAGAATACTCCGTGTGATGCTGCAGTGGGGGATACGTGTCATCACACATTTGTCCAAACGCCCAGAATGCACAACCCCAGGAGTGAACCCCAATGTCATCTGTGAACTTTGTACGATAACGACGTGTCAGCGTAGACTCATCAGTCACAACGCGTGTGCTTCTCTGGCGGGGGGTGCTGACACTGAGGGTGGCTGTGCACGTGTGGGGCCAGGAGATAACTTGAGAAATCTGTCACTTCCCCTCCACTTTGTTGTGAACTTAAAACTGCTCTTAAAAAGGCTTCCTTTTTTTAAAAAAAATGTAACATAAATGACAAACACAAAAATGTTGCAAAATCTTTGACAAATTATCTTTTTATATATAAAAAAAATCTCACAAATCAAAGGGCCCGGGAAATTAAAAATATAAAAACTGAAAAAATAATGATTCCCAAATAGAATATTTGCTCAAACTGGCATTTTGTTTAAAACAAATCCACTGTTGAAAATTCTCAAAATATACTTTGAATTCAAAATGAAATAAATGTATATACGCATATATATACACACACACATCTTACACAGGTTTCATCTGAAACACAATAAGGCACAACAGAATTTCACTAGTTGACAAGGGGAAGAATCACTCTGACTCATGGAGGAGAGTCCCAAAATGACAAGCTTCGAGGAGCAAATGTCCCGGATGTGCCCTGAATATGGCTGTCGCCTTCTGCAAGGGCCACCGTCCGAGGGAGGGGCTGTATTTTCTCCTACGGACTGATGGTCCTGGGGGAGACAGACCTTTCCGGGCACCCACCTGGAAGACACACTTGGACCAGGACCCGGAGGGAGTGACTTCGTGGAGCCTTGGGTCACCATGTCCGGGCAGTGGCAACAAGAAGTCAAAAAGACTGTTGGACAGTGAGATGCTCTGTCTCTCCACACAGTGGCAAGCCCGCCCACCTCGTCCCAGCCTCCCAGCCGTCCTGGGTCCCCTGAGGACAGAGCTCTCACGGCTTCATCACCCCTTCCCACTGCTGCTCTGTGCGTCCGGGGTTCTCCATCCTCCCGTGAGCACTGAATATTTAAACATAATCTCTATCAAGTGTGGAAACTTCCTCTCCTGTTATTTTGATCTATTTTATTAATAAAAATGCTGTGTGATTTCAAACATTTTCATCCCATAAATACAGGCCGAACAATATCATGCTTCCTTTAAGCATCGCATATTTATCGCAAGTTTTTATTAAAAATAGGAAATAAAGGGAAACAGAGAAGCAGTCACTGATTCTCCCATAGAGACCGGTGCCTTCTCTGTTTTATCTTTAAATTGTGAGAACAAAGCAAGCAGAAGTTGCTGATCCGGGAATTGTGTTTTTTCAGATGCACATTGCTGAGCGCCAGGGCTCTTCTTCCCGGGTCCCTTTCTCTGTGTGGCTTCTCTCTCCCTTCCTGGAACTTGTTTTCACCTTCCGTGACCTTTAGAAGTGCCCGGGAAACACGTGGCAGCCCTGCATCTTACCAGCTGTGGCACAGGGGCCTTCGGAAAACCTCCCTGGTGCCTGAAAGGTTTCGTGACCAAGGGCGCGCAGGGGAGGGAGGGGGCCTTGGCAGTTTGTACCTGACTTCACAGCATAATCTAATCCAGATTTTAGAAATAACTCTTGGTGGGCCCGACTGCCTGCAACGCTGCCTGGTTTCCTGGTCCTGGAGGCTCAGCGCTCGGAAAAGCCCGATCCTCTCTCCTGCTAGAAAGGCTGCCCGCTGGCTGTCAGCCGTGCGAGTTCCAGGGGCGGTGGCACTGACGTCCCCGAGTCGGGCACCATCCTCAGGACGTGTCGGGAGGGGAAGGCTAGCTCCTCGGGGACCCGCAGGCCGGGGGTTCCTGACACCTGATGCACAGTTGCAGCTGGGCTGGTCACAACCATAAAGTGCTCCGTTCTCCCTCGGCTCTTCCCTCCCCTCCTCCTGCCAGCCAGGCTGGCCCACGGCTGACACCCATGTGTGAGTGGGACAGAATTCAGCTGTCAGCTCAGTGGTGCAGAAACGTGCTGGCCAAAAAGAAAAACAAAAACAAAACAGAACTGTAAACTTTTAGCAGGATATGAAATGCTAGCTTCTTGGTGAAAAATTGGCAGCCAAGACACAGAGAAGAATGTAATTTTTTTGCAAGTAAATTTACCCATTAAATCTGCTTCCCCTCCCTCCTTCCCCACCTGCATGAGGCTCTCACATAAGGATGCACCTCGGAGAGGAGCTGTCACAGGAGACAAGGGACACACACAGACACTCAGCCAATCAGCTCCTGGTACCAAACTCCATCAGGGTCTCAGGCCTGCTTCCCTCACCAGCGGAGCACTGACCGAGTTAACCAGGCAGCCTGGTTCCTTTAACAGTCACTGTGCTGAACAACTTGACTAGCGGGGCCAGGAGGACCCATCAATCTGACTTCTCCTGCCCAACAGGGCTTCCGCGGAGGAAAGAAAAAAGAGGCTGAGAAAATGGAAAGCATTATGCGAATGCTTTTTAGTGTTTCCAGGGAGGATGGAGAAATGGGAGGGAACAACAGGGGGAAAAAAAAAAAAGGAAAAGAAGAAAGGGAGGCACATGACTGAAATCCAGCAGAGACAAGTACAAATCAATTATCCTAAAAAGCAGATGTAAAAGGAAGCCGCATATACAGCAGGCACTTACATTGTATTAAAATAACGCTGAAATTACAGACCTGTCACCCGCAGACCTGTGGAGGCGTCGCTCCCTGCGCCCTGAGGTTTAGTGTCTCCCCGGGAGGGATGGAGCCAGGCTGACGGGGAGACCCTGGGCAGAGGCGGTCAGGAACCCGTGGAGGCCGCCCCTCCCCTGCAGGTGGCATCAGGTGTGCAGTGCCCCCCCAACGTGGCCGTGCTTTCCCTCGTCTGCGCCCTGTGCTCCGGAAGCCAGCATCCTCGAGGGGAGTGCAAGTACCACTCCCACCAAGATGTTAAAAAGGAGCCCACAGCTGGACCGCAGAGCGTGAGAAGGCAGCGTGGCAGATGAGCCACCTCTTCATGGGAGTAAGAGGACGACTCTGACGAGGACGAGAGCTTCCTTCCTCCGTGAGCACGAGCAACAGGAACTGGGAAGGGCTGACGGGTACGAGCCGGGACGTGTGGCTTCCCTTCTCAACCCCTGAAAGCAGGAGTGAACGCTCCAGACCGCGCCGACACGACGTCTCTACAGTTTTATTTTCCGAATGTCTCTCTCCTTGACCTTTACAACAACACTAGTAGATCATTTTTAAGCAGAATATTTTATATTTTTTTTTCCACCACTAAAAAAGAAAACAATGCTTGAACCCTTCCAATATGTAACTTTCAGTTAAAAAAAAAAAATCCCTGGGACTAAGGAAAAGGCTGCTTCCTCATTAAGGAACTGCCTCGCCTGGTCCGCACGGAGCCCAGGCCGCCCCCGGGCGCGGCGCGGGGGCGACGGAGCAACCCCTCGGCCGGGGAAAGCTCCGTCCGCCCGACGCCGGCCGGCTTTGTGCTGCTCGCGGTGTCTCCTGGCAGGCTGCTGCTTTACTGTTCAACTGAGCGCTGGTTTACAGACAAAGGTGGCCCTGTCAGAAGTTCTGAGCAGCTCAAAGCTAACTGCTGACCCTAACAGGCCCAATTAGCTGCTACAGGCTCGGCAAGGCAGCCCCTGGGACCCATCCTTTCTTGCTCACATATTGTGAAGCTCTCTCTGCGTCGGTACCTTGGCTCCGGGCTTTGTAGTCACCACTCAACAGATCAGAGGTTTATTAGGAAGAATGGTGGCTGTGTCGGCCTCCGCAGGCCCAGACACAGGCATCCCAAACGGCTGCAGGCACGACAGAGAAAGCCGGGCTCCACGGGGAGGGACGGGCACCCAGGGTGCTATTTTTAGTGAGGGTCTCAAACGATGCCCTGATGGCTGCAAATCGATGAGATAATCCCAAGCATTTAGTCCAATACACTCCCCAGTCAACACTGGTTACAGGACACCCGCCGGCTGGACCCCCCAAAGTGGGGTGCACCCAAGTCCTGACAGTAGGCATGTCCCTCCCGCCGCCAGACCTGCCTGACCTGAGCTCAGGAACACACACACACAGACACATGCACAAGCATTCGCTTGCTTTTACCTAAAATCCAACCACATTCTTGTTCTAGAATCCACATGTGATCACGGCAGAAAATATGGAAGATGGACGAGGAGAAGACAAAAAAAAGAGAGGAGGAGGAGGACCTATAACCCCCCGGCACAGCACGCGGACTTCCGGGCACCAGGGCGCTACCATGTTATTTAAGACGCCCCCTTTCCATATTCTTTTTCGCCTTAAGGCACTGCAAGATATGGAATACAGTCCCCTGTGCTGTGCAGCAGCACCTGTTGTTCATCTGTTTTATGTGTGTGTCTGCAAACCTCAAACCCCCAATTTACCCCTTCCGCCCCCATCCCCCGGTAGCCGTAAGTCTGTTTTCTATGTCTATGAGTTTGCTTCTGTTTTGTAAATAAGTTCGTTTGTCATTGTTTTTTAGATTCCATATATATATATATATATATATATATATATGCACACACACACAAAAAAGACGCCTCCGAAGTGTTATGAGTGGAGACAGCGTAACACTCTGTCCTGTTCTGTGCTTGTTTCTCATTCTCTGATACTTTTGGCCACTGAATCGTGTTCAATGTTTTTGTTATTATGAGCATTCTACCTAAAGCTTTTTCCATATTTTTAGGTGATTGTCTTAGGATTTATTTTTACAATAAAATAATTCCAAGTTATCAAAAGATCCTGACCCATGTCACCAAATCGTCGTCTGAGAGAACTGAAGTGTCTTTTTCTCTGCTGGGAAATGTCTGGCAATGGTTGACCAGATATTCACCAGGGAGGTGTTACACTTTTGGAAATATCTGTCCAACTTTATGTTAGATTATTATTATAATTGAACTTTTGCCATATGTTTGTTCAAAGTTTGTGGAAATTTTTGTTTGTGTCTTTCATCCATTTATCTACTAGGTTTTTAACAGTTTTTCCAGTCAATTACATGATCTTTTTATACAGCATATAGTTCTCCTTCACTGTAATTAAGTATTCCAGGTTGTTTTATTCAATGCTTTTAAGTACAGACATATGTTGTCTACATTTTTATCCTAGTCAGACCTCGGTTTTCCTATTATTCCTGTCTTTTTATCCCACTTTCAGTGTTCTCATAGAATTTTTATACTTTTCTTATTATTTCACTATTTTGATGTTCTAATGCAATTAGTTATTTGAGAAGTCCACTGTGACTTCTGAATGGCAAATGTCTTTTTTGTTTGTTTGTTTCTCTTACACCCTTGTTTATCTTAGTTAATCCTGTCTCTTAATTGACATTTTTGGTAGATGATTGTAGATTCACTTGCAGTTTTAAGAAACAAAACAAAGAGATCCTTGGTATACTTGGCTCACGTTCCCCCAGTGCCAACATTTTGCAAAACCACAGCGTAATATCATAACCAAGACGCTGACACTGACAGAACCCAGTGGCCTTGTCCGAACTTCCCGTTTCACTCATGCCCACTCGTGTGAGTGAATGCAGGTGTGTCCCTCATCAACCTGCCCTCCCAGCCACGACAGGAACAGTTCTGACATCGCAGGGACCCCTCCTCCTACCCACTCATAACCACATGCAGCTCATTTCTCCCCACCTTCCCTCCCTCTCCTTAAGCCTTGGCGATCTCACCTCCATTCCCAAAGCTCCATTATAACAAAAATGTTATGTAAATAGAACCGCGCAATCACTAACCTTCAGGGCTGACCTTTTTCACTCAGCTATTGCTGTCCACCAGAAATTAACACATTATAAATTGACTATACTTCAATTTTTAAAAAAAAGAAAGTAGAAAGCAACAAAAATTGAATTTCTCTGTCACTAATTCTCATTCGTTCAGATTTCTTAAGGCCGGACAGGACGTGCATAACCAGTGAGGCACTTCTCCTTCACACCCTGTGTGTCTGGACACCTGGGGGGCAGTGAGGGCCATCACTCAGGGGGGCAGCAACGGAACTCGGGTGCCCCTCCCCGGACAGTACCCCTCATCCACAGGGAAGACTTCAGATGAACAAGTCAGACACTGCAGATTCAAACGCCAGCTTGGACACCTCTGAAATACGTGACTTCAGGCAAATTTAACTCCAAAATTTAACTCCAGTGGAGTCCTCGGCCACCTGCACAATGGGAACCGCGGGAGCCACCTCGGGGCACCTTCGTGGGAGCGTCATTACACCAGCTTGCACTGCAGGAGTGAAAACAGTCACCCAGACCAACTTTGCCGGAGTTTTTACAATAATGAAAAAAAGTCAACGTTCTGTTAAAACTCACTTTCAACTGCTGTGGAGAGCTGCCAGGTTTGTCAGTGATTACAGAAAAGCAGCAAAACCACGCAAAGCTTTGAGCCAATCATATTTTCCTCGGCTCCAAGAAATTTCTCTGTTGTGGGTCAACTTTCTTTCAGGGAAAGACTAAATCCACTCATTGGTCACCCATCACAATCCCGCCGGCTATATTCTGGGGTTTCCCACTTCTGAATGCTGGGTTCAAGACAGAGGCTCAGTAACTTGAAGTATTTGTTGCCTTTGAAACAAAGTCTCTTTATATTGGATACAAGTGCATGCATAGAAATGATCAATATTGGAGACTATTTCCCTAAACAAGCTTCGGCAGAGAGAAGGCATTCTTCAAGATTGGGGTTAAACAGGTAAAATGAACACCTCCCCCCCCCAACCCCAGACTGGCTGTTAAGTAACACCTCTCCACCTGAAAGCACGTATAAGCAATGGTTTTCTATCTGTAATCGGAGCAGGTCTGTCTAAACCATGTGAACAGGTCATGGTGTTTCACCAAGAGGCGAGAGCCCAGACCAGCTGCTTTCTGTGTAATGTTATTATGTTTGGATACGTGTGTTTCAAATTCGTATAGAAATTTAAAACACAATTTAATCACTAATTTTCTGAACCAAAGCGAGGGCCACACAGCAATCTCTGTGCCACGAGCTCTGTGTTAGCCTCCGGACGGTGGCCACACACGCGGACCTCCTCCTGCTGTGCTTCGCTTTCTTGTGGTTCAGAGACACTGCATTTCCTCAAGTTGAAGGTTTGCGACAACCTTGCGTCAAGCAAGTCTGTCGGTGCCATTTTTCCAACAGCATCTGCTCACTTCCTGTCTCTGTATCACATTTTGGTAATTCTCCCAATATTTCAAACTTTTTCATCGCTATTATATTTGTTTATGGTGATCTGTGCTTGGTGGCTTTTGCTGTTACTACTGCAAAAAGATTACAACTTGCTGAAGATTTGAGGATCAAAGAAAATAAATGACTTCTTCAAGATTATATAATCAGTGCTGGAGACGGAGCCAGAATGGTGTTATTTTTCTCACTAAATCACATATCTCTTTGGTAAAGGAAATGTAAATGATTAAACAACAAAATCACCACTCTCATTTTTAAAAAGGCTCAGATGATGGTTAGCACCTTTTAGCAATGAAGTATTTTTTAATTAAAGTAGGTACATTTTCTTTCAACATAATGCTATTATTGCATATTTAACAGGCCACAGTAGAGGGTGAACATAACTTTGATCTGCACCGGGAAGCCAAAACTTCTTGTGACTCGCTTTATTGTGGCATTCACTTTACTGTGGTATCTCTGAAGTCTGCCTGTTTCTCTTTCACTCTTAAAATTGTACAAAAAAGAGTTTAACTTGGTGGCCTCAATATCTGAATACCCTAATCCACAAGCCCTCTCCTAGCTGAACAAATGTTTACCCCCCAGATTTCCAACAATTCCTTAAGAACACAAAATGTGACCTGCGTGCACTCCTCCAAAGAGGAGTCCGCTTCCACGAGCTCAGCTTACGTCTTGAAACCTTGAGGATCTTGAATATTCAATGGCCAAGATTTCAATATCTTGAAATCTGGCTTTCAATTCACACTTCCCTGAAACTAGTCTCTCAGTGGTCCCCAGATGCCTTGGCCTCTCAGATCTAATATCCTCTGGTTCAAGTTCTCACTTCTCAACCCCCGCGGTGAATTAAAGCCACCCTCCTCTCATCTGCAAGTTTCTCTGGAACCCGGGCTTCTTTGTTCGTACTTTGACAAGCAGAGCAAGTCAGAAGTGGTGCCAGTTCCGACCCGCCTTGAAGAGGTGACAGGACCCGCGGCAGCCTGGGGTCCTGAGCAGCTGCGGAAGAAGCGGGACCACCTTCTCGAGAGCCCAGCTGGGGAGTTCCCGGGCGGGTGTGACGTGGGACCCAGGGCCCAGCCTCCCTGCCATCTTCACCAAACTGCCTGTCCTGGGGTGGAGCTGTCTTGGACCCTCTGGACAGTCCAAGCCACCAGCTAACCGCCACAGAGGGCCCTCAGTCAGGAGACACGGTAACGTGGTGGCTGTTTTAGATGACGAAGTCTTAGAGTAGTTTCTAGGAAGCAAAGGCACCTGGAACAGTTCCGTGCATCTTAGGACCCTGCTGGGCCAACACTTGACTTTGGCTGATTGTGGTAACAACTTCAAGTGTTACTTTCTCCTACAGCCCCGTCCTGCTGTGCTCGTGATGAGAAGTGCTCTGAACTTGCCCGTCCCCGTCTGATGGAACCGTCAAGCCCAGACCTCAGCGCCAGGGCGCCCTCCGCTGACCCCTCAGCTGAAGGACGGAGATGTCCCGCTGTGAGGCCTTCCAGCCGCCTTCCTCAACTCGGGGCCGTTTGTTCGATTTGGGTTTTCACGTTCACACCTGTTTGCAGTGTAAAGCCGGTGCAGACTGAGAAGCGTCTCATCAGTTGCTCTAGACGGGACTCTGCTACTAATGAAGCCTAAGCGCTCGTCTCCTTCCCCTGACAGCCTCGTTTCACTGGGGCTTTGCACTGAGGATCCGTGTCACTACTGCTGAACTGTCTGCTGTCAACAAGCATTTCTTCCTTCTTTGCTTCTCAGGCACTTTATTGTATTGTTGACACTAATAGCAACAAGCAGGACTTCATGCCACTGTTCACACGAATAAATCTAGTCACACTTACTGCTCCAAGTTGCTAAACTTCATGTTTGTGTTCTAAGTTATCTACCGCGCATTGCTTTCATGATGTCACTTCTACATCAACTTACTAAAAAGACATGAACAAGGGAAGGCCTCTGGTCTTATACGAGAGAGCTCTCCGAAAGTTAATATCAATGTATGCTGCGCATATATTAATACCTTTGGATTACTCTGCTTGTTTATAATAAGCCTGGTTTCTAACAGTTTCTAAGGCACGTGATTTGGCAAACGTATAAGCTAAGCTGTTTGAACAACGTGGCTTCTCTCTCTTTAAAGAAGAGCTCAGAGGTGAGGCAGGAAACCCCAGTGGCAGGGGCAGCTCTGCCCCGAGAGACCATCTGGAGCCCCGTCTGGATGCTGGCCTCTGAGTGCGTTCCCAGCAGTGGGGAGGGGGACAGAGGAGGCCCACGCTCCCTTCCAAGGCCGTTACGCTGAGTGTGTTCACCTTCTCTCCATCTGCAGCCCTTTGACCGTAACTTTGTCACATGGCCTCCCCACTGGAGGGAGGCTGGACCACACTGTCTCCAGGTATGAGGTGATCAGTCAAAGGAAGAGGAGGAAACCAGGAACCAGGGACACTCACCTGTCACTGTCACAGACTCCGTCGTTCAAGTACCTGATGGAGCTAATGTCCCTGGGAGACAGCTGCATGTGGTCTCTCCCTCCACGCTGACTCCCAGACATCCCAGCATTTCCGTAAACAGTTTCCCGACACGGATTCCACGTGTTCGCCTGAATCCCTGTAACAAAAGTTTCACGATCCTCTTAACAAAGGAATGGAATTGAACTTGACATCCTTTGTTCTTCACGAACTTCTGGTGGCTCCTCGCGATGAAGTCTTCTCCTGTGTATTTACAGACCCTTCAAAAATGCATTATGGCATTTGCTCAGGATTGAAACCAAGCTCACCAATCTGTGTTTAATACCTTCTGCCTACCTCACGACTCTCTCTGAAAACTAGACTGTTTGCCCCCTCTCTTGTTTCCAGCCCCCCTCGCTTCCCGGGTCCACTCGAGGGCAGGACCCAACACGGCACTGCTCTTCCCATCAGATCTTCTTGCTCTGCAGCGACATTCAAACCACAAGTCAGAGCTCTCCAGAGTTGCCAGGTACTCAGCATTAATCTTCTCACCAGGCTTGGTTCCTGCTACCTCGAAGCAACATTTATTTTTACCCTTTTCAGTTTGAGAATGATTCTCCTTGACACAGAAGACAGGGGCAAAATAGATACAGGGATGTTCTGCTTTTTCTCTGTCACTGGCTTCAAGCCACAGACCTGTGTGTAACCAAATCTCTTTTCCCTGAACATATCGAAAATGTCTTTGATATTTCCTGGCATTATTCGTACAGTTCCATATCAGTCTTATCTAATTTTCTTTTGTCCAAGTGTCCATTAGCTTACTTTTTTATGTCTCTCCTATTTGTTCTTATTATCAATTCATTTTCCATTGAAAATGAAAAAGAGGAAGCCTGTGAAAATGCAGACATGATTCCACCAACCTCAGCGTCAAATCCGCCTAACGGTTTCCCGTGCTAGACTGGGCGCCACTTCCCCAGATCGCCGGGGACCGTCTCCACCTTCCCCTCAGGCTGTTGGCACCGTTCTGGCTCAGCACCTGCAGTGGTCTTCCTGTGGCTTTCCTGTTCTCCACACTCACGTCTTCCAAAGGGTCTCTGCCCATCCTGTTCTTTCCAGGTGAAGGGCCTCCCCCGCCCCCTGCCCAGTCCCCACTCGCTCCAGACGAGCTCCCAGAGCCTCCTGCTCCGCTTTGCCTTGACCTTGTCCCAGCCGCCAAGTCGCCTTTGTTCATGATCATGCCTGGGCTGTTTCTGTCCCTCTGGCTACACCATGAACTTCACCAGGACAGTCACCATAGCAAATAGCACGCTGTAAACCCTACATAAAATTTTTTTTAATAAGCAAATAATCAGAAACACGTTTCTGAGAGCTCTGTAATTATCCTGACATACAGAACTTCAAAGGACCTTCAGTAAAGTCATGTGCGTTGAGAAGAGGGCCTAGAGTGCAGGGGGTCTCACGTAAATTTGACCCTTGAGTCACTTCTTTGATGTGTGATTTATTTCAGAGAAACAATATTTGAAGGGAAATATGTTGGAAAATGCAACTTTCTGCTTTATGAAAGCACAGATTTAGAAAAATGGTTTGTGTCATCATAAGAGATGAACTTGATTCTCTGGGATGTTCTAGATGAACAATCATATTATCAGAGAATAAGGGCACGTTACTGCTCCTTTCTGATGGGTAGTGTTTATTTTTTTTATTATAACAAAATTTTCCAGAAAATATTAACTAGTAATAGCAATAAAATTCTCTGTTTTCTTGGGCTTTCTCCTAATGTTTGCATCTCAGTCAAGTACCTTGCACATTGAGTGCAACGATTTCTGTTGTTCTTTGAAACAGAAATCCTTCTCCCAGCATCTCCCTAGTCTTAGGTCACCTGGAGGACTTTTATTTTAATTTGCAAAGTTATTGCACTTTACTAAATATGTTGTGGACATTTGTCAAAGCAATTATGTTTCTCCTCCTTCAGCGTAAACATTGTAGCCCACATTTTTTTTATCATTGGCAGACTAAGTGCTAAATGCTTCGGATATATGTCATTACTGACCAGTAATATGAGTTGAATACAACTTCTCATGCTCCTTTTACAGCTGAGGAAACTTGCTGGAGTGGATTCAGTATCTGGTGGGCGGCAAAGCTTGAGTATGAAGCTGTGTCTGAGCCCAGGACAGATGTGGCTTCCGCGGGCACGTGGTCAATCACAGCATTTATTGCCTGGTGTCAACCTGCCTCTATTCTTTGTGTGTTTAATTTGTTAGTGTTTCATTTAGGATTCCTGTATTTATATTCTTAGAATTTTCCCCTCTTTTTTTCTTTTCTTATTCTTGCTAAAATTATCAGGTTATAAAATCTTCAGAAAATACACTGGAAATCTCCCTGTCACTGGTGTGCTTTTTGACGACTTATAGTTCACAGGATTTCTCCCTTCCTTGGAGTGAAACCAGCAAACAAACAAAACGATGTGGATGGCAATTCCTTCACAGATTTTGTCAAGGTCTCCCGTGGTCATTTACTTGCTCATGCTTCCTCCCTTTTCCTGAGCTAACTTTAGAATTTCTATTTTCCTAGTAACTGTTCATTTTCCATGAGAAGTTTTGTTCTTTAGCAGGGTTTTATGTCACATTCCATTTTTCAACTTTCACAATAACATTTTTAAAAACATAAGAGTTGAAAGAATAGTCAGAAAAACACATATACACTCAACCAACTCAATTCACAAATGAACATTTTGCATTTTTCTAAATCCAATATATTTTTATTTTTAAGTAATTTATAGATATCTTACGGCTTCATCAACAAATACTTTAACGTGTATCCCCTAAGAAATGAGGATCTATTTCAATATAAGAAACATTTATGCCTAACAAATTAACAATAATCCCTGATTATCTTGTAATACATAGAATATGTTCAAATTCTCTCTTTTTAAAAAAAATGAATTGTGTCCCAATCAATGCTTTGCACTGCATGTAATGTGCTATGTCTCTTTATCGCTTTCAATCTAGACAGCTCCCCTCGACTTCCCCTCTGTTTTCCTCCATGACATGTCTTTAGAAGAAACAAGTCTCGCAGAATGTCCCACATTCTGGCTTTATCTAAAGACATTCTCCACCCTGTTTCTCTAGGCCCTGTATTTTCTGCACACTGCAAATTAGATCTAAATGCTTGCTCACATTCCGGTTCAAAGTTTTTGTCACGATGCCTCTTAAGTGACGAGTGTATCTCAAACTGCAACCCACAAGGAGACCCATGATGTCAGGCTGCCCCCCCATTAGTGACACAAAGTTTGATCATCATCAAGGTGCATGTTTCACTTTGTAATTAAAATATAATCCATGAGGTGAGATAATCTGTGGTTTAGCATCTCATTATGATCCTCGTCTGAACCAATTATTGCAACACAATGGTCTCTAATGTAGATCTTTTTGTGACTCCCTCATTAGTTCATGAGCACTTCCTTGTTTCCTGACACAAAATGAGCCCAGACACATTTCCTACTGCCCTGGCCCTAGATCCGGGGTTGACTGTTTCTTTCAATACAGAACGGTGTTAGATAAACATAATCTGAGTACAAGAGATGCTCATTCCCACTGAGCATCAGTCCCCACAGGTGCAATCAGTAGGAGGAAGTGACAGACAGACAGACTGACACACAGATGCACAGACAGCTATCTGTAGCACACACATGTCCCTCATGAATATGTTGGCTTTATTATTTAATATATGCAAACTTGTTTAAAATTTACTACCCCAAAGTTGCTACAAATAACAGAGTTATAGATGGCTTGGCAACTGTTTCATTCTATTTTCCAGTCAGATTGTAGAGTTCTTTGTTCAAGTCACTTGAAATCATTCTACTGAAAATGCAGTGAAGTTTGTTGCAATTCTTTGCTTAATTTTGTCGTTTCCCTTTTTAATTTACATTCTAAATGTTCATGTAATTCATAGGCTACAAGCTTTCATCTCCATCCCCATCTTATCCCACCCCCCCCAACTTTCCTTACACAAAATAATGTTTTCACCATTACCCCGTGCCTTCCTCCCTGCACGTCTGCATCCGGACATGAGAACACACACCTTCCTCGTTCCTTCACAGGCTCACCAATCCTCCGCTGTGGGGCAAATCATAATGTGTAGATTCAGCCATCTATTTCCGGGCATTGTGGCTTCTTCTGATATTTTGCACTTAGAAAATTAAACGGCTGTGCCTCTAAGTCCATTCATACTTGTGGAAGTACAGCACAGTTCCATTCTTAGAGGCGGTTTTACTGGGCCGAGGGCACAGACACGTGCAATTTTGTTAGATCGTGACGAACTACCTCTCTCAATTCCATATATATGAAAATATTTGGTTATCCACAGCCTCGTCACCAGTGGTTCTCAAACTCTGAGTTATTTTGCCAGACAGGAGAGAAATGACGCTCTGTGCAGTTCTAATTCGCGTGCCTTGCCTAATGGGCAAAGGCACACACTTTTTCCATATGAGGGGTTGTAGATTCGTTCGTTCTTTCAGCATCCTATCAGTGCCTGTTAAGTGCTTAACACAATGTGCGCGCTCAGCGACATGTCTTCCATTTTCTTCTTGTTGGAACGTACTGAGATTTTATTTGTGATTTTATAACTTGTTAATTTGGGTAAATATTCCATGGGTGATGGAAAATAAAGTGCATTCTACCTTAAGGTAACAGAAGTCGAAGCATCACGGAGCCCAGTGATGTGCCTCGTTGGACAGAACATGGCAGAAGAGACTGGCCCCTTCTGCACATTTCCCGCTCCCGTGCCCTCCAGCCCTGTGGTCACAAGGACAAGCGGGGTCTAGCCTGCTGAGGATGAGGGATTTGTGCCTCAGTCATGTCATCACCCCAGGTAAAAACAAGCCAACCCCCATATGTATGAGGAAAATTCTCTCACTCCTCCAGCGTCCACCTGGTCCACCAACTTGGCACAGACACACGCGAGCCAGCGCCAGAGGGCTGAGCACAGCTGGACTCAGGTTCGCTCAGTAAGTGGTGGTCATCAGCCACCAGTTGGTGGGTGCTTTGTTACACAGCAGGAGACATCTGATACCCCATCGCTGACCCTCTGTTCATGCCAGCCCTGTGGGAGCCGAGCCCCTCAAACTCCCAAGAACGTCATCCATCAGCAAAGAAAAATGAGACTTCAAATGAAATTCTTTCCCTCTCAGTTTTATAGCCTAAACTCTTCCATCTTTTTCCTTCCTCAGTGGATGGTGCAGTTCCTAACTTCCATTAACTTCCTTTGAGGGCATTTCATCCCTTCGGGAACCAGTTTTCAAGTCTGTGCTGGGCACCCTTTTCCACCTGCTCCCAGCTGCATCTTCTCTGCAGGGACTGCTACACTTCAGTATGTGGTTCACTGTTTTTTTACAGCTTCTGCGGCTGACGATTACCTCCCCCCAACACCCCCAGGCTTCTGCAACGACCAGCTCGTTTGTATAGTAATAAGGAGTTACGACAACTTGGGTTTTTTCCAAGTTACAGTATTGCTGAAAACAAAAAAATACTCCATCCAACCAACTACAACTCACCTTCCCCACTCACCGTAAACCATCCCTAAAACCCCCCAAGTGTTCAGATTAGGTCAGTGCTTCCACATCGGTTTATTTTCGGGTGGAATTCCCTTAAAGAAAACTTGCCAAGTGTCTCAGTGTTCTGATATTCTGGATTTTACAAACAGATTTTGTTTTCTTTGGGGGCTATGTCGCTCTGCATTTAAGAGCTCAGATTTGGTCTTTGAAGCCGGCCTGCCTGGGTTCTAACTGCTGTCTTGTGGTTTCCCTGCCAGTGATTCAGTCTGTGCCTCAGTTTCCTGGCCTTCAAAGTGAGGACAATATTAGTGCCTGTCTCGTAGGGTTAAGTGGGGCTTAAGTGATTCGTATTTACTGTGTAGCATGTTGTAATTCATATTAGCAATTATTTTCACGTTTGTAATATGTTAACTTTGATATCTATAAATATTTAATTTTGATAACTTTTTGATATCCATCAACCATTTTCTCCCCACAAGGGTCTTAATTGCTGAAAGTTCAATTTAAAATATTTAAATATTCTAGATTTTTCCAGATAATCAAAACATGGTAATATAATGCAAATATATAAAACAGATACATAAGTAGGTAGACAGGTCGAATACACCACATGTCCTGTTTCTGGCTGCCACACGAATGCTGTACTGAGGTTGTCCTAGCAGTTGCCCCAAGCTCAATGGAGACCAGCAAAAACGTATGGGGGATAGAGAAGAGAAACTGAATTTTCCCCCCAAACACATCTGTGCTTGCAAATTTCTGAAGTGTTTTGCTATAACAGAAAGTACGCGTTCTTTGTTGCTCATCTTCCAATCCCTCCCAGCCACCCAATATCCTGTTTTACTAAGCTGTTGAAATGAATTCTACCCTGCTCTAATACCCAAAGTCCTTGAGGTGCTAAAGAAAACACTGCATGTAAAATGCATGGACAGGCAGAATAGGTTTACATAATGTTAATGCAGACAAATGGCATGAACAAAATTATACCTAGCTACAACTTAATTAGATTAATTAGATCAGTATAATTGGTAATGCTGTATTTCCCTAGCTCGACTTGGGCACTCTCCACCCCACCCCTCCCCACACACACACCAGCCCAACATGGTTTACAGCCCTAAAACATGATGATAGCACACGGAGTACCAGTGCAGCAGCACATCAATTTGACCAGGAACACACCATTAAGGGCAGGAGTTCGTAGGACGCTCGAGAGACACATAAAATGCTACCCTACTAGGGAAAAATTTTGATAATACAGACTGAAAAATATCCCTACTGTCAAAGAAGTGTTTACTCCACATTAATCCCAAGTTTAAGTCTGGTCATGATTACGCAAAAATGAATTTAACAAACAGGTTCTGGAGTTGACCTAATGAATAAAACAGACGTACTGTGGTTTTAGCTAAAAACCCTGCAGAAGTTAAGCTTCAAACAGCCACTAAATCACAGATGTGGCTGAACCATCGGGTCCACTGACCACGTTGCAGATGGCAAGGTTCATAAGCGTCCCTTCGCCTCTGGAAACTGTGGGTGAATTAGGTTCTCAATCAACAGGAAGACGAATAACCAGGCTAATTGGTGTTCTGGGTCAGGGGAAGGATTTGTTCTTTTCAAATGATCCTGCCAAGTCTCCTTAATTATGACAAACTGAGACGTCGCTTCACAGTTACATCCAGGTGGGACGGATAGACACATACGCGGAGCTGCACAGCAAAGCCTACCTGATGTTCACAAGAGCTAGTTTGTTAATCCTCTACCTTGCGATCAAATAACTATGTTTACAGTCCCACTGGCTGCCTTGTAGTTTGGCATTTTTGTGCAAACTATGGTGATTTAAAAATTACAAAATTGTAGCATGGAAATTGACAGAAACTACAGAAAAATAACCGAACGATCATCAGTTCACAGATTTGCCTGGTCTTAGAATTGTAATCAAAAACTACAGGACTGAAAAAGAAGAAGACAAGGAAAGGAAAGAGAGAGAGAAATGAGAAGTCTCACAACTGACTTTAACGGGCTGAAGTTTAACTTCGACCAAGCCTGAGCGCAGCCCTGCAATGAGATCACGGGGGAAGGGCTGTCCCCACTCCGTGCCTCCCCCTCCCCCGGACTCCTCGGGTCCCCGTGCCTGGAAGGCACCATCTCTTAATCTCGGTGGCCCAACTTGTACTTTGACAAATACTGACGTCTCTTGCAAAGAGGACGCAAAGAAATCTGGTGCTTATCCGATTTTTGTTTTCATCCTTCCATTCTCAAGAGTAAATTAAGATATTCTGCTAAATGTTAGCTTCTGTAGCCTAAGTACACTGCATGCACTGTGGTTGATAGTGTTTACACACTGCAAATTACTTAACGTCTTATATATAGCAGGAAAGATGTGTTTAAATATGTTTGCCCGCCTTGTACTTGTGTATTTCTGAAACAGACTTGAGTAATTAGCAAGATTGCCTTCACCATGCGTTTTGGAGTTATAATTAAAACATATCTCTTTTTTTTTTTATTATACTTTGCATTTTTGCTCTAGAAAATGCTGAATTGTAACTGCATGTTCAAGATGAAATTAGTGGGCTCCTTCGAAAAGCAATCTCCATCATCTTTTACCCATAAAGATCACCACTGGGTAGTGTGTGTGGAAGAGAATTTGCACAAATATTTAAGTGCATGAAAGATGTTATACACTTCTCCTAAATTTAAGATTTGAAGGGTACTTTCCTTCAGAAATGGTGACAAACATATCAAAGTCCATTTGTCCTCATAGCTAGCAATCCTAAAATTGAGCTGCTGGGTTCTCTTCCTAAACCCCTTCTATGCCCAGAAGTGAAATCACATCCCTGTGCAATTACATTCCTGCTAATCTTCTGCTTCTTAGACTGACCCACAAGATTTGTTACTGTAGGGCTGTATCTCAAAGGTGTTCAGAAGGAGGTCTGACGAAGCTGGAATGTGGTTCCTAGTTACCAGCTGGAAAGAGCATAAAAAATATGGGACTTATTGATCGCTTTACTCTCAGGAACCAAATAGACTGAACCAAATATACTGCTCTGGAAAGGCATGCACTGAGGGACTGAGAACACAAGCTTAGTGTTGAATACAAGTTCCGGTCTAACTGGTGACCCTGGAAACTCTCCATCCACAATTTACTTACCTGTATAGGGAGACTAATGATCGTCTCAGAACATCAGCAAGAGGATCAAATAGGCTGTTGAAGAAATCAAATTATCTTACGGGTGCAGAAGAGCCACAGCATGGCGCCTGGTTCACAACAGAGTGTCGGTAAGTACCAGCCAGAGTGAGTACCCTCGGTTTGCTTTAGTCTTCAAAATGATCCTTACCTCGTGGAACGGGAGGAGAGCAAGGGCTACTGTTTACTAATCCTCGGAGAAGAAAATCACAGTTCAGAGGTTAATGCTCTCGCGTCAGGGTTGACAAGAGACCAAATGCCATCATTTAAGGAAAAAGAGCAGCGACTCTTCTGGCTCCTGAAGGAAAAGTGGGCACCGAGCGAGATCAGACCAAGGGCACCCCAGCTCCGGGATTTCCAGCTGGATGCCCCGAGGCTGCTTCCCACGTGCCAGTGCGGCTCAGCATGGATACACGGCCCTTCGTTGACAGTGCTTCGGCTCTCCAGTGGCTCCCACGTCCCTGGCCCCGGGGATCACTAGTCAATCTTACGCTCTGATTAATGAACCTCTCTCTCAAACAGGAACAATCAGATTTCCTTCCTCACCCGGTTGTTACAATAGTTCAATACGATGATGCGTGCGAAACACTTCACCCGTGCCTCTCATCTTTCAATCACGTAAGTATCAGCAGGTACTTGATCATGATTACTTTGACCATTTTTACCCTCACCACTCGGCAACACCCCAGGAACCCACAGGAACTTACTCACCTGGTCCCCTCTCCTGGCCTGAGGGCACTGAGCTTGGAGTACACTCCTTCAGCAGTACACCAGGGGCAGGTTGACCAGGGCTCTGATAGGAACAGCGAGACACATACATCATCCAGGGTTGGCCGAGGTGTCTGTCCTGCCTCTCAGCGCACTGACCCGCCTCCTCGCACATTCCGAGATAGAGCTGTCTCTGGAAGCTTCCAGACACAAGTGCGCACCATACACCAGAAATGGCATCAACCCCGAAATTAATGTGTGTGGGCTTGACATGAAATTATAATTAACAATGTTTACAGCTTTAATTTCAACGTAACGATGTGAAATTAGAACATTATGATCTGAAGTCAGAAACTAAGGCATTTTGGTGGCTGTTTTGTGATGACTCTGTTTAAGGTGGCTTAGATTTTTTAAGCACATACAACTGACTGCCATCCCACAGAAATAGATTTCATCTCATTTTCTTTCTATCATGTTTAAATGGACTTTTAAGAGATTGTTAAAAAGTGCTGTTCAAGATGGTCTTTCTTCTTTTAAGGAAAGTTAAATGAATTTCAGATTTTCAAGGTGCACATTGACATTGACAAAGCATTCCCCGTTTTAATTTATTCAGACAGTATTGCTAAACCTTTAATAAACCACACAGGAATCAGTCTGGCCATTTCAGTGACGGCAACAAATATCAGTAACAAATGTGAAACAGCCAACCATCTAAAAAGTAAATGCCTGGGAATTCAATTACAGGACCAAGCAGGGGAGGGAACAGCCACATTTCCGACTTTCTTTGTGTTCTCGTGACCAGGCCAACTGGAGGCCGTGAAGAAATTGTTCTTTTTTGCTCAAGATACTAACCAGGGAGGGAAAATTATCAAAGTCTTAAGGTTCTGATCACACAGAAGATTCCAGGGTCCTGAAAAATCTCACTAGGAATTGGTCGAGCGAGAGAGTTGCTTTCAGGATGGAACACAGCGGGATGAAGGATGACTTGGACAAAGGCTTCAGCCCACAGCGACTTACCCTCGTTGCTGGTGGCCAAGCCGCTGTGTTTGACTTGTGGGAACTAATGTTTCCAGCCACGAAGACCCAGGCAGTTGGCTATCCTTCACCATAAGTGTTTAAAGCACTGGTTTACAATTACAGAATTTAAAATAAGCTTCTCAAAACTTTCCTGGGGGGAAATTCCCATTTAAAAATACCTACAGCTACAAAAAAAAGTGAACATAATCCTAAAATGTGGTACTTCAGACAGCTTCTTAGAACCCCCATGACGTGAACACGAGCCGGAGGGTGGGGCCCACAGGCAGGCCAGTTCCCTTGCTCAGGGCTCAAGAACAGCCTCTCAAAGAGTCCCATACGGCCTCCGAGAAACCGTCAAAGCTGGGGAGTTTCAAAGGAGGGGGAACCCAGTGCAGACAGGGGTGGTGCAGGAAGTAATTGGTCTTTGTAGACTTTGGCCTGGAAAGCTTTTTCTCAAGGAAAATAAACAACACAAAAAGCCCATATTCAGGAGAACCACACTTGGTTTGCAGTTTATCCCTGAACTTTGAAAGAGACTGATGGCGGGCCCCTGGTGTGATCGGTGAGCTTCTCTAGCAGCGGTAACATTCCGAAAGGAGGTGCATTTCTAAACTACTTGCCTGGGAGGCAAAAGCTGCCGGTTCCTGCTGGCTCTGGCTCTGCGAGGGCCCAGGTGGGAGAGGCCGATTAGGAGGCAGGGAGTATCAAGAGAGAGCGGGCTGGGCAGCCTTGGCTCTGCCCCCGGAAGCATACTGCTGACTTTTATGCCAGGACCACTCCCATTTTGTCATATGCCAGCCCTCACATGTTCAAGCATCCCATCTGACAGTGTTACCCACTCGGGTTCTTAGACCCTTTAATCAAAAGAAATTGACAAGAGGCCAGATGAGAAACTCAAGCAAGGCTTTATAGGGGGAGGGGGCGAGCTAGTCCCTTAAATGGGGTGAGGGTGGGGGCAGGTCCGGGGTCGGGCCAGAGGGGCAGCTTAGGTAGTCAGCCCACCCCCGGGTGGTGCTGTACCCTGCCTTGGCTCCCGGCACCTCAGAAATGGCAGCTGGATTTTGACCTTTTGGTATCTGGCGGCTCATAATTTGCCCCAACTGTGCACGCATTGTTATTTTCAGTCCGTTGTATTCTGTGTATTCTGTTGCTCGCGGAGACGCTTGTCCAGGTGCGAGCATTGAAGCACAAGGCCCAGGTCCCAGCCCGTCTCAAAGGCACCTTCCTGGCCCCCTCCCGCTCTCCGACCCTGCCCACCCACACGCCGTGTGTCCTGGCCAGTAAGGAGCCCTTGCGCTGATCCTGGGAGTCGGCAGGCGCTGCAGTGCCGCGTGGAGAAGTCAGAGGGCGTTCACCGCAGGAGCCCATTTCCCACATCGTAGGAGGCAGGCTTGTTCTAAAATGGACCAAAACCTCCTTGCAGGGGGTACACTGAGAGTACCGTCTTGATAAGAGAGTTTGATGTATCAAGTTCAAGAAAATCCGCATTGCATTAAAATGCTCGCTGCTCTGTGAGAATTGGAAACATCTGGTAAACGATCCTCATTTCATGATACTTCCGTATCGCCCTTCTTTCCAGTTACGAAATGTGTGAAAGTCTCCCCCTCTCATCTCAACGCTAATCCCCCCACATTACAGTCCATTTGCTTTCTTCAGGGACGTCTGCCTTGTTTATATTCCTCTTTATCTGTCTTTATCAAATCTTTCATCAGCCCTGGATCCTCTTGTCTTCCTAGACATCTATTTAACGATTTTTCTCCTAAAAATCTGCTGTGGATAAACACTCTTCCTGGAAGACAGTGAGGTTTTCCAGCTTGAGGGTGGCTGAGAATTACCCAGAGATCACATAAAAACGCATTGGTCTGGGCTCCAGGGTCCAAATCAGGACCATCTCCTCCAGGGGTCTAGAGATTTGTATTTTCCCAGGTGACATATGTGATTTTGAGGTGGCGTCCACAAACCATGGAAAAGTGACTCTCAGAAGTGGCCGTGTTTGCCCGCTGTGGTCTGTCAAGCAGAACGTCTAAGTAGTTGACTCACTGAAGAAATGGTAAATTCAAACTGAACTCCCAAGCTGCTATTTCCAGTGGCCCCTCTGAGATTCTGAGACATTCTTTTTCTTGTGCCTGGAGTGGTTGGTAAGACCTGCATCCCCGAGGCAAGGCCCATCCTCCAAATGTCCCTGAAGAGCTCTGAGTAAGCCGGCCCCCATGCCGGCCCAGGCCCCGCGTCCTCAGACAGCCTGTTACCTGGGCACGGGCCCCGCGGTCCGCCTGTGTCCGGCAGAGGCAGAGACGTGCGGAGTCGGATAAATTTACGTGCACAGACGTAAGGTGATCAGCCTCATTTCATCCATCCTGGAAGTTGTGAAAGGTGCATGTACTTTTTGACAGACACGTGAAAGAGACTTAACTTTTGAGGAAAGTAAAGGCCTTTTGTCGTATTTTACTCTTTTAGACTATCTTCTCCCCCAGAGGAAAGTCGGTAGACGGAAGGACAATGTCAGCTGAAAGATGGACCATGCTGTTGTCCGTGCACGGTTTTAAACGAAGTGCTCTTGCAGAATGCTCCTGCCCTGGCTTGATGGATACCGAAGAGTCACTAGCACAGCTGTTAGCGGTAAAACTAAGTCGCATTGACGGTGCTCAGCTAACAGCCAGGCAGCAGCCGAGCAGCCGGAGTCGCTCGTCAACATCCACCCCTTCACCTTGCTGCGAGGCACTCTACTCAGCACATTTTTGGATTATATTTTAGACGGAGAGAAATCAACAGGCCGCAGGACCTTCGGGGACAAATCAGGACCATCTCCTCCTCCAGGGGCAACTGCACGGACCCACTTTCTTACCTGGTGACATCCATTTGAGCCGAGGTTCAACTAACAGACAGGGTCCTACCCACGGGTGTCCACAAACAGGAGAAAGAATGAGGAACAGAGATTTAAAATGCACCTTCCTTTTTACTGATGGAGAGTTTCAGAATCCTCCCAAAAACTAGCGGAAGGAAGGTGGGGAAGATGGCTTTTTGTCTCGCTGCAATTTCCAAGAAACATTAGCTTCATGAAGCACAGATTCCAGCTCTCGGATCTTCTGACAATCTCAGTAGGGGGAGAAGATCAAGGATTTCCTTACTGGCAATTTGCAAGTGCGGCTCGGAGCTTTTTCTTTCAGAAGAGATGAGGGAAACAGCACAATAAAATTCCTTCCAAAAGAAAAAATAGGCAACTGAACTGAAGACAAGGCTAATTTGAGTTTCTGAGAACTCGTGAACGATTTTTCTAGGTATTCTTTCTGCAGCAGTCTCCCTCTGTCCTCCCCCACTTCATGTGTATTTGTACGTATCTTTTTCTTTCTTTCTATCTTCTTGGTTCTGTTTGTACCGCAGCTTCAAATGGAGAGCCGAGCCTTGTTTATTGCCCGCTATGCAGTTACCCCAAGATCGCAAGCCTGTTTGGGAGGCAAGTTTTGTGTTTTTTGTTTTTTTTTTTGGATAGCATCCTGTTCTGTATTATTTCAAATTTAGAATTCCATTTAGCGGCAAAATGAAAACAAAGAGATAAAGTGCAGTCTTACTGTGTTTCAAGTTCGGATGAATCTCGGCCACATTCCATAGATTATTTTGATCTAGTTTTAACAAAATACCACATTAAATCACTCTAATGAGCTGTTTCTGCTCCCCTCTCCATACAAGGTCATTAGGTACAAGACAGCATCTTCTGCACTGTCTTCACTGCTTCACGTCCTACATGTCAAGAGAGTTCTTTGGTGGTTTTCCACAGCAGGAAAGAGGACCCGACTGTTCCGAGAGGAAGGGGTTTGTACCGCAGCAGGGAAGCGACCTGTCACGCTTTCCCAGGACTGGCTCCGGGCCCTTCACGCACTTGTCGGGTCCTGGGAGGAACACTCACTAAACCTTCCCTCGCACTTGCGCAGGAAGAAGCTGTCTCACAGAGCGCATTACAACAGCGTCCCTTCTCCTGTTACCCTCCCCGAGGATGAAGAGAAAAGCCTGAATTAGCATACACACTTAAAATATCTGTCACCAAATGAATTGTGCTTTTTTTTTAAGGTAACAGCTGTCTTTTTAATTAATAAGAGTTGCAGATACACGGTGCTCACCAAACATGGCAGCGCACTTCCTGTTCACCCCTGGCGGGCCTGGCGCTCGCTCCCGTTCTGCGATGGGACAGACAGCAAGGTGACAGCAAGCAGGTCCGTGCTCATCACAGAGGAGCAGCTCCTGCTCTGGCTTCCAATTAGGGGTCGGAACAGCCTCGCCAGTACTTCCCGCGGTCGTTAGCGAGTCTAATCGTTTATCTCCCGATGTAACGTGAAGGCTGGTAGTGGGTGAGCGGTGTGGTGGGTGGGCTCCCATCCAACACTAGATGGATGGAAACAGGTCTGACGGTGATGCTCTGGGCATCTCGGCGTCTGGGCTGATGCTCGGCAAAGTTTTCCCAAGGGAAGGGCAACCCCAGAAGAGGCCGTGCTGGTGGCAGGAAGGCTGGTTTCTTCCGTCCAACAACCATGAAGCCCTGGCGCACCTCCAGGCCGCTTTCTGAAAGGGGCTGGAATCAGCCACTACTCCCTCAAAAGTACCAGGAAAGAATGTCTGCCTTCACTGCAGGGGTGGTTTTAGGAGGAAAGTGTAGATTAGGCATAAGCATAAAACCAAGCATCCTGGAAGAGACACGTGCCCCTTTGTGTTCACAGCAGCACCGCTTACAACAGCTGGGATGCGGAAGCAGCCTAAGTGTCCATAGACAGCTGACTGGATAAAGAAGCTGTGGTATATTTATACAATGGAGTACTACTCAGCTATGAAAAAGAATAAAATAATGCCATTTGCAGCAACATGGGTGGACCTGGAGGTCATCATACTAAGTGAAGTAAGCCAGACAGAAAGACAAATACCATATGATCTCACTTACATGTGGAATCTAAAAATAAGGACACAAACGAACTTATTTATAAAACAGAGACAGACAGACATGAAAACAAATTTATGGTTACCAGTGGGGAAGGGGGGCGAGGAAGGATAAATTGGGAGTTGGGGATCTGCAGACACACACTACTACATATAAAACAGATAAGCAACACAGACTGACTGCAGGGAACTATATTTGATACCTTGTAATAAAATTTTTTTAAAAGAAAAAAAAAGACAAGAAAAAACAAATGAACAAACTAACCAAATCCACCAAAGGAGCTGCTTCTCTAGTCACCTACCATTTTATATCTATTTTCTCATCAAAGTCTAAAGACCTAAACCATCAATTATTGAGAATAAAGTTGGCAATAATTCACATTACTAAACAATGTTTTATTGCTGGTTGGTAAATCTCCACAAAGTCATAGCAGTGTAATTCTTATTGTGTGTGTGTGTATATTATATACTATGTGTGTTATATGCTATATATACTGTGTGCATATATATTGTAAACTAGGTGTATAGATTAGTATATTTATACACAGTATAAAATGTATATTAAAATGTGTCTTTTTTTAATTTTGTGGCTACTTTTCTTAACCAGGTAACTTTGTGTGTGTACACTGGGGTGTTGGTGAATAGAAGATACACTTGCCATCTGTGATCAAATCTTAAAGGCTTTTCTACTAAAATCAAAGATAAGGCTCTGCCAAACGAGACTGTGCAGGGAGACCTGCTAACTCGCAAAGGGGCCGAGCAGTGCAGGGAGACCTGCTAGCTCGCAAAGGGGCCGAGCAACGGTGTGGAAATGGGTCTGTGGGTGAAGCTGTTTTAACTAGGTTTGCCACGTCCATCTGAGGCTGGACAGAGACACTCTAGATTAAGACAATCAACCCAAGAGCAAACATCAGGAAAAAAAAAACAAAAACCAGACTTCACGATGCTTTGCTGTTTGTCATCTTATCCAATGAGCCTGGGAGTTGAGTAGGAAAGCCGCTACCTCCCTGATGACAGAGATGAGGGAAGGTCGGCAAGGAAAATGTTTAAGGTTGAACAAGCCTGTGGTCATAGGACCAGTGAGCGTGTCGATCCCAAGACGTGGGTAAAGGAACAAGGAGTGAAAAGGAGCCAGCACAGACCCAGGGGGTGATGTGGTACACGGGGCTGCACAGGGATGCTCTTCAGGATCCTTGGTCTCAGCTCCCCGCCGAGAATTCAACACACAGCACAATACCCCGTCAGTGAGACAGACTGCCCTCACGTCCTGCAAGAATCCACAGCACCTTTATTACACACGCTGCCGGGGTGGAAGGAGGGAAGCTCGAGCATGATGAGAAGGGCCACAATGCAAGCACAGGTGAGAGTAGTTACATAGGCAAAGTTTTGCACAACTCATCTAAGCACTGATCTGGGGAGCGGGCCCCTGCCACCTGGACTCCGTGTCCACTCTGCTTAGCAGGTGTATGGTATTATGTAGCGGGGCACTGGAATAATCAAACTCCGTGTTCCTGTCCTGACTGCCCGTCCCCCAGGCACTCCTCTGATTGTTTGACTTCCCAAGTAGCCTGCCTACGGGGAGAGAATGTGCCGGTCAGGACGAAACGAACATCTGGTCCACCTGACAGTTATATTACTCACTGTAAATTAATGAACTGGCTCTCTGGTTTCTTATGTCAGTCTCCTGTGAGATGTGTTAACGTGAGTCAGTGTCCTTGAACCCTGGGACCCTGAAAAATCTGAGCCTGCACACTAGGGGGGGCCTGACCCAAGCCAGGCTGGAGGACCACTCCGTAAAGTTTCTGAAGGTCTCAGAATTAAAATGTCATCCTTGAAGATCAACACCTAAACAATCATTTATTCGATCAAAACTTGACCCTAAAGTTTTGAGACAATGTGATGTAATTCAGAGACACTGGGTCATCCGTTAGCTAAGTTAGAGGCCTGGCAGGAATTAATAGTTGACACCTGGACAAGGCGACAGGGCAGGACAAGGTCACCACCAGACCTGGGGACCTTAACTTGTCCTGTCAAGACAGGCTGTTAATGGTGAGAGATGATTCTTGTAAGTATTGAGGGATTAAGAATCCACGTAAGGGAGATGTCTCAAAAGAACTTTTGAAGCAGCTACAGAACTTCTCCCCGACTGACATTTTTCTACACGATAATGTTGGCAGTGTGACAATAACGAACATGTCATAAAAGAACAAAACAGACCTGAGACTGTTTCTCTCCATCGAAGCCACTGTTTACACAAGAAAAGGAGCAGAGAAGCGTGCACCCAGAGCAGGGTCACCTGTGGTCCCCGACAGGAGCCTTGCAGGTCACTGGTGTCGTGTCACAGACCTCAGCCCAGAGCGGGGGTGCAGTGGCCGCACCACACCCATCACGTGAACAGTGCGAATTGAAAGTCTAACCCGAGCAGGTTTTTGCGTGTCTCTGACGACTCTGATTCAGAGGGGATGTGCAGCCGGGCCATTCACAGGCCGTAGTGCCAGGCGGACACCCCAGGGGGTGCAATTCAAAGGCATCCCTAATGTGAAAGGCAGCCCTTGGAATTGCAGAAAAGAGTGGGCCTGGGTGGGTCAGACCAGTCTTAGCAGCACCTTCCTGTGAGCATCTTCTAGAATCAGAGGAAAACCCACAGGCATGGGAATAAAGGCTACAATGCAGCCCTCCACTCTCATGGCTCCGTTTCCCATCTTCACATCCATTACCCACCCTGCACTGAGTCACTCCTATTCTGATAAACCTCAGAAAAATGGCCCGGGTGGTTCTCTCTGCCTGCTGGCTGGGTGGTCCTGCGGGCTATTTAGTCTTCCGCAGTCGGGCCTGGCGTTCTGAATTGCATACATTTCCTTCGTTAGGAGGAACTCGGGTGACCCACGGCTGCCCTTCCATCTCAGCGCCGCGTGCACCGATCGGATGCTCCCCGCACCCCGGCCTCGCTCAGACGGTTGTCTGTGTGGGAGAGCTGAGCTAAATCACATCCGAAGATAATAGCACAGTAGGGACGGCGCCTGGGGCAGGAGAGAATAGTACCTGAGCCATTTCACCTGCCATTTCCAGGAATAGAATATTTGGAAATTTCAAAGACATTCGATAATTCCAAACTGCTGGTTCAATTACCCTGCTCCCTCCGAGAGGGAAAGAGCTTCCAGATCTGCGTGCATATTGCTGGGGGGTGGGGGCAGGGGAGCACTAGGAATAACTCCTGCGCAGGTTTTTGGCGAACATCAGGGCCCTTTTTTCCTAAAGACATTCTGTTGCCGGCTGCTCGCTGCTTCGGAACACTTGACAAATTCACAGTTCTTAAAAGCCCCCATAAATGTTTTGTAAATTGCTCCATTTTATCAGGGAGAGCTCAGAGCCTTGTCACTGACAGCCACCATGTTTTCATTCCCCCATTCCTTGTTCATCTTTATTTTTATGCATTTTCCAACAACAACAACAGCAACAAAAGGGCTGTCATTATTAGCATCAGCGTCCTTATTATGATTATCACAGTGCTAGCCACAGAAACGTTACCAGCTGCAAGCTGGAAACTCCCACAGTCTCGAAGAGCCTCCTCTCCTCCCAATAAACCAATAAAAATAAATAAATAAGGCCAGCCCGAGAAACATTTTAAGACCTCTTAAGTTGTTTTGCCGCTTCGGGAAACAGGCACACGCCAGCTCCACTTCCACCAGACCCCAGACAGTCTTCCCCAGCACTGCCCTCCGGCAGGAGGCGGAACTGAACGGCAGGCGGCCGGGAGAGGCCTGAGGAGGGAGGCAGCGTGTGTGATGGAAGACGGCAGAGGGGGTCAGGAGGAAGGGTGGAGCGGCAGGGAAGTTAGCCACATCGCACGAGAGAGCTAAAATTATAGGCCTGTTTGGGATGTGAACCCCCACTGCGGCGAGAAGGCGGCCAGCCGATTGAAGCTTGTTTGGAATACTTTCCTGGACAAGTTCTATTAAGAATGAGATAGTGTGCTGCAAATAGAGGATCACGTGCTCAAGCACTTCGCCAGCCCTCCAGCTCCTGGCTCATTCCCAGTAGCACAGTCTCCTGGATGTTATACCGAGACCATAAGAAACAGCCAGCACGCGTTTCCATCACTCAGAATCACTACCTTTTTAAACACAAGCATGTAAATGAAATATTTTCCCCCAGCCAAGCCAGCCCCGGGCCTGGTACCAAGCACATGCTGATGTGCTGGAGGGGGAGTTTCTGTTAACAGTATGCATCAAACCCTGTCCCGTCCCGCATTCATTCGAGATCTTAATACCGGGGAGAAGCCGGGTCAGTCCAACAGCAACCACATTAAGAGAAAAAGAAATCCAACCAGAAATCAATTTTTCTGGAACAGCTGTTCATCGATGTTTAATTTCTACCCTGGAAGTCCACTTTTCAGAGATTATCTAATAATTGTGGCAGAGTGTGCGCTCGGCAGTCATACATAAATAACCTCTCCCCTTCTCCACTCCTGCAGCTACGAGCCCCGGTGATCACTCAGATATTTCACAGTCCTTCCGAAAGTGCCGGGACTTTTGGGGGGTTCGTGGGGAGGGTCAGGAGCTATTCTTCCCCAAATGACACAAAGCAGGACCCTCTGCTTCCAGCCAATCCACTCAGCTTGGTGCCGCCCAGGGAAATCTTGGAGCTGTTCTCCGAATCCCTCATTCATTTCCGGGATGGCCCCATCTGACGCTAGTGGCATTAGCATTAAATCACAGCCTGAACGCTAAATCACACCCGGAGAGGGAGCAAAACCCACCTGACGGGGATGGAATAGCTTCCTGGGCTCAGAGGTAACAGGCTCGGCGATTCCTGGAGCATCACAGGAGGCAGGACGCTGGGTGGTTACCAAGGAAAGCAGGTGCCTGGCCAGCGAGGGGGAGACCCCAGCCCGCGGGGTGGGGCTGCAGTGGCATTTAAGGGCAGCTAAGTACACTCCCGACCAAAGTCGGTTCCTCCCCAGCCCCTCCATCATTAATTAATTTAGGGGATCTTACAACCTGAGGGGCTACAGGGGTGGGGCCAACATAAAATCAGAGGCTGCTTTGTCTGATCTCCCTACCTGCCTACTGTCTCCCCTTTTCTGGTAAACTCAGAGGGACTCCGGAGAAGGGACTGGAGAGAGGTGATTTTAACCAGAAAGAATAAGGGGGTGCACATGGGGTTGGGGGGAAGGTGCACTCTAGGCGAGAAGAGTCAGGATGGTTCTTAGGAAACTGGATGTCGCAAAAGAAAAGTTAATGCAGAAGGTGGGATGGAATGTAACTAGATTCACACCCAACCTGTGTTGCAGGTTGCCTTAGAAGTGACGTCGGGACCACTGCACATCACGCGCGCGAACGTTCACACACACACACACGTGAGAGTAGGTGTGGGGGGGGGCGACTCCCCTGCGGGGAGGCCTTAATTTTTACAGCCATCTCCCCTGGTACTTGTTCCTCCTTGAAAGCCCGGGAGACCCTTGCCCTCTGGCTGTCAGGGAGCTATCACAAGGGAGGTGGCATCAGAGCAGGACTCCGAGTGATGATCACACGGCATCTCGCTGTCACAGGACCTGGTTCATATCCTGTAGGAGCCCCTCAGACACACCACAGAGTTATTACCAGGTTGTAAATCCAGGATTTTAACATTTATAGAGCCCAGGGAACTGCTCAAACCAAATGTGGTTTCGGAAAATGACACTGATGAAACTGTTTAGAAATGGCCTCATTTCCTGATCCGTCATCTCAGGGTGGGTTTCCCACAGCCCGAATAGGGCAGCTTTCTTTCTGGGGGGCTGCTGGCCTCTGTTGCCCAGAGAGGCCCTGTAGAAGGACAGCGGGGAGCCCACGGAGCATTTTTCGAAACTCAGTGCCCACCTGCGGTGGTTTGAACGGGGTGCTTCCAGAGATACGTCCATGCCCTAACCCTCATAACTTACAAATGTGGAAAAGGAGTTACTCCCCAACCCCTCCTCCCCCGAACCCCAGAAACCACTCATCTGCTTTCTGTCTCTATGGATTTATCTGTTCTGGATATTTCCTATAAAAGGAATCATACCAAATGCGACCTTTGATGTCTGTCTTCTCTCACTTAGAATGACGTTCTCAAGGTGCATCCACATTGTACCTTGTATCAGCAGTTCACTCCTTTCTACAGCTGAGTAATACCCCGCTGTGCGGAGAGCATGCATCGGGTCGGCTGTGGTCGGCTGCTGCAGGCTGTCTGGATTATCCACTGCGGGGCTGTTGCGCCCTTCTTTGGCCAGCTGGGATAGTGCTGCTGTAAGATGCACGTCTGTCTGTCTGTCTGTCTGTCTGTCTGAGTCTCTGTGCTCAAGTCTGAGGCTGTCTCCCAGCAGGGAACTCCTGGCTCGGATGGTACCTCCGTGTTTAACTTCTCAAGGAATTGTCCACAGTGGCTGCACCATTTTTCATTCCCACCAGCAAAGTACAGGGACTCCAGATTCCCCACATCCTGGCAAACACTCGTTATTTTCTAGTCTTTATCTGCATCATCATCATCATCACCCTGGTGAGTCTGAGGTGGAACCCCACGGTGGCTGGACTGCGTTTCTCCAACGACTGATAACGTGGAGCATCTTCACCTGAGCCTGCTGGCCCCTCATCTTTCTTCTTTGGAGAAATGACATTCAGAGGCTTTTTGGTTTTTTTTTTTGTCTGTAGCTCGTCTTTTTTGCTGCCCCTTATATGTAGGGCTCTTTCCTAAACCAACTTCTTTTTCTGCTTTTTCGGATAGATTCAAATCTTACTTTCTAACCCCAAATCTTCATTTAATATTTGATCTATTATTTTCAAACACTGATTACCTAATTCCCCAGGAGGTCCTAAAGCAGCATCCACTCACAGGCCCTAGAGGGCATTCACCACGTGACCCCCCAAACTTTTTTTTTTGGTTTCCCCATTTCTCATAAGCCCACCAAAGCCTCCTGGACTCCAAAATTTAATGCACGAGAATCATCTTGGACCACAGGCTCTGTCCCCACCAAGAGTCGGGATTCAAGTTCTCCGCCCCGACCTCTCACTGTTGCCGTCCTGGAGGATTACGGGGCTCCCCTGCTGGCTGCGGTCATCACGGCCTCGGCGCAGCTGCCCACCCCGTGTCCGTCCACAGCCTGTGCTGCGTCATTGCCACTGTTCTCATCAGGATGTGGGGTCTGCCTCGCTGCCCCCGGGATGGAGCCTGGCTCTGTGACTCGGCCAGTGATGTTGTCAGAGCTGAGTTCAGAACAACTTCCACTCTCGCCACTTAAAACACTACCCCGCTGCCAAGACTGCCACGCAAAGCAGGTGGTCCGGCTACTGGAGGATGAGACACTGCGCGGAGGAGACAGAGGCACCCCGCCAACAGCTGGGACCAACATCTAACCATGGAGTGAGGCGTCCTACCCCGCCAGCCCAAGGCGCCCTGAGAAGACTGCAGTCCCAGCCCCTCACAGCAGAAGCATCTCTGATCGTCTGAAGGCTTACATCTCTGTATTTTCAGCTTCTCTTCTGATTCCACCTGCGGGGCTGGGGGCATCTGGAAATACTTCATGAGTGGAAACATCCTTGAGTAAGAATTAATTCAGATTTGAGCTAATAGGTAGGTGAAGATTCAAAACCATGCTGATTTGTGGGCAGAATCTCACGATGCTAACATGTACTCACTGCTCACTTGGTTGTCTGATGTCAACCTTCGGGTCGCACGGAGGGCCCCAGAGGACCTGCCACGCGAGCCTCTGTCCCAGGCCGACCTCCTGCTTGTCTCACATTCGTATTTGTTCATCCGTCTCTTCTTTCATTCGATCAATAAGCAATTTTTAAACAACTGTGTTATGGAAAGTCCTGAGATGCTAACAGGGAGAGGAAACGACACGGCACGTGGTCTCAGTGGACCGCCTGGAAGAGCTGGCACCACCCTGAGCGGCCGAGTCCACTCACTTTCTTCATGGAAACAGAGGCAGATGATAATCCCCTAAAGTTATTTCATCAAAATGCAGTTTCTAACCGAGTCGGATTAGGCTACTGGGAAATATTCTATTGAAGTAAAGTCCAATCTGCTCCTGCCACAAATTGATGCAAAGGATGTTTAATGATCTATGTCTGGTGCTCAGACCCCAGAAGTGAGAGAGACAATGAAAGTGAGGGAGTCTTAGAGAAGCACGTACAGATAAATCCACAGTGTTCTAGAGGCGATACATCCCAGGAGCTGCTACGTCTGTGTTTTTAAAAAAGAAAGAAACACCCACCAATTGCAGCAGCAAGCTCAGGGTGCCCAGCTCCTACGCCAGCAGGGCCCGGACGCACCCCTCACGCTGGGTGCTGGGGGAGCGGGGGTAGAAGCTGGGGTCCTGCAGCTTCCGGCACGGAGGCCGACGGTCCTTGGAGAGGGAGTGCTGTCCACGGCTCCTGGTCACTGTGGGTGTCAGTGGGCCGTGGTGATGTATACATAGCCGGGGGTGGTCCTTAACTAGGTATCATTCCACCCCTATTGCTCAGATAAATCTCAACTGTGCTTTAAAGGCAGGGCGGCACGGCTGCGGTGACACTGACCGAGGAATTGGCTATTAAGCTGTCTAAGACTCTAGACTCCATGAGATGTTTGACAGCACAGGGACAAATACGTATTAGCAATGCTGCTTAATCCGTGTTTCAAGGGCAGAATTTGAAACCATGCTTTTGCACCAGACCAGCTCAGATCAGTGGAAGGATACTGTCATCGAGAAATGCCAAGCCCACGGCACGACCAGGTGCCCCCACCCTTTGTCGTTTCCCCAAGGTCCCTCGGGCACAGTGTATCTCATAAGACAGAAGGTACACAGCTCGGAGATGAAGAAAATAAATACAAAATATTAATAACACATTTTTTTCAAAGGAGTGACCAGATTACCCGTTTGGTCCTCATTCCTGGAGGAGCCCCATTATTTGGGAATACTCAATTACCTCAAACTATGAAAATGTCTGCTTATTACCGAAGGTCCAAGGCAGGCAGAAGGGAGGGGCTTCACCCCGCACATCTGTAATTTGTGCACACGGACTCCCACCTCTGTTCAAACCCAGGCTGTGATGCACCTGCACCAGCCGTGTATGGAAGTAAAGATTCAACACGTAGCCACTGTTCAGCCTAAACTCAAAGGGCACAGGGAGTCTCAGCCAAGGGGTAGCGCATCAGGTGATCAACAGCATACAACATCTTCTTTTAACTTACTTCTTTTTCCCTCCAAGCCAACATTTTATAGCTCTGGCTTTTTTCAAGTTTCTCTTTGACATAAAGTTTGGCGTAAGTGATTCTTAATGGGTGTTTCCAAAAGCACAGGCAGTGACTCCCACTGGTAACACAGACTCCATTTCTCCGTCTCCCAGATGCACTTCTGCTCCCAGATTTGGGCCAAACATCTTGAGGGCAACGATGTAGCCAACTTTTTAAATGTTTCTTCCTAGGACAAGAGCTAACGGGGACCCAGAGTGCAGGGGACCCAGACCGGCCGATGTGCTGCTCTCCTGAGACTCAGGACTGCCGCCCGGTTCCGGAATTCTGTTTCTGCATCAATTAGAAACTTCGCTTTTCCAGCCCCTCATTGTCTGGCAAACGGGCAAACTGACACTTTGGTAATGAACTGATTTTCCAAGTCAGAGTTCAAAGGGGTACTGAGAGGATTCTGTCTGAAAAGCGAGATGGGAAATATTGACAAGCATCTTACTGCACTGATTCGGGCTAAGTAATGGGATTTTTAACAGAGTCATGTATCGGGGAGGAGATCTGGTCCGCAGTGCGTCTGCGTATTTGCATAGGGTTTAAATATTCCTCTTAACTGCAATTTCAGTTACTTTGGTTCCAAAAGCATCCACTGAGCGCCTTCTAGATACGGGGGAATGGAAGCCCTGAACCAGAAGACAGGGAAAGAGGACGGAGACGCAGCCCCTGCCTGGCCAGAGGGGTGACACACGCGGGTAGGGGATTTTGAGGTGGTCGAGCTCAAAACAACCTGCCGAGAAAACCCCCTGATTGAGCTCAACATCTAGACTCACAGTCACCTGAGATGCGGTGACGCAGGGCTGCCCTCATCCCAAAGGCCCAGCCCCAGCAGCACCAGGACCTCGGCTGTGGGAGAGGAAGGGGGTGTGCGCCCCACTCTTCCCTGTCCTCCGTCTGCCGTTAGAGTGGCACCGACAGGGGAACCCTGTCACAGAATGTGTCCCCAAAAGGATCTGGTTCTGGGTCTTTAGGCACACAAAATCTGCTTGGTCAAATGACTTAGCCACATTAGAAAAGTGAAAATCTAATAATAAATTTTTTAAATGTTCTTTCTTTTTCTTCCTCCCCTCCCCCTGCCTTCTCCCCAACCCCCCCAGTCCCTCCAGCAGCTGAGCTACAGGTGGACCGAGCATTTCGCAGGGAGATCAGCGGGGAGCCCATCTTGGCTCTGGGTGCTGCCAGCCAGCCAGCGTGGCCTGACTGCCAAGCACACCCGCCACTCCAGGCCCCGGCACCGGGGACCTAGCAGCTCCGAGAGCCTGGTGCCCAGCAGCGGGCTGCCCGCAGCTGATAATGGTGAGTGATGAGGCCAGTGCACCAGGCCGGCTGCAGCCCACACCAGTGGCAGTGCTGGGCCATCACGCTGCCACATGGGAAACCCGCGCCAACGGGAGACTGATGGCTTCTGATCCTGCAGCCAGCAGCTGGACCCAGGCAGTGGGACTCAGGGCGCAGGGCGGGCCGGCCATGGGCCTCTCCATCCTGCCTGCTCCGCCGACAGCTGGCACGACTTCACCTGGCGGCCAAGCACAGTCACAGAAGCAGCAAGAGAGAACGGGGTGAGGATGCCCACCTGGCTCCAGGACGCGGGCGGGAGGGGCCTGCAGGGGCGGGCGCCATGGGGCAGGTCTCAGGAAGCTTCTTCCCTCCCCCAGCTCACCTCACTGTCCTCCCCAGGAGAGTCAGAGACGAAGAAGCAGCTATTGATCTGTGGGACATAACCTAATTTCAAAAGCAAGGCTCTCCGGATGCCATATTCACTCACGGGCCCCCCAGCATCCTGTGGGCAGGACCACCGCTGCTTTTCCAGCACCTCGGCCGTCTTCATGACAGTCCCAGAGCCTGCGGTTGGTGTGCTCCCCCCCAGAGCAGAAAAAGGATGCAAAGGCCAAGGGACGCCAGCCTGGGAGCCGTGGGGTCTTTGGGATCGATGGGTCGCCGAGGAGAGGGGCAGATGCAGCCACCCGTCAGCATCCATCCTTCCCTCCGCTGGGTCTGTGGCTTTTCTAGGGCGTCTGTGGAGCCGCAGTACCAGCCCTGTAGGAGGGCTCAGCCGGTCACTTCATGCCACTCTCATGTCTGTTTCCCTGGTCTCGTCCCTGGCTATGCCGGCAGCCACGACCTTTGCCCCAGACTAAACCCCACACCTCTTTGTGACCAAGTTAGACACCGCCACGAAGCAGCATCAGCACATGAGGCGTCACAACATGTCAACAAGAAGCACCAGTGAGCTGCTGGCGCCCAGGGGTGCGCGGACCGGTCACCAGTCCTGCTGGTGAGGCTCTGGGTCCCCCTTGGGACAGAAGGTGTTAGAACACTGAGGGGCAGAAGTGACTGCTGAATGTCGCCGTGATTTCTGATGCGTATGCCGGAGGAAAGACTGCCCTTGGCCCCAACCTTCCTCCCCCATATTCTGCAGGTACACTTGGGAGAAACCCTTGCAGGGCAGCCAGACATATTTGGGAAGGGAAGATCAAGTCTGCTCCAAAGCCGGGGGATAAAGACAGTGACCGCTCTGGGTCCTGCCAGGGTATGTTTCTAGCAAACGAACAGAATTTCTTGCTAAGTATTTGTTAAAGACTGCAGACAAGTATCTCTTGAGATACAACACAGTTCATACAAACTAAGCTCAGTGTACTTCATTTCCAAAGAGCCTTGGTTTCATAAAATCATTTAAACCCTGGAAATGGAAAGGTTCTATTCCAGTTGTTCCCTACCTTGATGCCAAGAAAACCCAGAAAGACCCCATATCAACAATCAAAATATCATCATTTCCTAAAAAATTGACCAGTGGCTCCTCTGACCTGGGATTAGCGCCCGAAGCCCTGCTGGTGCGCGGTGCGTTTTCACGAGGCTGCCCGGACTCACCGCTGCTTTGTACTCTCAGCGTGGCTGCAGGGGTAGTTTATCTTCTCATCTAGAGTCAAAAAAAAAAAAAAAAAGGAATTGTTTAAACAAACAAACAAAAACCTCAAGTGAGAGCAAGGAATCCACGTGTTTGGTTAGAGATAATTAAAGAAAAAGCCCCTGCACTTGGTGGGCACCTTTGAACACACACAGGGCAGAGCCAGGAAGGGAAGGCCCGGTGGCCTGTGCGGGTCTCTGCCGGCATCATTTTTGCGATCCCTGGTCAGCCGGTTAACACACGTCTGTTTTCCCAGTAGACTTGACAAGATTTTCTCCCCAAGATTCCTCTTCACAGAAAATCATATTCTGCCCCCACTTCTTGTCATGCAGGTGGAGCACACGTGCTATTTTCAGAAGTTGCAAACTAATTAAAATCATATTCCCATCATAACCCTGATAACTCCATTCCTGAGGAACAGGTTACAGGTGCTTTATGGTCAACTCCGTAATTCTTGACAAGACCAGCAGAGTCCTTCTGGTCAGCTCACAGCTAGCCTCCAGGCCAGGTGACACGCACACCCGTCATTTAAGCTACTGGTTTTCCCATCAGCATTCTGTTGAGCTTGGCTTGCTAAGGAGCCACCGAGAAGAGGGAGGGGAGACAGGAAACTGGGGGTTAGGGGCACTGAATGAGAAAGGAGTCCTGCCATTCTTTACTACATGAGTTTAGTTATGTTAACTAGCAGTACACCTGCTAGAGCCACAGAAGCGTTTTTTTCCTTCATGGCAAGAGTGTCAGTATTTGCACAGAGTCTCGACTCTATCAGTACACTTGTAACTGAGGCAAGAAAAACCAGTCCCACACGAGCTTCTGTCGGTCCAGATGGCATCTAATTCTCCTCATCTCTGGGACTGCAGCCCTCGCCCACGAGGCCATCTCTGGCTGGATGACTTCCTAGCTGCGACCTCCGTGTCCTCTCTGCTGTGACAGGCAAGAACAAGTCTGACTCCATGTTGGATCTGTTTCTTTTCCTTTAACCTTTGGATTCTATTGCCTTTGCTACCAGTTAACCACTAAAGGGATGGCACCTCTAAGCTTAAATTACACATAATAGCCTGTCTCTGGGAACCTTGTCTCCCAGGTAATGAGTGTTAAGTTAAAATACCTTTGTTTAACTCACAGGAAACACCCTGACTGACCAAGCCCACCTGTGAATGACGGCAGAAAGGAAGAAATTAACACATCCCCTCGGGAGGCTGACCAGAAGCCGGAAATGCTTGACCTTACTCCCACCCCTTCTCATATAAAAGAAGCCTGAATTCTAACTCCGGCAAGATGATTCTTTGGGACAGTAGTCCACCATCTTCTCAGACTGCTGGCTTTCCAAATAAAGTCACTATTCCTTGCCCCAACAACTCAGCCCTTGATTTATTGGCCTGTCCTGTGTCAAAAGGTATGAGCTGGGACCCAGTAACACTGCCTCCCTCCAAACCACCCTACACACATGAGCTAAAATGGCCTAACAGAAGTTACAGACATCAAATTCAGGTGGGCATCAAATACTAGATTTTAATTTTGTTTCTATCTCAGTTCAGTTTCTTTTTTTCCATGAGACAAAATCATCTTAGTCACAACACTCTACTGTAATTCTCTAACCAATACTGATTCATTGTCTGTCTTCCCAAACTGAATAAATTAAGAAGTTTTCTTCCAAAAACCTCACAAGTTAGTGAAGGATGAAGATACATAAACGAAAGTTCACCCGAGGTAGACTCTGATAAGTGATACTGTAGACGGAAAAACAAAATCCTACGAAATATATTCAAGAAGGAGAGAAGAACTCAGATGGGAATTTGTCATCTCATTTGTCAGCTCTATTTAACTTCTGACTCTGGGTCAACCTGCAAGTTTAATAAATATGAATTCAAGTCTCATTCAGGTCAATGACAAACATTGAGAGGACCACAAGAGGGACAAATGTGTTCATGAGAAGAATTCATTGCTCGACCTTCTTTAAGTAAAATAATGTAATCATCTGTGGCTTTAAAAAATATTAGGAAGTGCTCATGATAGTTTAGGGCTGTACCAGAGCTTCCTGGGAGTTATCACACCTGTCCTGACAACAACCCTCCGAGTTAGGTGTGAGCATACTTCATCTGTATGCAAGGAGGAGGCTCAAGTCGCTGAATAACATGTAAGTGTCAGTGTCAGAACGTGAACTCGAGAATACTAACTCCAGTGTTCACATCGTCAACCACTGTGCTCCGGAGATTTACATTGGGCAGGATGCAAAGGAACTAAAACCCAAGGTATGTGAGGGGAGAGCATAAAACCACCCATTCACTTAATGAGATGCTCCTCCATCCCTTATGAGCTCTCCACCACCTCGCTTCCAAAGATCTGAAAACGGAGGCTTTGCTAAGTTAAGTAAAAAGACCTCCCTACATCATAACTAGAAGACAGATAAAGCTCAAACTTCAAAGCGCCCAGAGGCAGAAAAACACCCCCGCCCAGGGCACCATCTCACCCTTCACTGCATGTTTCTGTGCAGAACGAGGGAAGCCCAAGAAAAACTTCACGGGAGAGAAAAGAGAGGAGCGAGTTATGGGCCAGAGGTTGGTCCCAAAATACCACAGGACAGAGAAAACCTATTATACGAGAAAGATAAAAGGAGACCTGAAAGATCAGAAGCTACAAAATGGGGCGGCTCAGTGCAGTCCACTGGAGATGGCCGTCTCCGAAAGACACTGCGTCTGTGGGCAGAGGGTTGGACAGAGGAAGGGGGAGGTTCACTGCAAACAGTGGGTGTAAAAGGGAAAGTAGCCCGAACGGGTAAACTAACGGCCCTGTGAGGATGCCTCCACTGATGAAAATTCCCATAAAGAGACAACCACAATGCAAAAGGGAGCCACAGCCCACACTCCAAGCTGACAAACACCCTCCCCAAGCGCTGGGGAAGTGAAAGGCCATCCTGAGTCAGAATAGCACCATCTGGCAACCTCCATCCTAGTGATTCGACCACGCATGATGTGCATCCAATGGATGCCGAAACCTGTGGGTGGAAGTGTAATGAGTAACAGGCTGATTACAGGGTCTCAAACTATCTCCATATAAGAACCTAATTCCCAAAGGTACGAGCTGTACCATTACAGTAACTCTGCTGTAGAAAACAGTAACTGCTCAGTGGAGGAACTGCAGCGCCCCCAGTAACCAGCTCATCAAATGGGGCGATCGACACCATGGTCTTCTGATGTAACATACTGTGAAAAACACATCATTCTTGTGATACTGAAAAACTGCACAGTCGGGCTATAATGATGAAAGCCATCAGACAAATCCAAATCAAGATTCATTCTATAAACAAATGACTTGTGTCCTTGACAAATACCCAGATCATGAAGGACGAGGAAAAACTAATGGACCATTCCAGATTAGACGAGGCTGAGAGCCATGATACATACAAGTTTTGGTCCCCGATTTTTTTTTCCTATAAAGGACACAATTAGGAAAATCAGTGGTTTGAGTAAGATCTGCAGATTAGCTAATAGTCCAATACCAATGTTGAAGTTCTTGATTTTTGTATTTGTACCAAAAGATAATGTCTTTGCTTTTAGTAAGTGACCCGTAAAGTATTGAAACATAAAAGGAAATATATCTGTCATTTACTCTCAAATGGTTTAGAAAAAGAAATAGACATAGATATAGATAAAGATATAGACACAGAGAGAAAATGATGAAGCAAATATGACAAAATGTTAACATTTGAGTGATCTGGGTGGAAGTTCTACAGGTATCCTTTCTATAACTTTCCTGCAAGTCTAAAATTATGTCAAAATTAAAAGTAAAAATATATATAAATTAGAACTTGTCACTTTCATGATGAGATAGTCCAGTCCAGGGATTTCCCATTGATTTTCCATTAAAATAAATACCCCATTAAAATAAAATCTGTGAGATTATTTCAAAAGTATGCACAGGACACACTCTACAACATACCATTTTTATATAAAATTGCATGTATTAAAGACTCATTTTAGGGGGAGGGTATAGCTTAAGCGGTAGAGCACACACTTAGCATGCAGAAGGTCCTGGGTTCAGTCCCCAGTACCTCCTCTAAAAATAAATGAACCTAATTACCTCCCCCCACCATCAACATAAGATGATTAAATAATACAATAATAAATAAAATAAAATAGTTTTTAAAAACTAATTTTATTGTCATGGTGTTTGAGCCAAGGCTAAAGTCCCTGTTGTTCATGTTTGTTCTTCCTCTATATTTCCACTTCTAAAATTTCCCTAAAAAACAATAGTTTGATTTTTGGGTTTTTTTTTTTTTTACTATTTTCTATAATTATTTCCAAAATCTTTAAAGCCAATCAAATGCTTACCAGTCTTTATTCAGACTAGTAATATCTCTTAATGAAGTACCATCTGTAAACTTCATGAATTTGTTGTTTTATCACCTTCTATTGGGTCATTAATTAAGAGCTAAATTAAAGCCAGTGCAAATAGCAAATGCAGAAGTAGGCCAGAAACCCTCCTTGCTATCGAATACGAGATCATTTATGCTTGTCCTGTGTTTATGGCCTCTCTCAGCTTTTATTCTAATAACTTAGGCGAGACCATTTGACTCAATGTGGGATGGGTTTGCATCTTCCCTAAGAAGGCATTTGGTGCTTCCCCGAAGTAGTGCATGTAAATCACACTAAATCCCTTCACATCCTTGTTTTATGGTCTGATGCAAAAAGGAAAACAAAACAAAACAAGATATCATTGCTACTTCAAAATCGTTTTTTTTATTAATTAAACTGCTCATCAACTCTTTTTTCCTGCAAATGTGGTTACAAGCTTTCTCTCTACAACATCCAGTCCAACTGTTCTATTCATCACACATATTTATGAAGTACCTACCATGTTCACAACATCGTGCTTGGTGTAAGAACTAAAACAGACTGTATAAGACATCATTTCTACCCTCATGGAACTTTCTTTGGATCCACATGCCTGATGTAGCTCTTTTACAGCATTTATCGCATCCCTTTGTAAGAATTTATTTCCATTCCTGACTTTCCTATTTGATGGAAATGTGCAAATTTCTATCTTTTACCTCTATATCAAAGTAGTCCTTTATCTTTCTTCAATACCTAATTCTAGAATTAGAAAAAGTAGCTAAAAATTAAATAAAATAAATGCATGAGGGTTCTTCTTGGCTAGATGGAAGGTAAGAGATCAAAGGGGCTGGTGCAAAGAGTGTGTCGGCATGATTGGAGAAATCCTCCAATCCAGCCCCATCAATCCAACCCCTCCAAGAGGAACCAGAGGGACGGGGGCCTCCGTGGGGTGTGTAGGGCAAACACTCCTCTGGAGGGGAGGAAGTGGAAGCCCCAGACTCTCAACAATTAAGAGGCTGGTCTCAAAATCACTGGTATCCCTGTTCTGGATTCGTGTTGGGTGGGGAGTGGGTAGGCGGGAGTAGTGGAGGGCGGGGGACTAGGCAGTAAAAAGCAGAACTTCTTCAGCCGAACTTCCTCTCACCCTTCTTCACCCCCCACAGAATAAAACAGAAGAGGCAGAGACCCCCTAAGGAAAATGAACGTCTACAGAAGATGACTAGAGCCATGTTTTATGTTCTATGGTTTCAAGGAATGGGGTACATAGTTCGTAGGGATGATTTGCCAGAGAATGAGGAGGCCCCAGACATGGAAAATATTTCTCAAGGGCTTACTTCACTTAGAGTTTCTGGAAAGAAGGACTGAATGAACTCTCATCTGGCCACCTGGGTCTCCACTGTGACAATCAAGACTCTTTACTTATATCTGGGTGAAAATATAAATAAGTTTCACAATCAGTATGCCTCCTTTTCCATTAATACATTCTAATACATTTGATTTTTTAAATAAACAAATCACACATGGTGATTATATCCTGTGTTTCATAGGAACTTCTTACAAACTATGGGCAGGTATGAGCCAATGTTTAATAAAATTTAACTATATTAATTGATTTATTTATTCAACAAGTATTTATTAAGTGCTCATTATGTTCAAGGTGCTCTGTTTGCAACTAGGAATACAGAAATAAAAAAGAGCATATAGTTGAATCCTATTCTCTCCTATTTTCTTATATTCTAGGGGAGAAAAGGAAGGTTATTCATTAGCGCTGGATTTTTGTTAGGTCAAATACACTTGTTGAATAGAATATAGCAATGTATACCCTACTGTCTGTATAGCATGAGACAGCAGTAAAGTGGTAAAGGAAAAAACTGGGAGTAAAAAAGCTGTATCACAACAACTACAAAACCAGAACAGAAAAAAAAAAAGTAGACCAAGTGAAAAATTTTAAGTACAATAATGGAAATAGAAATAAATGTATAACTCAAAGGCAACATAAATGTATTAAACTTTCCAGGAAATGACCATGTATGGGAGACTGGATTAAATAATTCAACTATATTCTGCTTACATGAGATATATTTAACATAGGATACTGAGAGGTTGACAGTAGAAGTATTTAAAATATATATCGGGAAAATAGCAAAATTGGTATCATTTTATTAGTATTAGACAACATAGATCATAAGTCCAAAAAACTTCACTAGATATTTCAATTCACTGGGTAGATAAAAAATATTTCTAAATCCATATGCCTCTAATAACATTGCTTTAAAACATATAAGGCAAAGCTGAACACAGGTACAAAGAGAGATTTACAAATCTACTATCATATTGGTAATTGAAATAGATCTCTCTTAGAGATCCATCAGGAAAACAATTTCAAGACCTAGAACATCTGCACAGCAAAGCTGACAAGTCTACGCTAATGAATACATGTCAAATACCACAGCCATCACCAGAAGACTCGATGTTATTTTCAGTGATGTGACGAACATTTAGAAAAACTAACTATGTATTCATTTATAATACTTGGACTGCAAGGGAAATTTCTTAACTTTAATAAAAGGTTTATGAAAACCACTAGTAGGCACCATTTAAAACAGTAAAAAGTATTGGAAGGATTTCCTTTAAATCAAGAGTAGGACAGAGATGCCTGCTAATGAGTCTCCCACTTAACATTGTTTCGGAGACCCTAGCCTGCACAGTATGTTCAGAAAAAGAAAGTAAAAGGAAAGAAAACAGTTTATATTATTGCCCTCATAGAATACTACCAAAATCTATAGGTTAATTTTTTGAATTGATAGGATGATTTAGTAAAACTGTTAGACAAAAAAAAGCAATTTACCAAAGTAAATCGCATTTCTACATATGAGCGAGTTTCCAGATGTGCAGTTTAGAAAGAGATCTCACTACAATGTCAGCAAGGATGCAAGAATTCTAGAAGTAAATCAAACAAAAATTATTCAAGATTTCATGGAGAAAATTATTGAAAGGTATTGACAGTTGCCTAAATACACAGACATACCATGTTTATGAGTAGAAACACTGAATACAGGACATCATCATTTTTAATGTTTCTCATATGCACAAATTTTAATGACTGCTGTTTACTTCAAAAGAACCCATCCACCAAGGTCATGGCTCTTCAGTCCACAAATCACAATGTAAATAACAGGTGTGCAGCATGGACAGTGACCAATCACCTGACTTCTTCCAAAGCCTGTTTGTGATTAGTCACTGCACATGGGTCACCCGGTTCATGCACAGAGGGCAAAGCCTGCTGTTGTGGTGTCTCTCTGGCTCCCAGTAATAAACCCACATGTCATTTTACAAAAAATGGATCATTGAAGCAGGGCACTGTCCAACAAAGATGGACGTGCACTTTAATCACTTCCTGTGACTGCAACACACTGCCACAAATTTCTTGGCTTAAGGGGGGATGGTATAGCTCAGGCGTAGAGTGTGTGTTTAGCATCCAGGAGGTCCTGGGTTCAATCCCCAGTACCGCCATTAAAAGATAAACAAACAAACAAATCTAATTATCCCCCCGCCAAAAAAAAGAAATTTCATGGCTTACAATAACACAAATGCATTCTTTTACAGTTCTGGAGGTTGGAAGTCGGGAATAAATCTTATCGGGCCAACAGCAAGAAGTTAGCAGAGCTGGCTCTTTCTGGAAGCTCCAGGGAGAGTCCAGCCCATGCCTCTTCCAGCTTCTAGAGGCTGCCTCGATATCCCTTGGCTCACAGCCACATCCCTCAGCTTCTCCTCCTGTCTTCACATCACCTTCTCTCTTGATCGCCTGTCTCCTGTGATTCCATCGGGTCCCCCTGGATAACACAGAATACTCTCCCCTGCCCTCAGGAACCTCAGCTTGATCTCATCTGAAGAAACCCTTTTGCCGTAGAAGGTAATATTCCCCAAGTCTGGGGAGTAGAATGTGGGTATCAAGCCTCCCCTGCAGCAAAGAAACAAATGTGGTAACGCTAGAGACACGAAGTTGGATGGGCTTAGAAGACAGCTGACACCCCCCCCCTTTCTGAGAGACTCTGGACGGGCAGACAGAGGAGCTCGGTGAAGGCAACTATCAACATAAATGAGGAAAGTACTTGTGACAAAAAGGATGATGGTGACCCCGAGGAAGTGAAATGCCTCTCAGAGGTGTTTCACAGCAATGAGAGCGCACAGGAAAATGCCGGATGCCCATCTAGACCTAGAAAGGAGGACGACCACCCTTCAAGGCATAGACAAGGTGCTTCCTCCAAACCACAGGTTCTCTGATGAGAAGCAAGCAGACCCGTCCCAGCTACCAGGCTGTTTACAAAGAAATAAAACGCCACGTTAATTCTCAATGTTTCTCATGTTTTTAATTACACTATATTTAATAAATACCATTTTTAACTATTTTTGACTTTCTATATGTTTATAACCAACAGTAAAGGAAATGTTAATGTTCTGACAGGAAGTTTGAAAGGTCGCAGGACCATCGTGGTTATCAAGACATCGCAGCTCACGTCACCCACGTTTTACAGCCTTCACTGCCCTGCAAAGTCAGAGCTGCCCCGCACAGTCAGAGCTGCCCCGAGTGGAAACGCCAGCCTGAGGTGGACGACCAGGGGGGAGTCGGGCTTAGTTTAAGGTCCAGTAAACCAGACGGCGAGGTCTCGGCACAGGGCTAACTGGGGTGCCTGAACAGAGCGGACCACACACGTGTGGAAACTGATACTGCACATCTCCGAGGAAAGGAGGAATTATTCCAGATGGAAAAAGTAACTAGACTTGAAAGGCAAATCTTAAACTTTCAGGAAAAAAAAAAAGTATAAAAGAAATAATTACTGTGAAGATAGGAAATGGTTTCTTAATCAAGCCACGAGGGAAAACATTGACATACGGGACCTAATTAAAATTAAGAATTTCTATTCATCAAAAATCACAATAAGGAGAGTGAAGAAACAAGCTATAGAATGAATCCATACGCAGTACACATAACTAAAGTCTTATTACTCAGAATACATAAAGAAGTTCTATAGGACAGAGGAAGAACAACCACTCAAAAGAACTGAACAAAAGACACCAACAGACAGTTCACAGGAAAAAAAAATCTGAACTGACAATAAATATGTGAAGTTTTCAACCTTATCAGCAATCAAGAAAATACATCTTAATATGATATGCTCCAGAGTGGCAAGAATCGTAAGTTCTAATAAAAGTTGACAAGGAGCTCCAGCCACTGCTCCTGCACCGCTGACAACAGTGTAAACGCATGAAAAAACTCTGGGGGGAACCTGGCTTGACAATGTTATTATCTGCCTACTTCGTGATGTGGCAATCACACCTGCAGTCAGTCAGACACCTTAAAGAATGTCACCCAGATGTACACCAGGGGACCAGCAGAATCAACAGAGTTCCCTGCCGTGATGCAAAGAGAGAGGGGCAACCCAGAGGCCTCGCAGCAGGACGGAGGAGATAAACGCCGATGCCTTCACACCACGCGCTGGCGGCGGGAAGGAATGGCGTCGAGGCTGCAGGTGTTGATTCTGATGAATCTCCGAAACAAAGATGAGCGGAGACGGCAAGTCAAAGAGGGTACCCATGTGATTTCACTTATATAAAGTCCCCAAGTAGGCGAAGCTAAACTATACGTTGCAAATCATACTCTCACACACATGCAGAATGAAATTTTTTTTTTAAAAAGGCAAACTAACATAAAATTCAACATAGTCCTTGTATGGAATCTAAGAGTGAGAGAATTCAGAAGACGCACACAGTGTGTTCAGAGGTACTGGTGATGCTCTATTTCTTAAGTTTAGTAATGGGTGTGTTTCTTTATGTAATATATATATATATATATATGCAGTTTTTTTACATACAGCATAAATATATGCATATATATCGATAGCTTATATATACATATACACTTTTATATAAGAATTCTTTCAAACAAGAGAAGTTTTAAAACCTTGAATGTTTAATAAATCATTCTGTTTAGAAGGTGCTCTAAATATGATGATAATAATAAAAATTAATAATAAGCACAGGGTTTTGTAGAGACTAAGAAAATTACATTGAGGTAAAGTTTCTTTTCATTTTTCTGGACTGTTCTGCAGGACTTTGGATTGTTCTGTCATTAGCTAATAGTCAGTAATTACAGATTGCTTTCATTAGAAAAAAAGACAATTCTAGAGAGAGACTGCCTGCAAAAAATTCTGGGTCCTTGTTTTTGTTTGTTTGCTTTTGAAGCACAACTCAGTGAGAAATGGTATTGCTCAGTTAATCACATCGAGGTAAATCTCACCCGTCCATTCAAATGATACGATTCTACAGAAGGCAGCTTGAAGACGCTCCCAAGCAAATCTGGGACAGCGAAGGTAGCAGTGCCGCTGATGGCCGCGGACTACAGCCTGTGCAATCAAGTAAGTATGTGAGTTCACAGTGACATAAATAACCGAATAAACAACAAACGGAGGAGGAGGAACAGACCTCCCTTAGAGCGGAATTCCATGAATAAATGAAAGAGGAACGAGGCAAGAAGAACATGACCATTAGGCAAACACCACACGGCAGACACACTGGATGCTAAAATTGCAGAGTGAGGGTATATTGAGAAATAGGATAGTGGCATAGTCCCAAAATATCTCATCGTGAGCTATTTATTAATTACAGAGAGAAATAATAAGTTTACAGTGGAGACACCGGCAGACACCACTTCAACCAGGTGGTCAGAGGTCACGTCATCAATGACAAAAGGAACCGGCCTCTGTCCCCCGGGTACCACGCACCAAGAAGGACGCGGCATCTCTCTGGCATCCTCCCCAGAACCACAGAACCTCGGTCTCATCCTGAGAGACATCAGCAAACCAAAATGGGGGACATTCTACCAAAAACAACCAGCCGGTGCTCTTCAAGTGTCAAAGGTGAGTCAAAGCAGCACTGAGGGCCACTCCTAGTCTAGAGCAGACAGGGAGGTGCGAGGATCCTGGACTCGGTCCTGGACCAGGAAAAGGAAACCGGTGGGAACACTGGCAAAATCCCAGTAAGTTCTGAAGATAGCATTTCATCAGGGTTAATTCTCGGCTTAAATAATTGCACACTTTCCTATGTACGATGTTTACAGGAAAGAAACCTGGGCGAAGAGCATACCAGAACTCTCTGTGGTCTGTTTCCAACTTTCATGTAACCTAAAATTATTTAAAATTAAAAAAAAAAAAAGATCTTTTAACATGATACAAAAAATTCTAGAAAAGACAAAACTACAGTAACAGCAGGAGAGGCCAGATCACGCCAGGCCCTTTAGGCCATAGTAAGAACTCGGGACTTCATCCTGAGGGGAAACAAGATGTGCAAAACACTCGCGGTAAGACAAGGACCAATCGCGGGCTCCAACTTCCATCCCGTAAAGTTCAGTCTAGCTCCAGGGAGAACTGGACTGGGTGCTGGGGCAGACGGGAGGCAGGGAGAGAAGTCCCTGGGAATGCAGGCAGGAGAGAAGAGGGGTGTGATCCAGGTACCGTCAGGGGCGGAGGGAAGAGCAGACAGGAGGCAGAGATGATGGAGTCGGTGACAGACTGGATGCGGGCGGAAGATGGGGTGAGAGAAAGGCAGCCACGTCAAGAAGATGCTGAGTTTCTTGCTTGAGCTACTGGGTAAGAGCTACGCGGGAAACGTAAGAGGAGGAGCAGAGTCTGGAGCCGAATTTAAGAGCCAGATTTGGACACGATGAGTGTCCCCAGACGGGATGGATCTGCCTGTTGTGTTTGGCCGATGCAAAAGAACGCCCCGCCCGCTGTGTTCTGCATAAGGAAGTCCAGCTCCTTGAGAACTGGGTTGGCACAGTTGGGTGGAACCCAGAACCGCTCTGGGCACCAGAAATATCCCTTCCTCTGTCATCTCTGGAGGTGCTTCCTGCTGTCGACCTCACCCTCCCAGGTCAGTCAATCTTCCCTTTTGAATCTTCCCTTTCTGGATCAGAGGGTTGTGCTCTACATAATTTAGAAACCTCTCATTTGCCTGTTCGGCAGTTTCTGTAACCCTACCGATGCAGCGGTCTCAAACAACTGCATTCTCTGGACTGCGTCCAACCACGTAGAAGAGGTATAATTGATTTTTCAGTAAAATACGTAACAGAGACTCTCCGGTTTCAAACCACAGGGTTCTGCATTCATCAGCACATGTGTTTGACCTTACCTAACAAGTCAAATGATTCTCTCCCTCCACACCTCACCCTTAGACCACTCAAAGGCCAGTGTGGGGTTCTGTTTTGATCAGTCACGTGGAATTATCACGCCTTCACCAGGGAAACACCAGCCGCAGCAGGAGGTCAGGTGAGATGAGACTCGAGCTAAAACCATGGCTGGTCCTGTGAGCACAACTCCCACACACTTCCTGGAGCTACTCACTGGGTTTTTAATGCATAGATTTGTTCAAAACTTTGCCAAAAAAATTTTTTTCTCGCTGAATGCAATGATTTGACTTACGTGGAGGAAATGCTACTCAGGAAATGCCGAGTCTAGAAGCCCCTGGCATGAGCACTCTGCCTGAACCCACTTGCAGAGGACACCGGCCTCGGGCCAGACGTCAGGTCATTAGTCTGCGACCTTTCAAAACTGAGCACCCACAGTCAGCACAGCTTCCTGGCCCTCAACTCCCCTGCGTCCGCTGTGCTAAGCAGACCCTGCACAGCACAAACATAAATATATTACCTTTTACTGCTCCTTAGGGCCTCCATGTTTGTGAGCTCTGTCTTCCCAGTAGGGCTGACAATCACTGAATGCAAGTCAAGCTAAAGGACAGTGGCTCCCAGTAGAAGACCCTCAGATTAAAATGCACACGCCCTCCCCAAAGCTCCGCAGAGGTAAGGCATGCGGCCTGGCAAAGCTAGCCCTCAGGGCGTGGGCGGGGCGGGGCGAGTGAGGGGTTGCGGAGGGGAGGGGGCGGGACGATGGGCGCAGCCCCACCGGATCGCGCTCGCCTGCAGCTCGGGCAGCGCCCACGGCCACGGTCAGGGAGCAGGTGACCTCGCCCTCTCGGACAGTCATCACTTTACTTTCCTTCCCAAGTCGCTGTGTCTTCCTACCCCCAGATCTCCTCATCTCTAGAGTGGAGCTGATAATGCCTGTCTCCCGGGGAGGCTCCTGCGGACACCAGTAAAGTGCCTGCAGGGTGTAGTTCAGCGTCCGGCACCCGGGAAACGCTCCCCCAAGGTCGGGTCTTGCTGTTCAGAGGAGCTCGGCCCCACACACCCAGCGTCCCTCTCGCTCGGTCACAGGTGATTCGTTATTAACTGTGAGGTGGTTCCAAGTTGTAGGGCCCTGAGAGCACCTTACTAGAACGCACAGGCCACCAAGAAGCTAACGCCTTACGGGAATATCGTGTGCAGCCATTACAGAAAACAGTATAGAGATTCCTTAAAAAACTGAAAATAGGCTTACCCTATGACCCAGCAATCCCACTCCTGGGCATATATCTGGAGGGAACTCTAATTTGAAAAGATATATGCACCCCAATGTTCACAGCAGCACTATTTACAATAGCCAAGACATGGAAACAGCCTAAATGTTCATCAACAGATGACTGGATAAAGAAGATGTGGTGTATTTATATAATGGAACACTACTCAGCCATAGAAAAGAATGAAATAATGCCATTTGCAGCAACATGGATGGACCTGGAGATCATCATTCTAAGTGAAGTCAGCCAGAAAGAGAAAGAAAAATACCATATGATCTCACTCATATGTGGAAGCTAAAAAAACAAAAGACACAAATGAACATATTTACAAAACAGAAACAGACTCACAGACACAGAAAACAAAGTTATGGTTACCAGGGGGAGAAGAGGGTAGGTAAGGATAAACTGGGAGTTTGAGATTTGCAGATACTAACTACTATATATAAAATAGATAAACAAGTTTCTTCTGTAGAGCACAGAGAACTATATTCAATACCTTGTAGTAACATATAATGAAAAAGAATATTAAAATGAATATATGCATGTGTATGTATGACTGAAACATGATGCTGTACACTAGAAATTGACACAACATTGTACACTGACTATACTTTAACAAAAAAAAGAAGAATCAAACACCTTGATGTGTGGGGTCAGCAAGTAAGAGCAGGATATTACACAGAATCTTTTTCCCCAGGACACTCATGAGGAATATGGAAGAAAACCCGGGTGTATTCTGGAGAATTCTAGAAGTTTCTATGTATATGTGTCTGTGCACGTGTGTGCACGTGCACATATATATTTACATCTGTGCACATGTGTGTGCATGAGTGTACTGTATGCACACACGTGCATGTGCACTGTGTACTAATATGTTTACTTGTGTGTGTGTGTGTACGTGAGTATCCGTGTGTGCATGTGTGTACAGACGTGTGCGTTAGGGGCAGGTGCTGCTGCTTTCCATTATTACCTATACTGCCCCTTTGGACTTTATGCAGGTGCTAAGACACCTGAACTATCTGAAAATCCATGTTTGGGACAAAGCATCTGGATAAATGCTTTTATTTAATATATTATTGGCTGTTTCTCTGGAGCCAGCACAATGTTTGACAGACAAGAGTCTCTCGTTGAATGTGTTTGAGTGAAAGGATGTCTTTACACACATTGAAAACACACACACACACACACACACACACACAGAGGTTCCATCAGGCTAGAGATTCAATACATAGAGGATGATATTTGAGCAGGTGGCAGAGGGAATCGCATGGAACAGTTGGAAATTCCCTGTCGACAGACCTTGAAACGTTACTGACACACACTTGCGCACCCTGGTTGACATATATGGATTTCCATAGCATTTTCTATTTTGAAAATTATGACACCCAATCAGGAAAGAAAACAACCCGCTCTTGGTCCTGAGCACCATGCGTTTTCTTCTACTGTTAAGGGAGAGATTTTATCTTTTCATTTTCCAAACCTGTCTCACGTATCAAATCTTTATTTCAGCCGGCAAGCACACAGACCACCCCCCTCCCTTCCTGGTTTTCTTCCCTCCCTTACAGTTTTACGCAGCTTTTTAATTAAAAGGAAAGTTTAAGATGGACTTCAACGTGTCAGAAAGGAAAAAGAAGAAGAAAGGAGCTATGAGATGGAAAAGGAAAGTCACATATTTGCAGATTTTTAATGAAGCGGTTTTTAAAATATTTTCTTACATCCACAAAGTTAATGCTTCGGTAGGTGAGTTGTAAACGCTTCTTTTCGTTCCATAATTATAAGTGAAATGTTCTTTAATGTGCAGTAATAACCTTCAAGCTGTGCTATTTTGCAGCTAATAATTATACACAACAGCGTGGGGCATGAGAGCTAACGGAAAGTTCTCCTTCTCCGAGGATCACCCACACCCCTGCTCCCCTGTTCATGCCTTATTTGTGGTGACTCTGCTTTTTAATCCATGCTTTCTTCTTGGAAAGAAGCACTAGTTAGTTACTTTCTTAAGGAAAGACTGCTGACTAGGTAAAATCGCTCCCATACAGAGTGAAATCTATAATAGGCTTGCTTTAAAAAAAAAGAGAAAGAAAGAAAGAAATACACAAACTACAGCTAAGCTTAAAATGTGCTTGCTTGAGTCCTCAGTATTAAAAGGTCAGAAGTTTGCCGTGGGGGTTAACACAGCGTTACTGAAACAAGATGCGAAGTTGGCAGGAGAAGCCGAGGTCGCCGAGCCCTGGCCCAGGCAGCACTTTCTCCGCAGATGGGGAAGTAAATTCATCACAGAGCAGCCACGCTCGTTATGGTGGACACGCACCATTTCCAAGATATCTTGGGGTTAGCCGGCTGTGTATCCCAGTCACCTCGTCCATCAGCTTCTCAACCACAATGTTTCCCTGAAATGCCCGAATACGTTACCTAATTTTCTTTAAAAAAAAAAAAAAAAAAAGAGAGAGAAAGAAGGAAGATGCCACCTGTGTTAAGAAAAGCCATACCGGATAAAACAAGATTTGGTTGGAGACATTTGAGGAACCCAATGTCCCTCAAATTGAGTGTTCTGAATAGTTTAAATGAATTAATTTCTGCATCAGTCTCAAGAACCGTAAAAGGACTGCAGCCGGATACAGCAATTGATTCAGCAGAAATAAGCATTCCGGATTTTCGGTCCACCCAGTGCTCATTTGGACAGTTGCCTGGACTTCTTCAGCTAACATTTAGCTCATTTCCAGCTGCTCTAAACATACCTCCTTCTTAATGGTTCACAATAAACTGACCATATGGGTTAATATTGAGTCAGTCCTTTATTTCCTCTTGCTATCATGAACTATGAGAGTATTCTTGGGCATAAACTTGTGAATTTGATCAGCCATGCCCTGAATGGATTTTTGGAAAAAGTAAAAGTTTTACTTAGTACTACGGGGCAATTAGGAACGCAGGTGAGGTCAGCTACATTGCCCGGTTCAGGACACAGGGTCATCACAGATGAGAGGCTGTGAACATGCACTCTGCCATGTTACAGAACCTAGAAATTTCTCTGTTTCTAATTAGTAGATACATCCAGGATTTTCCAGAAGCTTCCATAGGTCTATAGTACAACTGAACTATTTCACAACTTAAAAACTAGAATAATACAAAGTTAGGACCCAATGGAAAGACCAAGGACTCTCTCCCCTTATGTCAAAGGTGAAGAACACTATGGTGCAGAGGATATTCTGCCCGAGGCTGATGCAAGACTGATTTTATTGTGACATCTGTCACCCCAAAAATCACCAAAATAGATTCCAGTGGCCAGACAAATGTCCTGCTCTCCGTTCTTTCTCCGTGTGCCTGTGTAGCTTGCTGAGGGCTTAATGGAAGTGAGGACTTGGACTTCCACTTCAGGTGGAGTATCTGGATCGGCTCACGCACGCCAGAACACAAATGGCAGACAATGTACATGAGCATCAAAGGGCCAACAAAGCGAGGAAGACAGACATCGTGGAGGTGACAGGAATATCGGTTTCCTTTTGCTCTGGGAGCGCATGCTGAGCTGGAAGGCACTGGCCTGTTTTTGGTGCCTCCATAGTTAGAACCCAGAGTCTGGGGCCCACCACTGGTCAGGACCCTGATAGTCTACCCCCACCTGGGTCTAGAATTCCAAAAAACTGCTCCCTGGGAGTCAGAATATTCCAGAAAAAAACGACCATGGGGATCAGATATAAACCATCTGGATGGTCCAAAATATTTTAAATAATCCCAGATAGTTAGCAGTCTCCAAAATTTCCTGGAAATTAAAAAAAAATATATGTCCAGAGGAAGATAACGTTATCCTATGCCTAGTTTTATTTTTAAAAAATGGTTCTGAGGCTTGACTTTCGCACTGTAATCCACTGCAGAGAATCAAAGCAAAGCCGCAAGGAGAAACTCCACTTGTGGACTGCAGTGGCAGCTCCTGCCACAGAGAGTTCAGTCTGCTGGTCTGCTCTAGAGATTTCAGACTTACCTAGCCAGCCCCTACAATCAGGTAAGCCAATTTCTGGTGATAAATCTCCCCCCTGTCTGTCTCTCTGTCCATCTCTCCGGTCTGTCTGTCTGTCATCCGCCTGCATCCTACTGGTTCTGCTCCTCTGGTAGCACCTTGACTACTGATACAGCCTTATCAGTAGAATCACTTCTTTGTATAAGACAGCAAAGATGGACAGAGCTTTCAGGAGTACAGTTTTAAAGAGCTTTTGGATAATCTGTAACGTAAGTAATAGCTCTGGGAAATCTTGACTTCTCCAAAAGGAATTGGGTATTAGATTATTAAACTACAGCCTGTTGGGGAAGAGATGAGTTATAGACAGAAATAGTTTGGTAGGAGCTGCAGTTGATCAGGACAGGAACAAGCCACAGGTGACACAACAGAAAACGGAGTTTTGGAAGGGAGACCCAACCTGAGCCCCAGGAGGCACTGAGGTCTGACAAAGCCCAGAGAGCGAGGTACCAAGAAGTACCAAAGAGGATGCTGTAGGAAAACTGGGGAGGGATGCAAATTAAACCTGGATCAACCAATCTGGTACAGAGCATTTGTTCACATTCATTCTTCCCCACTCTTGCCAGATCTCCCCTTCTCATTAACTTTGGGTTTGGTGACATGACATGCTTTGAACTATGGGGCATGAGTAAATATGGTTCCAAAGCTGAGCAGACGCCTTAAACTTGATTGCATTTTATAACTGTGACTCTCTTGTTCTTACACTCTGCCATGAAAAAGATCCAGGATACACATTCAGCCTGCTTCCTGGAATAAAAGCTGACCATAATCACCGAGAGCCTGGACCATCACAGAAGCACAAAGCACAGACCAAGAACCAGCCATCTTCAGATACATAACAAACACGGGCAACAAACCAACCTTGCTCTCATAAGGCACTAAGATTTAGGGTGGGAGGTGTTTCTTATGCAGCATCACCACAACAAAAACTGACTGATACATCTTCTTCATCATTTGCCTCAAGAGTCTCCACTCACAATTCTACTCCTCACAAGTGTTCAAATTAAAGTCATCTTGAAAGCTGCATGTGTTTTCACAAATTGAGTATTAATATTTTCATCATCTTTTAGCCTTCAAAATGAAGAGAGTCTCAAGTTTGAGGAAACAAGAATGTTCCTCATTTAAGAACAGCTGCATTAAACATACTGACCAAATTCTACTCAAGGACTAATGATAAATGTAGTATTAATATTTCAAAATGGTCCTGCTGAAAGGTTAGTCTTCTAACACCTTCCAGCTTCCCAATATCCTGCAGGGAAATTAAAGGAAGGTTAGACGAAGCAGGACTTGGACTGAACAAAATATCTTTAAAATACTTTTTAAAAGATGTGACAGACAATATGCAGCTGAGCAGTTAAAACAATAATACAGTCGTAATGCAATGAAGGCCTGGAAGATGAAACTCTCACAAAAAGGTTTCATGGCAAGAACTTTATGATGAAAGAAGTCATTTGATCCCCGACTCGTGGTTTTGAATAGCCCCAGTTCGAGCTTTGAAACTCAAGGCTCCAGTTCAGCCCCATTTGTGCTGTCGGGATGAGTAAACGAAAGAACAGACGCATCTGGGGACGCGTAAACGTGAGCGCTCACTGCTGACCTGGGTGCAAAGAGGGAGGATGCTCGCGCAGAAAGAAGGGTCCAAAGATGCTGAAATAACTATATGGGAGTAAAATAGAAATTTGGTTTTAATTGTATTTTGATATAACTTCAAATTTACAGAATAATTTCAGGAATATGAAAAGAAACTCCTACCCGCCCTTTAGCCTGAACAGCTGACTCACCACGCTCCCTCCCTCCCTCCCACGTGCGCAGATTTTTTCCTGTACCAACTACGAGTCAATTGGAGACACTCTGCTTCTTTACCTTTAAGCACTTCAGTGTATATTTTGTAAAAACAAAGACATCTTTGCAAAACTGCAGTAACATTATTGAAATTACAAAATGTAATATTAACGGAATACTATAACCTAATGCACAATCCATGCTGGAATTCTGACCATCACCCCAACTGTGGCTTTTATTGCAAATTATTTTTCCAGCCCAGCATCATGTGTGAAGACACGGTTGTCACATCTTCCCTCCATCCCCTTTAAACTGGAAGAGCTTCTCAGCCTTTATTTACCTTTCTTGACCTTGGAATTTCTGAAGATGACAGGCAGGCTATCTTGGATAAGTCCCTCAGTTGGGGTTTACCCACAGTTCCTCAAGGTGAAATTCAGATCATGCGTTATTAGCAGGAAGAGTACAGAACGAACGGTCTGCCCCTCTACGTGCGCCGCACCAGACACCAGGATCCTGCCTGCTCTCACTATAAATGACGTCAGGCTCATCGCTTGCAGCCTGCCGGGTCTCAGCAGTATAATGTCATTCTTTTTCCCTTTGTAACGTGTGAGTAATCTGTAGAGAGTGCCTTTGTTATTATGTGCACATCCTGTTTCTCATCAAACTTTCACCTACTAGTGTTAGCATCCACGGATAAATGTCTAACTCCCTATTCCTTCTACGCTTACTAGATGGTGTTCCACTAGAAGGAAGACATTCCCCCTCTCTCTGATTTATGAATATACATATATCTATGAATGTATGAGAGCACATATGTATCAAAGCATATACGTATTTATATGTGCATATCAGTGTAGTCGTACAGAGCGTTCAACAAAATTAGGCTGTTTTCATAAATGAAAATGACTGAAAAATCACAGAATAGGACTGAGATGTGTCAAAGGAACCAACCAGTTGGAACAATCGATTCAAGATGACTCTCAGTAGCAGTCATTAAAAATAAATACACAAAAGCGTATTACAGCTTAAGTTTCCGGTTGTGGCTGCCCCAAAACTGGCTAGAATTACAAACATCCCAACAGAAAGCTATCCCTGAAAACCAGATACCCTACCATGTTTCCATAATCATTTTACAATCAGCTTATCATGAGCAAAAGATGTAATGGAAATTGTACGCCCAAACCAGTGGCTCAATGAAAACTCAGACATCATCTCAAGACAGTGCAGACGCCACTGTGACCAAGCAGGCCAGTCAACTGGACATTCCTAAACTCTGTCTGGTCCCACCACGTTTCCCCCACGTATTGTGTTGTGAGACCCACCACGATGTAGCGAGAGCTTTATGTCCTGGTCAGTGGCTGAAGTGGGGAAGTTTGGCTTCCAACATCCAATGGACTTTTACCTCCCCGCACCCTCAATCACTTGAACTCACTGTCATGATGCTTCTCCTTCAGGTTCAAGGATCAAAATGGCACGTCTTCAAAGAAGGATATTTGCTTCCTTTAAATGCCAATGACTGTTGAAAATATTCTTTTAACTATCCGAACTGGGTTTGTAACATTTTAATATGTTGCTACATAATGAATAATCTCTTCCATGCCATTCCTAACTCGTCAACTTGGGAGGCAGAGGATAAGAGCCAGGCCCTGTATGATTTGATGTCCTAAAGGTTCATCTCCACAAGCCCAGAATAAAATGTAAAAGATGCTGAAGAAAAGAGAGAAATCACTGTTGACAGCACATTTTACCTGGCAGTCCAACATTGTTTATCAGCATAATAAAATGTGCCAATACTTACCACCACTCTAAAATACGCACTAATAATAAACGGAGAGGGGGTAATATGGTCAATGATGAGATATGAATTTACGGCTCCTGTGGAAAGAAAATAATGGGAGAGCTCACCCAGGGCAGTTGGCTCAGGATAAAACTGAGGGGCTTTCTCCTTTGATAAGCACCAGATGAAAACAGCATTGATTTTTTTTTTTTTTTTTTTTTGGTGGTGGTTGCTATTATAATTTTGTAGAACCAAGAAATAAATATCCAAGATACACTTTTTGGCTCCAGATCTTCCAGCTTCATTTTTTGCATATCCCGTTGATGGTTAAAAACTGATGGTTTTATCTGGAGGGCAGAGCCCAGGGTTGTACTTGCTAATCACTAATCTGACAAGCGGACGACTGCAACACAGCTGTCCCTCCGTTCCTTAAAGCCACAAGCAAAACAAAATTAAAAAATCCAGTCACTTCTCCACTGCGGTTTTCCATAATACCTGGGTTCTCCGCATTTTCCTCCACTAAATACTCACTTTTATCTAAGGAGACCACAACTTAAAGGGTGCTTATCAGCTGTTGAGGACAAGGCCATCGTCCCAACTTCTCTCTCCACGTACAGTGGCAAGTTGGAGTCCCTGCGTAAAAATAAACAGACGTCCTCACCCCAGCTGACCTGTGGGCAGACACTGCAGATTGATACCACGGTTCCTTCACGGTCTTGGTTGGAACTTGATATGTATGTATAACTGTCACACCTTCCTTTCCTCTTAACAACCTTCAAACTCGATTTTGAACTCTTGGAATACTGGGGCCTCTTGTTCTTCTAAATCACAAATGACGCACGGTCCTTCTGCATTTTACATTTTGTTTTCCTGTTGCAGGTGTGTTCACTAGCACCTGTATCCACTGAGATTTACCTTGTTTTTAGTTGGTCTTCCCTGCATATGTCATTTTGGAATTCTTTATTTTTTTTTTAAGTCCCCTGATCCTAATGTGATGCAAAACGCTATGCAGATAGATACAATATTAGTCCAGCCAACATCTTTGAACCTCAGGTAGCTTCCACATCTAAATTTATGGTCATTGGTAAAGAGAGAAAATTGTTCCCAAACCACCACCAACCACGAGAGAACTACCTCTTTCCTCATGCAGCGGTATCAGTGCCTTATCTTTACTCCTCCCAGGACGAAAACGATGCCTTTTACAATGGAAAGTAATAGCAAGAATTACAATAGCTAATGCGGGTTGTGCCCTGAGCACGCGTCAGGTACTCTGCTAAGCCGTGTATGTCTTTTCCTCTTTAATTCTCACCATAAACCTTGGGGTAAATACTCAGTAAATCATTGCTCGCTTAGATTATTCTGGTGACAGTCTGTCAGTCCCGAAGACACTGATGTGTGCTCACAGGACACTGAGCTTCGGGTTTTTCTTTTCCTTTCCTTTTTTTTTTTTTAATTGAAGTATAGTCAGTTACAATATGTCAATTTCTAATTAAATGATGATCCTCCCCTCAGAAGGACGCTGCGATGTGTCCTCAGTCTCAAATACTGATCGAAAGAGTTGCCCCCGGAGAGTTTAAATATTCTCTAGGAAAGAGGGGAGTCAGAAAACCACCCTAAAGACCCACCCCCGAAGAACAGGTGTGAACTCCCTCGAACGTTTGGAGGGGCTCTCTCTCTCTTTCCCGGAGGAGTGGATTTATGGACATCCTCAGGCCACTGTTTTGAAAGCCGCACCTCTGAGAAGTGATTCAGCTTTAAAGCCATACTTGAAACCGAGTCAGAAAAATTCCCCATAGATTTGCATGTGGGGAATGAGGGAAGGAAAGGAGATGGGAAATTTCAAGGTTTATGTCCTCAGAAACTAGAAAATGGAGTTGCTATTCAAGGTGACGGATGAACATGGGATGAACGCGCATTTTGGAAGGGAGATCAAGAGCTCGGTCTTGGAGGTGTCAAAGTCTAAGCGTGTACGTATCACACGTTACACATTCGAGTGGAGGGGCCGAGCGGGCTACTGGGTGTACATGTCTGGAAAGAGATGGCAGCGTGGGAGGATCACCGTGAATGCTGTCCACAGCCGCAGAATGGGGCGTCAGCCCCAATAAGGTGAGTCTCCACGCAGAGGCCCTGCCTGCGGGGGCATTCCCACATCCAGGAGCCTGGAAAATGAGAGTCCATCAGAGGGAAGTCGGGAGTGAGACAGAGAGAGAACCCAGAGGGAGTGATGCCCAAAGTGGTACAAAGAGAAGGAAGTTATCAGCCGTGTTGAAGCTGCTGAGAGCTGCAGCGAGAGAGAATGTGACAACCGACCCCGGATCGGGCAACGTGGAGCTTCTCGGGTCCAGCGGAGCAGAGCGGACACATCTCCGAAGGGATTCAAGGGAGACCTGGAGGCGAGGACCTGGAGACGGCTTTTCAAGGAGTTCTTCTGCAGAGGGCAGAGAAGGGGTGGCGTCCACGTTGCTCCGTGAAATGGTGACGCGGGCCCCGGGCCACTCTTGCCAACGCAAGGCATGCAGTTCACCCAGGGAGCCTCGCGGTCCCCGGGGGACTCGATTTGCACTGAACCCCCGGCAGAAAGCAAGTCCCCCTGCAGGCGGGAGTGGAACACGCCCCGGCCGCTGAGCGTGTCCCAGCAGCGAGCGCCCGCGCCGCAGGCAGGAGGGCGGCAAGCAGGGCGGTGGCGGCCTGCGGACGGGCTTCGTGCGCGCTGGGGCGCGGGCGCGGCCTCACAGGAAGCAGCTGCTCTAGGGGGCCCACCCGGAGGTGGCCCTCGGGCGAGCTTGGCACAGTCCGGAACCAGCCACCAGGCTCCGACGGAGGGGCGCTCCAGCATCAGAGCAGGCTCCGCCGGCGGAGTCTGGCAAGAGGGACAGGGCAGGGGCCCCGGGAAATGAGGGAAGACGGGTCGCGGGTGCACCGGAAGAGAGACAGCCTGAAACAGTCCTTCCCAGTCTCCCAGTAAGGGTTTTCAGAGGTGGGTTTTTTGTTTGTTTGTTTGTTTTTTGGTGGACTTTGCTTACTGTTTGGTTTTTCATGTATTTATTGGTTATTCACTCATTTATGGGGGGGCGGTTCCTTAGTGAAAAGGAACCGAAATTCATCTCAGAACCCACAGCTCATTCTTGAGGTGCATGCACTTGAGGTTAAGTTGGTAAATAATGACATAAAGATAATCCACATTAGAGAGGCATGCACAGTCTCTCTGCCAAATACTGAGGTCACGCTCCCAAAGTGCTGAATTCCGACCCACCCCCGACCCTGCCAGGAACGCTGAGTGTGCCACATACTAGCACAGGTCAGCCCCACGATTACAGTCAAATCGGGCTCCTCAACTATGCAAATGAGGAAAATGGCCAGTCCTGGGGTCCCCGTCTTGGCTCAGTCCTTTCCCTCTGAACATCCTCCCGTTACATCCCCTCCTCCAAGCAGTCTTCCTGAAAGCACTTTATAAGTGTCTGTCACTTAGCATCTCCAAAATGTTTGATATAATGAATTTTAAGATTTTTTTTAAACCTCAGATATACTTAAGGATATTTTTATTCCTCTCATCTGGGAAACTGAGCAGCTAACCCTGCTAGCCGCCTTTCAGGTTGCCTTTCCTCCTCTGCCTGTAGGCACGGCCACCTCACGCCAGGTTTCCAATCCCCAAGCACACCTCATTTCCTGCCCAGCAGTTCCAGCAGGTTCCTAGGCAAGCCCTACCCCGGAGTTTAAAATTCCCCTCCCACAATATATATAGTTAGTCTTAATAAATAAGTGACTTGGACCATGTGTTATATATCACTCAAATCCACAAGGACACAAATTATGTATAATACATCGGCTGTGTAATTTATTTATTAAGCAAAACGTGAATTTTCCATGCTTGTGTTCGGAGGCACAGTTTGTCACACGCGGCTAAATGATGTATTCTTATTAGTCCCACTCAATTACCGAGCCATCCCTCTGCGTGTGGTGCGTTTGTTAATGATAGTGCCACGACGCTACGTCTACAGTACCTGTGATCTCAGTGATTCATAACCGCTCCCCAAAACTGTGAGAGTGATTAATTGACTGCTGTGGATTAAATGCCGCCAACAGTATGTTTCATATGTGTTTGTCGCAGTCAGGAGTTAAAGAAACAGCACTGCTCAAAATCATTTAAATATCTAATTAAGCCCAGCCCTCACTAGACAGAAAGAACTCACTGGAATACAAGAATGAAAAACACAGGAAAGCTCAAAGCGGGAAAGAGGGAGGACACAGGGCCCTGACCAGCACGGCCTCACTGATTACAAGGAAACTGTCATAATGACAACCGGACAGGAGCGATACCCACACTGCAAAGGGCCGAGATATCCGTCCCTCTGCTCATCAGCGCAGCGCTCCGAGCCCCTTGTCTTGTCTTTGGGATGAGTCTTGGAGAGACGGGGGTTTCAATCACATATCAGGAAGCCTGGGGTGATGCCCTCTGAAATTGGAACAAATGCATAGATGTTGGGAGGAGGGGGTGCAGGAAAGGAGAAGGGGAGGGCGGACTCTCGGGCAGTTTCAAGTAACATCCCTTTGGCTTTCACTGCAGTGGAGGTTTTTTTTTTTAATGCTTCCGTATGACAAATGGCAGCAGAAAGGAAAATATCATTTCAAACAAAGATTAATTATCTTTATGGCTTCAGCTAACGTTTCCTCCCCTTAGGTGAATCCATATAGAGATCTTATAGCTGATACTCAAAATGGGGAAGGAGCCCAGGCCCAAAGGATGGTCCCGTGCCAACCCCTGGCTCCTGACGGAGACTGCTGGAGCGAGTGGACAGGATAATAAAAACAGATACCCGCTGAAGCTTGGTAATCTTATTAAGACCAGCCAGGAGGTGTTTATTTTCTTCTTTTGCAATTTTGAAATCAATTGAGAAATGTAAGCAGAAAGTGCATGATTTCTTTTGGAAATCAATCTTTCTGAATTAGACCATGTCTCCAGAACGTTTGAAGCAGAGAGGAAAACAAAAGGGGAAAACGAAGTGGACTACTTTGAATTTCAGAATCTGCATGTCTTTCATTTGGGCTGAAGATACTTTTTTACTGTCCTTTTGTAAAGATAAAACTCTGGGGTGTGTCCCCATGGTGGCTTTGCCCTAATGTGCTGTTTTAAAATTAAGGTGGAACATCGATTATTAGCAGTGCAATCTGTGACTGACCATGAAGAAAGCACCGTGTTTTCTATCGCCTTTGCAGAAGCCAATTTCACTCTTAAAACTCAGCAGAGGGTGAGATGCTGAAATCTCAGACCATTGAAAAGCTGATGATCACAGTCATGCTATGAACTTTCATGGGCATAGCAGAGGTCTTTTCAAATTCTGGAACAGAACCTGGAGCCTAACATATACGTATCAATTTGAACACACTTAGCCTTGAAAGCTGGGATGATTTCCTTTATGTCAAAAATCCCTGGTGTACTTTTAATGACATTTTAGAACTTTGTTCCCACAGCTGAGAGTGATTCTGCAGTGTCCTGACAACCAGGAACCCAAGAATCTGATTACTTGTTAGTTACATGACCCTTAAATGGAATGCCTCCCACAGAAGTCAGAGTCAGTCACCTGACAACAGGGGTTGTGTTTTGGGTTTGTTTTGTTTGCTTGTTTCTGACTTGCACTAAACCACAAAGTAAGATTAAGAATTTGTTGTCTGAGACAAGAAAGCCACGACCACACAAGCTCACAGGACAGTAAGAGGCCACCCCGGGGACAAGGGCTTCTCCCGAGGGACGGTCCTTCTAAGTTCTGCTGCAGGGAGACGTGCAGGGGCCTAACGTCTTCATAGTTCTTCCTAACTAACTGCACAATCTGGGCGCCTGAGATTCAGGATTTCAAAACGGACAAAACTGAGCTTTAAGGCAGTCTTGGTTTCCATCCTTATCCAGCCTTTAGGCTCCAGACCCTTCCCCCACCTCACTTGGCGGCACCCAGACCCTGGTTTGCACACCACCATCCTCAGGGTGGTCCCGGTGCTCCACCCGCCCCCAGCTGTCAGCATGTCGGCCAGCTTCAGTGGCATCCCAGCTACAGATTGTTCCAGAAGCTCCCCACCCAATGTGACTACTTCCCTGCAGACCACATGCACAGTTTACAACACTCGGGGGGCCGGTGTCCCTTTCCGTCTGCGGTCCCGTCACACACTCTGCAGGTGCAGAAGTCCGTTCCCCGCGCACACCTCGGCAGCCGGTGCTCTGTGAATCCCGGCTCCTTGTCAGTGCAACTTCTTTAACCAACAGCCCCTGACGTTTACAGGGAGGGTCTTATGACCGAGAAGGAGACAGACGAGGCACGCCAGGGGCGTCCCAGGGAAGGACTACGGAAACACCACGCCTCCTGCTGTCCCCTCTCTCAGCCCCCGTTAAACAAAGGTGTAAACATGCAGGTATTTTCTAGAAACTTATCAGCAACGCCATGGACCAGCCCTCCTCAAGTCTTCTGCTTTCTTTGCCAAACCTGTAGCAGCACTTTTAAATATAAAGTAGAGCAAGAGGGAAAGAGACCCTGAATTCTGTTCAATGAAAAACCCTCAAAGCACAAAGTAATGACATCCAGAGTGCTGGCATTTTGCACAAATAAAGTTAACTAGATCTGCTGTAAGACAGTTTATACAGTGGAATGGAAATGGAAGATTCTCAAAAACTGGTTCCATAGTAAAGAGCCAATGTGGGGGGAAATCCCTTTGTGCCACCAGTGATGGCTGTGCCACTAGGTGTCCGTTTTACCTGCCAGCTGCGCAGATAAGCAGGAAAAGATACCTGGTAAAGCTCCGAGCATTACCAATCGACCTTATAATAGTCACAATGTTTTTGAAAAGTCCTCTGGAACGATCATTTTGTGAGTCCTGCAGTAGAGTCTTCAGGCATAATTTTCAAGACAAGTTTTTGCTGGAGACCTCGGGTTTCAAACTGAAGGGTGAGGCGCTGGGATGTTTCACTGTTTCCTAATGACCAGAGTTGCATGGAGGGGTGGGTCTTCCCTCCCGAGGGTCCTCGGGGAGCTGTCCCAGGGGGCTTGAGGGGAGCTCTGACATCTCCCAGGTGTGGTGGGAACAGCCACTGCAGGTCTGGGTGACGCAGCCCAGGTGCTGCTGGAGGTGGCCTGGGCCCCACCGCACTGGATTTGGCTCCCCGCCAGCCAGCGTGGGACTGAGGCTGCCTGCCGAGCAGAGGTGCCCCGGAAAAGCTCCCACCTTTCTTACTTCTTTAATGCTGGATAAAGTCCTACAGTATTATGCATCACAGGCACAAGGAACAGAAGACAGCTAGCAGAGATTAAGAGGAAGTGGTCCAGGCACTAGCACCCGCCAACACAGTGACACACCTTTTTTACCTTCTTTGTAAGTCGGTGTTAGAACGTGCGGCGTTTCCAGAGCCCCTGGAGGCCGCCACAGCGACGGCCATACTACTTCCCAGATGACACAACGCAGACCAGTACGCCCAGGGGGGTCAACGTGATTGAAAAATTAAAGGGAGACGGTGTATAAAGACCTGAGTGACAGAATTCCCGCAGGGGTAACTCAGGTTCTCTTTTGAGTGTGGATAACACCGCATCTCACCGGCTGAGTGAAGGACAACAAAGCCAGTAAAGTTAAGGTAAAGAGAAACAACAGGCGAATTCTAAGATGCAGAGACGGAGGAGAAAGGAAAGGAAAAAGGGAAGAGAAGGACATGGAAAGAGAAGCATTTAAAAGGCTGTTCTTGGCGGGGGGGGGGGGTGTAGCTCAAGTGGCAGAGCACACGCCTGGCGTGCACGAGATCCTGCGTTCGCCCCCAGCACCTTCCCTAGGAATAAATACACAAACAAACCTAATCCCCCTCCAAGGGCTGTCCCTGCTGCCATCAGCAGGGCAGAGGGGACATTGTCTGGAGTGCAGAGAAGGGGGAGAGACTAGGAGCAAGACCCAGAATTCTACTGACGGATAACAAGACAGCCTTGGGTCTGCAACCTGCCCTCAGGAAGGCCTGAAAACGTAACTGAAATGCCTGGGAAGCCCTTGGCAGAGAAGCATTTCAAAACAGCTGCACATCCACGCTCGGCTTCCAAGGCCCGGCGACACGTGTCAGGTGTGGAAACAAAACTGTTGGTGGTGAAATAAGCAAGAAGCACAAAACCACTCATTGGGGAGGGCGAGGGGGTCGTCTTCAAAGCACCTGCAAACAGGCCGAGCCGGAGGGCACTTTTAGACTGAGTGGAGAAGCGGAGCCCACACCACGGGTCTCCTGGGCGCACGGAGAAGGCATCTCCACCGCAGCGTTGGCGAGTGGAGCTGGACCATCGTGAGACAGTCCTCCGACCAGAGTGTCCTCCAGGGTCAAGAAGATCAGAAGATGAAAACCTCACGAATGTCTTTCTCTGTCTGACAAATATCATTAATTCAATTACACTTCAGTAAAAAAAAAAATTAACCCAATTTATGGATCAAAGGGCGGGAAGTGAGGGTCCAGAAAGAGCAATGATGGTGGACCGCCACGGGGAAGACAAGGAGAGAAAGGTGGCAAGGGCGTGCAGCTGGCAAGGAAGACGGCAAATAACCGGGCGCGCAGAGGGCTGTGAGGGCGTATCTCGGCTAGGAGAGAAGAGGAAATACCGAGCTAATAAAGAGCTGGGCGCCGATGAGAGGAGACGCGTGGGATGGGAAGGAACCGGAATTCAGACACCTCTTCTGTCAGCTTCCGACAATGCCTTCCATGAAGACTGAGGGCCACACAGAGGAGGAGGCTGGGAATTTGGGGGCATTAAAGAAGAACCAAGGACGGACCAGAAGTAAAACACGGCAAGGCAGCTCCTTCTAATAATTCAGCATCACCCCTGAGCTTGTTTGCAACCCAGACGGAGAGTCTGGTTCTCATTCCTCGCTGCACTGCTGTAAGGATGACTCCCGTGGGTCTTGAACGGGGGCTCGAGGGTCAGGTCCATCCCCGCCTCGGAGAGAACACCGAGCCTTACACTGTCATTCCCGAAGGGACCAAGCCAGGACCGACAGTTCTCCCCTGGGGTCTCAGAGCCTCTGCCCCGCCGGCTCATCCACCCTAATCGCACCCCAATCCCCCCTCATCCACCCTAATCGCCCCCCTCCATCTGTCGATGCGGGAAACAGAAAGGGAATGACATCAGTTACGAGACAAGAGAAACACAAAAGGATAACTGCTCTGGCGCCTCTCGGCTTGTGGTTCTAGCTCCCGTTATCTGGAAAGTGTTTTAAGAGCCGGGGGTCGGCGGGGAGGGGCGCGCTTGCAGGGACCCCCAGGCAAAGAGCACGGTGTTTGGGTTCTTACCACCCACCTAGAGTGTAACCGATTCACCTCTCACAGTACATGGGCTCCAGGTGGGTTATTTAAAGCTCATCCATCCTTATATCCTCACACAGAATGCCCAGGACCTGGACTGTTACGACAGGACATGAAGCAGTGTCGGACACTCCTCCTGGGTGACCGGGAGAAGATGGAAGGAGGGAAGGGCCCCTGGAGGCGCTGGTGACGGGACTGTTTGGTGGCTGGCAGGGCTCTGGCCGCTGTGGTCTGAAGCACAGTGGGATAGAAGAGAATCAAAAGGCTCAAAGAAGAGTTAAGTTGCTCCTGGAAACGCTTAGACGTCCCTCCGATCTTTGGAGAAATCACTGGCCAAAATTCTGGCAACAGTGGCTCCCTTTCCCGTGGTGTCAGTGCAGGGGGCAAACGAAGCGCTGGGGGAAGACCCCTGGAAACAGGAGAGTGCCACACGACCAGGCGGGGGGATGATGGCTCACCGCGACCACCCCCGAGGAGGAGTTCAGAGACTCTGCCACACCCTGCACAGCTGTCTACGGCGTGGACTGAAAAAGTCCACCTCTGCGCCCCTCCTCTGGGACCCCCACGCCCACCTCTGGGGGCCACTCTGCACAAACACGGGTCCACGGCTCTGCCAGTGACTTCCATGATTTGGGCGTTTGTTAGACTGAGCTCCTATTACAAAGGAGTCGACATCCCCAGCCCAAGGGACTGCAGAACACGGTAAACAAGCCATAGGAAACGTCAGCCTAGTAGGATCAGACCAGGTGCCAAACGCAGATCAGGTGTGGACCGTCAAGGACAGGGACTCGACGTCGCGGTATCCTGGCAAGGCCATCTCATGGGGGCTCCTGAGGATGAACTAATCACCCAGGAATCTGATGTGCGGGCGCCCACTGCAGGGTCAGGCTGCCCTGAGCAGCAGCGCTACAATCACACCACGCCCGATTACACGGTGCCCGCCTCCCCCAAACCTTCCAGTGGTGTGGACAGCATCGCTGTCAAAGCCGAATGTTCCAAGTATCACCATGTCAAGGACAGGACGGGCGAGGCCTGCTGTAGAAGATGCAGAGGTTGAAAGGACCGGGCAAACACGTCATGGACGCGTCTTGTATTTTATCATCATCGTTGGAGAAGAAGGAGGATACCTATGTACGAAGCTTCGTCGGTGGGCGAAATCCCGGACACGCACATCTCACCTAATCCTCCGACAGGCTGCAGCTCCGCGCGGTCATGACCACAAATGAGGAACTGAGGTCTGCTGACGCTTGTAAAAGTGTGCCTGTGTCACAGAGCTAGCCGGGGGCGGGGCCTCGACGTCTATCTTCTGACTCCAGCGCCCGCACGTTTCGTCACTGTTTTATACGGCCTCGTATTCAAATGAGTTTTGCATTAAGACCAAGTCTATGCAAAGCCTCTGGTCTTGTCCAGAATAATGGACCTGCTCACATCTTCTTGTCCTCTGCCCCATCCAGCTTTGGGGGACGAGTCCTGCAGAAGCTGAACCAGGGTGGGGCACCAACAAGGGAAGACCTGCAGAGGAAGGCATTGCTTCGGCCTCTGAGCCAGGCAGGAGCAGACCTGGGGTCCAAACCAAGACCCCTGCAGGCGGCCCCCTCCTCAGACACTGGGAAGGAGTCACTGATGCTTCCCCGGCTCAAAGTGCACCATCGTGACGGAGGACGGGTGCTGAGGAGGGGCACGTGCTGGAGAGGACCAGAAAGCTTCATGCTGAAGGGACGGCTCTAACCATCGGGCACTTACAGCGCAATCCCACATCGCAGGTTTTCACTCATTTAAACATTCTTCATGTTCTCCTCTTCCTATTTGATAACAGCCTCTTCCAGACTTGACCTTGGGTCCTTGAGTGACAACAGAGACAAAGCAGTAGCGGCAGTAAGTGGCCCATAAGCATCTTCAGCAACGCGCTGGGACCAGGTGTGAGCCCATCGCGTCCCCAGGCTTGCCCATCACCACGGGGAGCTTCTGTTTCTCCTACCATCACCAGTGGCCATCCTTGGGTAACACAAACCCAGGAGGCCTGCTTCCTTGAGAACCATTCACTCTCCCATGATTTTTTATAAAACTAAACCAAGTGCACCGCCCAGGGTGAGCCTTGAGAAAGGAGAGCCCCACCTGTGGGCCCGTGGGGGTGGGGACAAGGGGCAGGGAGGTCCTGCTCCTGGTTTCGCAGCGGCTCTGAGCAGGATGGGGTGGGGGGCGCAGGTGGGAATCTGGGCCTCCCCCACCCACCCCTGCCCCTCCGCGTGAGGTCACGTCGCTGAGGGAGCCGAATGCCTCGCCCTCCTTGTGTTTCCTTCCCACACTGTTTTTCACCTGCTAAGAAGAGGCAGCGGCCTCCTTCGCGCCCCGGGCGTCCACGGGCCTGTCCTCCCAGTGTCCTTCCCGGGCCCCAAGTCAGACATCACTCATCTTGTCACATTGAACTCCAGATGCTCCTACCCTAGAGAATGCTCTGACTCCGGCCATTTTTCTTCATTCTCACTAACAATTTGGTAATGAAATATTGATTTTTAGTTAGATTCATATTGATGCTATTAGGTTTGCATTGATAAATCATGCTGGGCTTCTGTCTGGGCGGCTGGAGAGTGCTACACTGAGCCCTGGAGATTACAATCAACTCATTGATGTGTTAATTTGATGGATTTTTTTCCTTCTCTGAGAAGGAGTGGGAGGTAAAGGAAGATATTTCAGCGCGGGGCCGCTGTAAAGTTTTCACAGTGAAATCAGGGACAGTAATTGCCGGCCTCACGGTGTCCGTTGCCCCCGAAGCGTCCTCAAGCTTCTTTGGCCAGAAAGCAGGAACGGGGGTGGGGGGCGCGGGGCCGGCGGGGGTGGGGGGTGAAGAGGAGGGGGTGGGGGGACGAGGATGTGACACACCTTGTAAACACTGGTTCCGGGTCCCAGGCGGGGAGGGGAGGCCATTTCGGTTAAACCCTGCTTAAACCACTTAGAAGCCGTCTTGAAAGAGAATTTCCCGTGTCCAGAAGGTGGTGCGGACGAAGCCCGCCCCGGAAGGCAGGCGGCGCAGGGCCGTGGGCGCGCGGGCCGACCTGGAGGAGGGCTCACCCCTCCCCCCCGCCGCTGGCCATCGGCCTGTGGTTTGGGGCCATTTCCCGGGTTCTCCCCCTTGCAAGTGCCACTTAGCCAGCAGTGTCCTCAGCAGCTGCAGCCTATTTAAAACAGCCCCTAGCTTTGATTTATGGTCCTGTGCAGACGTAATGGCTGTCATTACGGGGCAGGACTCGGCTGCACCAAAGGACCACAGTGTGACTTCCTTCAAAGGCCCAGGGCTTAGTGGGGGCACTGCCAGCGGCTCCGGAGAGAATGGCTTTGAAAACGCTTAGGTGGGAATTCATTTTGTTTTGTTTTGATTTTAAAGCAAAACAATTTCACATTCCAGCCCGATGTGCTTTTTCCCTCTGCAAGCTTTCCAGCCTCTTCCCTCCGATGGGCACCAAGGAGCTAGTCATGTCGACCACGTCCATTCAGTCATGCGTGTGCATGTGTGTGCATGTGTGCAAAGCAAATTTAAGGCCAGCTTTCTGAAATAGATACATACACACATGCATGCACCCACACATGCACACACGTGCACACACGTGTACACACACACACACACACACACACAGGAAGAAAACCCTCCAGAGCCCCGCTGTGTTTGGTGAGGGAGTCTCGCTGGCCTGGCCGAGGTTGACAGGGAGGAGGAAGGGAAATCTGTCAGCTTCTTTCGATCTCAGCATCTTAAAGAGCTCTCATGGCCGGCCGGTCCCACTGTCTTTACATGCAAGCTGCTTGAGAGACAGCCCAGCCCCAGGGGCTGCCAGCGCAGCCTGGTCAGGGGCTGAGGGCGGGTGCCCGGCTCCTTCGCAGGGAGTGCCTCTTCTTGGCCACCCAGTGGGGCCCTTTTCAAGGCTAAACATACTTGTCTGTCTGTCTGTCTGTCTGTGCAGAGGGAAGAGGAGGGAGAGGAAGGTGGCTGGAGCTAAGCCCCTCCTGTCACCCACAGGATATTTCTGGTGGCAGTCGGTACAGCTGGGGGCAGCAGGAACTTTTTAACCACGAGTCCTTTCCAGATCACAGTAATGAGTAACCACCTGAAGTTTCCGACTATTGTCATCCACCCCAAGCTCTCCCGAGTTCACATTTTTAATCCTCTCCTTCCTTCTGAAGGTTGGTTCCGTGTCACTCTGGAAGGAACCGACTCTAGTCACTGGGACAAGTCCCTGTCACCCCAGGTTCCAGGCTTGACTCCAGCCCCGGGTCCTGAGCACAAAGGCAGGAGGGGAAACCCTGTCCGTGAAGGCATTTAGGTGGTGAGGAAACACAGGAAAATTCAGCAGCCCTGCTCTCACAAGGGAAACCCAAGGTGCTTGGGAGACGGAGACCTTTCTGAAGCACCACCCCTACTCGGATACACAGTTTTTTTTTAGTGGAGATACTCGGCATTGAACCCAGGACCTCATGCATGCGGAGCATGCACTCTACCACTGAGCTGTACCCTACCCCACCCCTGGACATATAGTTTTCGATTCTGGGCAACCAGATGCCACATAGGAGACCTGGTCCCACGGGAAGAAGCAGATCGTGTCTCAGGTGGATCGGTAGCCAGGAGGAACAGGGCCCAATCACCCCAGGGGGACCCTGAGCAACCACGCAGGACTATCCTGGGCCATCAGCCTCAGAGACTTCCCACCAAGGTCACAGCTCTTCCCAGTCTCAGCATGTCCTCCCTGAAGACTGCCAGGGACTAGGGTTAGACCCCCTCCTCCCCTTCACAGACGCCACCAGTGCCTGACCCAGTGCCCGGCCCCAGAGAACACAGGTTCCCCTTGGAGGTGTTTGTGTGGCATGGCTGGGGGTTGGGGGAGCAGGCTTTTTTTGGGCTTTTGTCAGTTCTGGGTCTTAGTGGGACAAAGTGGGGAGACCTAGAAGCTCCATTCCTCCAACTTAATGTTACTCACGCAGCTTTGTGAGTGTCATATTCCATCACTGAACTTACTCACGTGCTTAGCTAGCATAAGGTCCTGGGTTCAATTCCCAGAACCTCCATTTAAAAATAAATAAATAAACCGAATTACCTTCCACAAAAGAACAAAAAGACTATAAACTATTAAAAAATAAAAATAAATCTTAGGGCTAAGCAGAAGTTCCCCCAAATAATTGGCCATGCTTAAGTGAATGTGAAATTCTAAGTTCCCGAAAGTTGTACAAATTGAGGATTATTTCAGTTTTAAGGGGAGGCAGATTTCACAGTCTCACTTACTTTTGAGTTTTACACACACCACATGAAGTTTTTAACCAGGTGAAGGAGGATAAAGTATGTACAATAAAACTTTTTAATTGAAAATCATTACCAAACAGCTTTCTTCTAAGACGGGCTGGCTTCGGAGCTGGGATCTCTTGTCCTGCAATTGTGTCTTTTTGTAGCATTTCCAGGCAGGGGCAGGTCAAGGCGGCCCACAATGGTGGGTTTGACTTCAAGGGCCAGCTGACAATTCCCTAGCTGACAAAAATAACTTCTTTCATGGGGAATTGGAGAATCTAAAAATTGGCGAGCCAGCCTTCTCAGCGGGAGACGAAACAGAGCAAGGGCAGGGCATGGGGGCGCCTTCTTAGAGGGGCCACCACACTTAAGAAATGGATGTTCTGGGCCCCGCCTTGGGGCCCCTCCGCAGGCCGTCACAGTAAAGGGCTTTGCCACCTAGAATACGCCATCTCCACGGCAGAGCCTGTCCTGTGTTTATCCCCGCATGCACCTGTCAGGATGCTGACACCATTTCCAGCGAGACCTTTTGTCTAAATGCATTCCTCCCTGGAGGGAACCCTTTCCTTGACATCTGTCACAGCCCCGTGGGGATCATTCTGTGAAACAGGGCCTTCAGTGTGAACTTTCTTTCTGATCCCGGCGGCCCTAATTGTCTGTGCCTTCAACGTCCCAGATCTGTCGGGGCCACGGTGACATGTGGAGGCCCCCTGCGGGCGTCAGAAGCGGCAGGTGAATCGCGAGCCATGTGCTTTCAACACGTGTCTTTGCCTCCAGGAACTAAGTTCTAGATGGCGGTGAGCCATGCCAACCCCCACACAACTTGGTCCCAGGGGCCTCAGCAGTGAGTCCTTTACCCCCTGAACTTAACAGCAACGATGCCTCCTCCCTCTAGAGAAGTTCCAAAAGGTAAAACGTAGAAGTCAGTGGCAGAGCCTGGACGGTAAGGAATCCAAGAGAAGAGATACTGTGCACGATGGTCCAGGTCGTGTGCGAAGAAGGCCAGGCTGGGCTGTCCCTCGCTGGCTACCGGCCCCCACCTCCCCCTCCAGCTCCGCATCGGACATCTGTGCACCCTTCACTGCCCGGGGCCCCACCTAGGCTGGGTGCCCAGCCAGCAGGCTCCCTTCTTCCTGTCTGCCTGCCTAGTATCCCTGTTCCTGTATCCCGACACCTGTTCCTAAGGACTTGGACCACCTTTCGCAGAGGTCATCCCCAGGGAGTGGGCTGTCTCTACCTGCGTGCTGACAGACGGTCCCTCACCACTTCCTCTTCTCCCATCCTCTCCTCACTTCAGCCCACTCGAGCTTGTGTTTCACTGACCACCAAAACTGACGCAAGGATCACCAAAGCCTGTTGAGGCCAATAGTCTGACTCAGCCCACCTCCCCCCTGACCTGTGAACAGCCGTGGGCACCTGAGCCCCTCACCCCCCATCAGCCTGCACCTCCGCTCAGCATCCAGTCCCCCAGGCTATTTGATCTCCCTCCTTCCCATCGGCCCTCCTCTGCCGCTCCTTTGCCAGTTCCCCCACGTCTCCCGGAATTCCTGACCTTGAAATTCACAGGAGTTCCGCGTTTGGTCCTCTCCAAACGCAGAGCTCCTGCACCCCAAGCCATCAGTCTCCAACTCACAGCTCCAAATGCCATCGAAATGCCAGTGACTCCCAAATCTGGACCTCTAGCCTGACATCTCTCCTTCGTTCTAGACTAATTTATCCCCTTACCTACTCACCATAGCGTTTGATCATCTGATTGATTGTCAAAACCCAACCTCCGCTTACACAGACTTTCCTATCGAGGTGGAAAGAAATTCAATTATTGAAATTATTCAGGAAAAAACCCCCACAACCTGTGCAAAATCTTTGACCCCTCCCTCAACCCATAAGCAGATCCAGCTGACTGTCCTCAAGGGCTGTCCAGTCACTTCCTGTGAACTCCACAGGCTGCCCCAGGACACACCCCCGGCCCTTCTCTCTCGACTGAAGCAGTTACCTGCTCTCTGGTTTCTCTGCCTGCCCCCTCGCCCCCTCCTAACCCAGTCACGGCACAGCAGGTAAAGGGATGCTAAATACTGAAGTACTGAAGTACTGAAGTACTGAAGTACCGTGTCTCTGCTCTGCTCAAAACCTCCCACTGCCTCTGATCTCACCAGGAAAAACATCAAAATCCTCCAGTGGCCAACAAGACCCTGCCTGACACGGACTCACAATATTCTCTGGCCCCTGTCCTCCCTCACTGAACTCCATCCCCACGGGCTCCTCGGGGCCCTAGAGCACACCAGGTACATGCCTGTAGGGCCTTGGTACTGGCTGTTCCTCCTGCCCAAATGCCCTCCCCTAGCAGGCTCCGTCTCCAGCCAGATGCTCACACGGGCACCTCCCTCCTCTCCTCCCTTCCTTCCTTCATGTCTCAGAGAGCCCCGAGCCCACCCCATTAGCAACGCCAAGTCCCCCATCCGGCACTCCTGACCCATCACCCTGCTCTATTTCCTTTCTCCAAAGGCTTAACACCTTCAGACACACCCTGTATACTCATTTCTCGCATCTGTCACCCAGGAATTGTCTGCCTTCACTAGAACAGAAGAGCCCCAGGCCACCAGGGCCTCTGTCCCTCTCCCTCACGGACACACCCCAAACCAGGAAAAGGACTGACACAGAGTCGGTGGTGAACAGAGGCTCGTTGAACAAGGGGACGACTTTCATTCTTTACACGTTAGCATCTTCCACCTCACCCCATCAGCCCAGTGAGGGCAGAGTGGGTCCTGCACTGCACCGTGTCTCCTGCCTTCGGGATGGCGACAGGCTCAGAGCAGGCAGACATCAGGGCCTGAGAACTGAGCAAACAAACAAACAAGGACACCAGCGTGCACGCGCTCTCCCAGCTCTGACGCTCTGGTCCTCCTCTCCTCGCAGACACGGAAACTGGCCTGCCTCCCAGTCTCTTATAGAAAATGAACACCAGAAGTCACACGCTTTTTTCTATGGAATGGTAGATTTGTAATGGGTTTTGAACACAAGCATCCAATTCCTCTTTAGTACTGTGGAGGGGAAAAGCAGGAACTAAAACAGTCCACGATATGGAGTTCTACTCTGGGTCTTACTTTTTGATGGTTTGCAATGTGTTATGGGCTGAATTCAGTCCCCACAAAACTCATGTGTTGAAGCCCTAACTCCCAGGAACCCAGAATAAGACCTTACTTGTAAATAGGCTGTTCCAAGGGGTAATTAAGTTAAAATGCGGTTATTAGAGTGGGCTCTGATCCAACATGACTGGTCCTTATGAAAAGGGACGATCAGGGAGAGACACACCCAGAGGGAGGACGTGTGAAGACACGGGGAGAAGGTGGAAAGCCGTCTCCCAGCCAAGGAGAGAGGCTCAGGAGAGATGGGCCCCACCCGCCCGCCGTCTCGGACCTCCAGCCCCCAGTACGGCAGGGAAGGCCATGCCTGCCGCCGGAGCCACCCGGCTGCCCGTGCGTGGCCGTGGTGGCCCCGGCTCGCCAGTCCTCGTCGGTGGCCATGCTGACCGCCAGAACGCGGGACTTCACAGTGAAACCACCGGTACTCAGAGTCCAGAAGTCAGAGGAGCTCTCTTTCACCTTTCCAATGAAACTGCCATGAAGGAGACAGATTCATGCCAGTAGAGGACGTCTGTTCACTGCTCACCCACGTCCAAGTGCAGCTGCAGCTGCTGTTCCCATGCAGAGCACAGCATTTGCTTCAACAACCGCTTCCACCGTGAACGGGCTCACCGTAAAGGGCAATTCTCATCATAATTAACTCAGCATCAGACATCTTACACTGTACCAACTTCTGAAATGCATTTATTCATATATTTACTCTTTTCTCCGTTACTGATGGACTTTCCTAGAGAAGACTAGGTCATTTCTTGAGTTAAATTCCTGACCTTCGTATGACCCTTGCCAACTATTCAAACACAAAAAAATGCCATAAAAAATTATTATGGGTCAATTTAACAGAAATCCAAAATTCTCTCTCTTTTTTTCTGAGCTACCAAAGAAATATCAGAAATGACATATATAAATTGGAAATCATTTCCCGCTTGCCAGCATATCTTAAATTGATGTGGCCAAGAATATTCCTTGTAATTGTTAAATTAATTTAGATATTCTTGATGTATTGTTCTTCACATATAAATCATTCATCATTCTTCCTTGGCTATTTGCCTTTTTTTCCTAAGAATTGAGAAAGTTCCATAGGACACATCAAAAAAAAAAAAAAAAAAAGAAAGAAAAGAAAAGAAAAACTGCCTCCTGCACACAGAACATTGGCTGAGGACCACTTTGAGTTCAACCTCACAACTCCAGTGTACTTCTACTGCAAAGATCATCATACCCAAAGCACGACACTGAGATCTGCTGTTGGAGTCTCAGAGTACAGGAGCGAGACTGAATTTTCCTTACAGGAAAATACAGATAAATAATTGTGCCTCTGGGGAGGGAGGAAGGCCTCCTGTGAAATCTCCTTAAAGTCTGCGTATCTACAGCTTCCCTGACCAGCAAGCACGTGGAGATGAGACACAATATTAACGAAATGTTAAGGCAACCCACAAGTATTTTAAAAACCTAATATATCATCTCCTGATTAGTTTTAGCTGAGAGTACAGAATCATACTGGGCTTGGCTTAAATGTTATAAGAAAACCAGAGTGATTCAAAAGAAATCCAGCAGTGCAGATTTTTCTCCCATTTTAAAATTGCGTTGTCAGAGAATGTGTTCTGAGTGACAGAGGTTTTCATTGCTCAGTACTCAGTGAATCCTAAGTGACTTCAAATGAATCTGTTGCCCTACTACGTGCCATAAGGATTAAAGTAGGGAAGGTAAATTTTCATAGTTCTATGTTCTCTTAAGCATATCTAAAGAACATCTATTATCTGTTAAAATAGCATATGGGTTTACATTTTTAAGCAGCTTGATTGACATTTTTTTTCTGTTTTTTTAACATATACATATACACACATTTTGTCTTTTCAGATTCTTTTCCATTATGTTATTACAAGAAATTGACTATAGTTCTCTGGGCTGTACAGTAGGTCTTTGTTGTTTATTTTACATACAGTAACGTGTGTCTGTAACTTCCCAACCCCTTATTTATCCCTCCCCTGCCCCTTCCCCTTTGGTAACCATAGTTTGTTTTCCCTGAATCTGTTTTGGGTTTGTAAATAGAATTTGTATGTTTTTTTTCTTTTTAGATTCTACATATAAGTGAGATCGTAATGCCATTTGCAGCAACATGGATGGACCTAGAAATTATCATATTGAGTGAAGTAAATCAGACAGAGAAAAACAAGTATCATATGACAACTTTATTTTTTGAACAAAGTGGAGTTTCTATTAAATGCTCCACACAAAACGTAAATACACTTTGCTTCCTCTTTTGTATTCCAATGCACCTTTGCAGGAGCTGTTAACATTTTAGTGGTGCATCTTGATGGGGAATCTTTAGTCCTTAGGCCCCGTGGGACCACACTGGCAGTTTACCAGCCATCCAAGACATCTACCACCCAGTCTCTACCATACCAGCCATCAGATGTTTAGAATCTCCCTTGTATATGTGTATCTGCGACCCATGGGCTACACGTGCTCTCCTCTGCAAGAAACTTACTTCACCACACAGTGATAGCATTAGCAAACTGAATCCAAAAAATATTTTCAGAATTATATACCATGACCAAGTGGAATTTATTCCAGGTAGACAACGCTGGTTCCACATTTGAAAATCAATTAACATAATCCTTCACATCACCAGGGTAAATAAGAAAAATCACATGATCATATCAATAGATGCAGAAACAGCATTTGACAAAATCTAATACCCATTTATGATAAAAATTCTCAGTAAACTGCAAACAGAGGGAAACTTTCTCAACTTGATAAAGATTATTACAAAAACTTACAAATAATATTATACTTAAATAGTGAGAAACACAAAGCTTTCCCACTAAGGTCAGGTTCAAGGCAAGGATGTCCCCTTAAACTACTCCTTTCAACATCTTGCTAGAAGTCCTTGCTAATGTAATAAAGCAAGAAAAGGAAATAAAAGGTATACAGATTGAGAAAGAAGACATAAAACTGTCTTTTCCACAGATGACATGATCATCTCTATAGAAAGTCTTAAAGAATCAACAAAAAACTAGTAAGTGGAATCAGAAATTAACAACTGGAACTAATAAGCAAATATAACAAGTTTGCAGGATACAAGGTTAGTATACAAAAGTCAATTTTTGCTTTTGTATATACCAATAATAAACAAATGGATTTTGAAATTGAAAACACAATACTATTTACATGAGCACTAATAAAAAATTACTTAGGTATAAATCTAACAAAATATTTGTCAGATCTGTATGAGTAAAACTACAAAACCCTGATGAACAAAATCAAAGAACTAAATTCATGGAGAGATATCCCATATTCATGGATAGGAAGACTCAATATTGTCAAGATATCATGCTTCCCAACTTGACCTATAGTTTCAATGCAGTTCCAATTAAAGGCTCAATAAGTTATTGTATGGATATCAACACACTGATTCTAAAGTTTATGTGGAGAATCAAGAGAACCAGAATAATGAATACAACACTGAAGAAGAATAACAAAGTTGGAGGACTAACACTATCCAACTTCAAATCTTACTGTAAAGCTACAGTAATCAAGACCGAATGATACTGGTGAAAAAAGAGATAAATACATCAATGAAACAGAATGGAGAGCACAGAAACAGACCCTCACAAATATAATCAACTGATCTGTGACAAAGAGGCAAAGCAATACAATGGAGCAAAGATCGTCTCATCTGCAAATGGTGCTGAGACGACTGGACATCCACATGCAAAAAAAAAAAAAAGATTCTAAACACAGACCTCACATCCTTCACAAAAATTAACTCAAAATAGATCACAGACCTAAATGTAAACTGCAAAACTATAAAACTCCTAGAAGATAACACTGGAGGAAACCTAGATTCAGGATGGTAATGCCTCTTTAGAAACACAATCCATGATGGGAATGATCAGTAACCTCAACTTCATTAAAATTTAAAATGTCTGCTCTGCAAAAGACAACACGAAGAGAATGAAAAGATAAGCCACAGGCTGGGGAAAATATTTGCAAAAGACACATCTGATCAAGAACTGTTATCCAAAATAACAAACTCTTAAAACTCAACAATAAGTTCATTTGTATCATTGTTTTTTTAGCTTCCACGTATAAGTGATATCATATGATATTTCTCTGTCTGACTTACTACACTTAGTATGATCATCTCTAAGTCCATCCATGTTGCTGTAAATGGTATTATTTGTTTTTATAGCTGACTAGAATTTCATTGTGTGTGCATATATGTATATGCATATATACACATACATATTGCATCTTCTTTATTCATCTGTCCATAGACATTTAGGTTGCTCAAATGAACTTATTTACAAACCAGAAATAGATTCACAGACATAGGAAACAAACTTATGGTTACCAAAGGGGAAAGGGCAGGGAGGGATAAACAAGGAGTTTGGGATTAACATATATACACTATTGTATATAAAATAGGTAAAAAACAAGGACCTACTGTAGAGCACGGGGAAATATAGTCAATACCTCGTAATAACCTATAATGGAAAGAATCTGAAAAAGAATATATATGTATTTATATATGTACATATATTTATGTATGTATACATAAAACAGAATCACTTTGCTGGATCCCTGAAACTAACACAACATTGTAAGTCAACTATACTTCAATTAAAAAAAGAACTCACCAGGAAGCAAACAACCCGATTCTAAAAAGCAGAAGAAGTTAATGGACACCTCACCAGAGAAGATAAAGAGATGGGAAACAAGCCCATGAAAGGATGCTCCACACCATGTGTCATCAGGAAACGCAGAGTAAGACAACAGCGAGGCACCACCACACACTATTAGAATGGCCAGTTTCTGGAACACTGACCACACCAAACGCTGGTGAGGATGAGCAGCAACAAGAACTCCCACACGTCATTTGTGGGAATGCAAAATGGTACAGCGACTGATGGCTTCTTACAAAACTAAACATACTCTTGCTATGTGACCCAGTAATTGCACCCCTTGGTATTTCCCCAAAGAAACTGAAAATGTAAGTCCACACAAAACCTGCACACAGATGCTTAAAGCACCTTTATTCATAACTACCAAAATTCAGAAGCAACAAAGATGTCCTTCAGTAGGTGAACGGATGAATAAACTGTCGTCCATCCAGACAATGGAATATAATCCAGTGACAGAAAGAAATGAGCTATCAAGCCATGAAGAGACATGAAGGAAACTTAATGCATATTACTAAGGGAAAGAAGCCAACCTGAGAAGTTTACACATTATAAGACATTCTGGAAAAGGTAAAACTATGAAGATAACAAAAATATAAGTGGTTGTCGGGGGAGGGGGGTTCTGGGGGGCATAAATTGGCAGAGCCCAAGGGATTTATAGAGCAATGAAAATACTGTGTGGGATATTGTAATGATGGATATGTGTCATTATCCATTTGTCCAAACTCATTGAATGTACAACAACAAAAGCGAACAGTAAGGTAAACCATGGACTCTGCATGATTATGCTGTGTCAATGTAGATTCATCCCTGGTAACAACAAAAGGACCATTCTGATAACTGACGTCGATAATGGGGGAAGTTATGAATGTGTGCGGGCAGGAGGCACATCTCTGTACATTCCTCTCGATTTTATTGTAAACCTAAAACTGCTCTTTGAAAAACTGTCTTCAAAAAAAAAAAAGGAGAAATTCCTTGAAGTTTATCAAATCATGGAAGTCATTGCCTCCTAAGAGCAGAACTGAACTCTCATTGTCCACTGAGCATTTTACTTAGGTTTAATTACAAAGCACTAGTAAAAATACATGTGTATTTGAATAAAAAAGATGGAGAATAGTAAACTTCACAGTGTTCTAACTTTTGAAATCTGATTGGCACGTGACTATCTTGCATTATAGGACAATATTGCAATAGTATTTTTATGGATGCTCCCAAGATCCTGTTAAAAATAAAATGTGGAACTGCATTCAGTTTCTCCAAGTGCTCTTTTATGGGAAGTTATGGGCAGAACAAAGTGATTTGTTATTGCAGTGGTCATGAAAGAGGAGGAATAGTAGCTGGGAACAGTCAATGTTTACTCAGCCCCTACACTGTGCTGTGCACTGGTCTGAGATGCTTGAAATGTGTTCTCTCACTGAATCCTCAGACGAGTCCCACGAGGGAGGTGCTTTTCTTATTCCTGTTACATAGACTGTGGGACAAGGACCAGAGCACGTGTGACTTCCCCAAGCTGACAGGTGATGGAGAAATGACTGCAGCGCTCGTCCTTTTTCCCACAGCCTGCCTCCAGCCATCACCTTCCATCGCAGTCACCTAGGCAGGTGCGGTGCTGTCTGTACACCTGCACTGAGATCTGGGAGCCAGCAGCCCTTCTTTCAATCATTTCTGACCCCAGGTCAGGGGACAGATCTTTAAGACTTTGAGGACAGGTCTGTCCATCTGGTAGTGCAAGTGGAGGAAGAGACTTTCTCCTGGATAAACCAATATGAAACATGTTCCACCTCACGAAACTGTTTGGTAAATTATATCGGTAAGTAGATTCAAAAGGAAGCAAGAAGTCACACAAGTAGCAGATGTCAGAGACGCGGTCTCGGCTTCCCGAAGCTGCCCATCATCGGGGGGAGAACGCACTTGAAAACTAGGCTGTTCAGGGCTCCCCATCCCTAATCTTTCAGTGGACGGCAGATAAAGCGCCAAAGAGAAAGCACCATTTGAAAACATGAACTACCATAAGGTTAGAATCCATCACAACAAATCTTGAGTCTTCAAAAAATAAACACATGTCCATTCATTTAATGAACATTCATTAGCTGTCACCATCTACGTACTGGGGATAAGAGAGTCCCCTCACTTGAAAGGACAAAAAGAAAACAGTAAGAACAGACAGACAGACAGACAGACAGAGGGCAGCAACACCGAACAGTCCCCGCCTCAGTCACTGGAAGTCAGAATCCACTGAGCCAGACCCGGGGTGACTCCTGCACAAGGCGCCTCGGGACAACATGGAGAGGCTGCCCAGCCTTCGTGCGGGAGGCATGTGGGCAAAGGCAGGAGGAGAGCAGGGGCCCGTCCATCAGAGCAGACCACACGGAGGCCTATGAAGCAAGGGACTCATGAGCTTGTGCGACTGCGTGAGTCTGATGAAGCTTTGATGCAGCTCGCGTCTCTGCTGGGCCTGACGTCCCAGGAGCAGACCCACAGTCTGAGCACTGGCTAAGCAGTCAGAGAAGCTGCAGGAAGAGCCCCTCAGGGTCGAGGGACCAGGGCCTGGCTGCTTCCCCAGGAGCCTGATCGCACTGGCAGCCGCTTCCCTTCCACCCTCCACACACTGTGCAAATGCCTGCCGTGGTCCCGGCTCACCTGTGCACCAAAGGGAATTCTGGGAAGCACCACTCAAGCTTAGCTGTGACCCAGCACAGATCCACCACCCCCAGGAAGAGGGTCCCTAGGATGCTTGGGCCCAGATCCCACGTCCTGCTGTGGGGCTACGTATGCCCAGGGGAAGAGACGCCACTCCCAGGTCACATGCAAGCCCTGTGCGGCCAGTACTGCCCCAAGCAGGGGCACACGTGCCAGGACACAGCCCCTCGGGGGCTCAGGCAAAGAAGACAGTCATTAAGACCTTGTCCACTGAGTGTTTCTAAGTTGTGCACACATGCATTACCTAAAAAGGACTTATAAATTTCTTTTGTAATTTGATTTCATTTATTTCTGCAAAATTTTTAACACCTAAGTGCCCTGAAATCAACTGCATAAACACCCTGCAGCGATCCACTAGGCTGGTTATATGAACAGAAATAACTTACATTAAAAAATAACCATTGCAAGCTACTATATACAGAATAGGTAAACAACAAGGTCCTACTGTACAGCATGGGGAACTACATTCAATAGCTTGTAATAACCTCTGACAAAAAGAATATACATACATATATATATACATATATATGTATATATATATAAACTGAATCATGTGCTGTACACCAGAAACTAACACTGTTAATCAACTAGATTTCAATAAAATAAATAACTGTTTTTGTTTTCAGAAAATAAAACCAGGTATTTTTCAAATAAAGAGCATTAAAATTATGAGCTTCTCAAACCAAGGCGTTGGGACCCTCATGTTAGAAACGTCTCACGAGATGAAGGAAAACAGAGCGCGTGAGGCAGGGGCGGGCATCTGCATCTTTTAAAGCCCCCCAGGTGGCTCCGACCTGCAGCCACACTTGAGAACAAGCATCTCCAGCTATGTCGTGTTGCGTGAATTGAGTGGAGGCGTCAGAACATCTTGGATACACGGAAAATGCCAACTCAAGGCTCACTGTCTTCAACAGTGCTGTCATCCTGTCCCAGCTGTGAGCCCACAGTGACCGGCACAGGGGTCGGCCCACCAACAGCACAAACCAGGGATTTCACCGACGAAGGATCACACGAAAGAGGCAAAGCGGATTAAGCCGTGCTCGGGGCGGCAAGACAAGCGGGCAGCCCGCAGTCCTGGCACTCAGCGCCTTTTCACCTCGCCTGCTACTTCAAATCCTGGCTTCCTGGAAAGGGACCGAGGACCGTAAGGGATCTGCAGCGAAACTCAGGCCAGATGAACACAGTCTGTCTCCTTCATCCCTCACCGCCAACCCCTTGCTCTTAGCACCAGCCAAGTGCAGTGCGTCGGGCCGACCGACCTCGCTACGAGGTAAGAACAAGAGCCGTGAATTCCCAGCCTCAGCGTCTTCAGTAGCTCCACTCAGCCACTGCGCATCGCGTAAAATAAATAAATAAATTTATTTATTTACCTAACAAGTAAATAAATAAATACAACTTAATAGCTTTGGTGACTCGTAGGCGAGGAGAAACTGCGGTCCCTTCCCTCCGTATCTCCCGCTGCAGGGAGCCACCTCTGGTTTAAAGTCGGGGTTCAAGCATCAACCAGAGCTCACGTAGCCGTGGACCTCCGCCTCCCCTGCCACAGCCTGGGGACCCCCAGAGGCGCGGGGTCAGCACCACTGTTTACCAGCCGCGCGGCCTTCCGTGGGGCAGGGCACCGACGTTCAGTTCCCTCCCTGCAAGGCGGGACTAATGCCCAGAGCTCCATCACAGAGTTGTGAGGATTAGAGGAGATAATCCATGTCCAGCCCTGACACAGCAGCTGAAATCCCCCCTCAATGCTCCTGTCTACACATTGCATGTCCCCCCAGCACATTCCCTGAAGGCGAACACCCTCTCACACCTTTGTCCTTTCTGGGGCATCCTCCCTCCATCTACCAAGGAGGCGCTCAATAAATCTTCATTGCATTGAACTGGCGCTGAATTTTTCAAGAAGGCTAGAGATTATTGTTTTAAATAATAGATCATCTTTTCCCAAGGGACTCAAACACTATCCTCTCAAATCGCTTCATCAGGTGCCCTAATAGTTTTTGTTCGCGTTCATGTAAAACATTTATTAATGACACAGCACGGAAGGGATTAGTTCACATCATCTCTGTTGCTTAGCATTCAGTTAGAACACTGGTTTAATAAACAGTGAGAATATGGGGTGGGTCTAGCTCAGTGGTAGAGAGGGTGCTTAGCGTGCGCGGGGTCCTGGGTTCAATCCCCGGTGCCTCCATTTAAATTTTAAAATAAATAAATATAATCCACCACTTAAAAAAATAAAACAATAAAGAAAGCCTGCAGGATTACGAGTGCAGCCGTCTCTGAAGATTGCACAACTATCGGCTTCTCAACACTCAGATACAGAAGAAAACAGAAAAGTCCCTGAAATCAAAAGTTTTAAGGAAACCTAAATCGGGAAGAGGAAAGAGAAAGGAGAAAGAGGCTTCCACTACTTATGGGGACAAACAACGCCTGAAAAATAAATTAAAGCTTGTTGTCAACAGTTCGTTCTCCCTAGGATGGATATGTGTGTAATAAAGATCTCCAGAAGCATCAACCCATACGGCTTGGTAAGCATGTTCTGAACAGGCTACTTTAAATTCCACCAGGAATAGACTCGAGTGATTTAAACTTTACATTCCTGGTGTAAATGGGCATTTCATTTTCTGGGTAAGGTCTTATGATTTTCCTAGATTTACGGTTGCATCAAAAGACAACAGTTAAAATTTATTAGTGAGATTTCTGGGGTGAAGTTTAAAATGGTAGGAATGTTAAAAATGTTCAAGTGTCAGGCTGATGCCTCTGAATATAGCTCTTGCTCTTGTACATAAGCGTCCATCGTGCAAGTTGGATGTAACTAATGGTGAGAGAACACAATGTGAATTACTGCAGACTTTATTGCTTATGAAGGACCCCATCCCTGAGCCCAGCAGAGGACAAAGAGGCCGTAGTCCTACACGGAGTTCAGCTGGAGCGGCTGGTACTTTGGGTAAGAAGTGAGGAGATGCTGTGAAAAGCAGCAGGTTAATGAGAGTGACGAAAAGCCTTAGGCCTTGAGTTAAGAATCAGAATGAGAATTAGGAAAGAGCTATACAGGGCATCTGTTACTAAGGATTAGGAAAAATGAGTGCATTTGTTCTGTGTGATGGTTTTACTTAGAACTTACTCTAAATATTCAGTGATATTTGTGTTTTACTGTTTTACATTATGAAAAAAAATCTTTTTTTATTGACATCCCTACAGAGTAAACCATTTTGTTGTCTGGGGCTTGAAATGGCAAATCCTTTTCCTACAGAAAGAAATGCCAATATTTAGGGATGTCTATAGGGTTTTCTAAGGAAGGCGACCCGTCAACTATGGAAGTAAATTTAAACACAGCGGGACTGACTACCTCTTACTGAAGGACAGAGGTCCTCAACTGATTCAACGGAGCAAACACTCCCCATAGAAACCTCTGCTCGTGCTTTTTCAGAGCCCTTGGCCACAGTCTCTTTCTCCTCTACCCGGACTTGTGTCAATCAAAGTTTTTAATCTGCAGAGTTGCATGTGACCCCAAAAGTTAACTAGCCATTTTGCCCAATAATAAGCAACCCAAAGACAGAATGTATATGAGTTTAAATATCAAGATAAATGAGACCAAGAAACAAATACCCCTTGGTGCACTACCGAGAACCTGACTTCCCCGGGCAGCTCCAGGGACAGATCCCAAGTACCCAACCCTCACGTCAGAAAAGCATGAACAAACTGCTGGTCACCAAAGGGGAAAGGGGGAGGGACAAATCAGGAGTTTGGGGTTTGCAGATACAAACTACTGTATATAAAGGAGATAAACAACAAGGTCCTTCCGTACAGCACTACTCATTATCTTACAATAACCTACAATGAAAAAGGTACATATATATATATATGTACAACTGAATCACTATGCTGTACACCAGAAACAGATACAACATTGTAAATCTACAGTACTTCAATAAAAAATAAAACTAAATTTAAAAAAAAAAAAAGAAAAGAATGAATAATTACAGGAAGGGTCTTGGCAGAAGATAGGATAAATTTTCCAAAAATGAGAAATAGCCACGCCCCCATGCTTTCCACCACCTGCTGGTGGCATGATCTGTGCCCCGATCTGTCACTTTGGAAATGACATCCACCTTTTTCCTACCACTGAGGGTCTGTGTGCACAGGGTGTTCCAGCAGCCCCTCACTCCCCATTGGGTCTGGGGGCTCCAGCACCCCTTCCAGGGTCAGGCCACCCTCCACCAGAAGGCTTGTCACAGCCAAGTTCCCACAGAACCATCTGGTAACACGACAAGCTCAGAAGCTCATCCCCCTGTTTTATTTCTAGGTAAGGAATTAATCTGAGAGAAACTTTAACCAAGAAAAAAAAGCAAAACGTATCTTTAGTTGCCCGGTGACCATAAATTAATACCAAACATCCTATCTGATCACCCTTGGTGGAAGTGACAGAACAGCACCATTCTGGGAAACAGGAGAAGTAAGCGCACGCTACAGAAGTTACAAATCCTCAGCGACTTTTGTCCCTGTGGCCCGAATCTGGTTCCCTCCTGTAACTGCTAGAGCTCGGTGCCGACTCTGGGAAACACGGCCATGCTTTTGGGGCCCACGTGTACGTCCCCAGATTCCGTCTGAGGAAACACGCTGGTCTTCACTTCTTCTAAGTCCCCGTAGCCTGTAACGAACTAAAATGAATGACCAAGGGTCCAGGCTCTAAATCACACAGACCCACGTCTCCTCCTTCATCTGTTTTCCCTTCAAAAACAATTACCAAGTTATCAACTAACGATGGCATCTACACCTACCCCAGTCCCACCTCTCACTCTCTCTTTGGTTTGGGGGAGCTGTTTAACTTCTTTGAACCTCACTTTTCTTGACTGTAGAACAGAAAAGGATATAATCTCCCCAGTTCGTGGTAAGAATGCAGAGAGGTAACAAATGTAAGCTTTTGTCACAGAGCAGGGCTCAGTCAATACACCTACTTTTGAGCTGTTACTGCTGAGCGTCTGATAAGGAATCAGTTCTGCTCCCACACGGGCCTGAGCGTGCCTTCCCAGTAAACGCTGTAAGTACCACAGTCCCTCCTTTCTAAGCCCTACCTCCTAGCAGCTCGAAATACATCACTCATACACCTAGACTGAGTTGACAGACAGCCTTTAAATTCAAGCCAAAGAATTAAGTGCATCATTTTGTGAAACTACTCCTCTGTGGTCTTGGGTTCAGCATGAGAAATGCTTGCAAATCTCTGTCCTTGGCGAGCAAACAGACAGATGGAGGTGTGTCCGCGGTGGCTCAGGTCATCGGGTCTACAGAGTAATCGGTGCAGATAAGCCAAGCGGGGGGACGATGGGAAACCCAGACACACAGAACACAATTTCATCCCACACAGCAACCGGTCAGATTACCGAAGGGAAAAGAAGCCAAAAAAAGGCTGGGGGAAATAATGTAATATTTTCCCTCTTATCCTGTCATGCATAAAGAAAGAGGCAATCTGAGCTAAATCAATTGGCTAACGTGTTTCTGAGACCGCTGACATGAAACTGGACGTTTCCGAAGGCCCAGGATCGCGTTTCCTTCAGTCCGCGTTAATGCACACAGAGCAGCTCTCAGGACAGTAAACCCGCTGGTCAGCAACACGGCACGGAGCTGATGCACTGCTCTGCAGACTGGCTCCTGCAGGGCTGGGCCATCATCAGCCCAGTGCACTCCGGTTGCTCCTCCCCTCAACTATCCCAGGGACCTCCTCTGCAACAGAATAACAATTATTACCACTGCTGATAATTTTATTATCAGTGTTTCCTGAACAGTATTGGATGCCAGGAATTTTTCTAAGTGGTTTTCCTGGATGAAATCATTTACTCTTCCCCAAACTCTCATAAGCTGGCTGGTCTTATTCCCATTTGACAGATGGGTAAACTGAAACAAAAGGGTGGGATGTAGCAAGGGACACAGGTCCCACCTGGCAGGGCTGGGGCTCGGACCAGGGCGCCGGTCTCTGGAGACGGCCACAACCACTGCGCATGGTGCCCCGGGAGGACCCAGCCCATGAGCTATCCCTTCAAAGGTTAACTTGAAGGACCAGCCATCCCTTCCAACTGCAGAGCTCGTGCTGAGTCAGAGGCTCCTCTGTGTCCCACAGACGGACACACACTGACACTCACCCCCAGACTGCTCCTTCTCCAGGCCAAGCAGCGCCACTTCCACCCCTTGGTCCTGCTCCCAACAGTCTCCTGGCTACCCGCTCCCCTGAGCTCATTTGTGAGCTGATTGCATCAATATGGGCTCCTCATCTAAAGAACTATTTTTAGGTGCTGGTGTTTAACAGGGGAGGGAGTATGGCAGGACTCGGGAACGGGTCAGCGGCTGGCGGCAATTGGCTGTGGCCCATCCTCTGGGAAAGAGACCCAGAGACTCCAGGGGAAAGGATGAAGGTATCGGAACTGAGGAAGAAACTCAAAAGTGAAAACAGATTTTGAGAAGGACTATGAAGTGGAAACAGATTGAAAATATAAATTGTCTACAGCTGATGTGTTAATAGGGCTGAGGAAAGGGGCTGTGATGGGGGCAGTCCGTGCGTGTGTGCTCGGCAGGAGCAAGTAGACGGTTTAACACATGCTGCACACACTGCACGGCAGTTCCGGTGGGTTCGATCCAGAGCGGAATGTGAGCATCTCACACAGCAGTCAGTGTGTTTCCAGCACCCCATGGTTTGGAAAGTTGCTTGGTGGAGAGGAGAACAGGGGCCTTGAAGTGACCAGACCTCAGTCCCTGTCACTCTTTACAGCCTCATGTCACTAGAAAATGACATCACCTTTCCAAGCAGTTTGTCCCTTAGAAGGGACCATCCCGAGGTGCCCAGACTCAAAGCTGGGGCCTGGAAAGCCCTGGGTCACTCAGAAGATTGCATTCACACAGAAGGAAGGTGGGGGGCAGGTTTCCAAGGTAGGGGGCTCTGCACAAGAGCATCCAGCCGGAGCAGCTACTGACAGAGGACATAGAAGTTCACACGTGCATACACGGGGGTGTAGGACCTCCAGACCAAGCAAAACATCTTGATACTAATACTAGGTTTCAAGATACGGGCAGAACCCACCATGAGCCTCACCGTGACACCAGGTCCCTGAGCCAAGGCCCCAGTCTCTGAAATCTTCTGGAAGGGAAGAAGAGATGCTGGAGCCAGGGGCAGGCAAAGAGCCGGGCAGGTGCTCAGGATGGAGTCCCAGCTGCTGGTTGGTGGTGAGGACCTGGCACTAAAACAAGTTAAAGGATGTCCCGGACACTCGGCCTGACAAAACAGAGAAAGCATTTTAACGCCCATCTTAAACGTTTTTTAAAGGATATTTTCTAGACTTAAAAATTATGTGGAAATTTTGCTTATCCACATTTCTCAAAGCATCAGTGTGGAATATTATTAACCTCATTGTTAGTTCCCATGTTGTTTCAGAAGTTGTATCGTGAACACACGAAGACTGTGAAAGGGTTAACAGACAGTCCTGCAGACAATTCTGTGTTTCCCTCTTCACAACTATTCTAAAACGTGCTTCATTCGCAACACCTGGTCATCGCCCTGAAATGGTTGTAAACTGAGCGGTGTGCTCTAATCCACCTCACTTCACTGGCATGGCTGGCACCCGCCTGCTATGAAGCAGGCAACCGTGACCATGTTATTGTTATTATCATCAGAGGACAGTGTTGAGAAGAGGTAGCACTTTGTGTCCCATAAGATAAACTTAACAAAACTCTGTAGACGGACATGGCTTTTACCTTGGCTCCCTGTGTCCAGGTGAGAAGAGAATCAGTGAGCCACCTTCCTGTCAGCAGCCTCTGAACACCATGTGCCCTTTGGTGGGCCCATCCTCACAATCTCTTTGAAGTCACCCAGATTAAAGTCAAAACAGATTCTACGTCTGGGTGCAGAGGGCTCTAACATCAGTGTAGTCAGCAGAACCACTTCCCACCATCTTGCCTCAAGGGGTTTGAACTACAGTTTCCTAAAGCAACCAAGATCAGAGCCAAGGTGACGGATCCCAGGAGAGGCCTCCTGGCTCTCACGGGCGCACCGTTCCCCTGGCTCTGCGCCCTCAGCAGAGGACGCAGCTCACGCAGGGCTTCCTGCCTTCCCCCAGAATTTCCAGGCTCTCTGGTGTTGAATTCTGATGTGGCAGCTTTTAACTTAAAAAATAGTTTGACACAACTGAATGGATTCTACTTACTTTCAGGGGGAAAAAAATGAGAGAGAGGACGAGGGGTGGGGCTCCTTGGGCAGCTGGCCTCAGCCCAAATCCTTCATCCACCCACCACCCCAAACCCCAGAGAGCCCGACTACAGCGCCGCCTTTCCCGGCGCAGCTTCCCGGCGCCCGTCAGAGCCCTGAGTGCCCTCCGCAGGCCTCAGCCTTCTAGACGGCCCTGTGTCTGAGAGCGGAGAGCTCAGCCAGCCTGTGGGGCCCTTCTCATCCAGGGAAAACGACGGTGGCGAGCACACTTCCTCAGTGTGTGACTTCACCGGACCCAGCACATCCTGACTCCCTGAAGCATTCAGCCGAGGGAGTTTAAGTGACTTTTCGTGGGGTTAAGGCAGTGGCTTAACCAGAATTAAACGCTCCCTCATTCAAATCCCCAGAAGTGTAGAAATATGCACGGTATTGTACGTGGAGCTCTTAAAACACGGCCCAACTAATTTATGGCCACTCGTTCACATCTGCCTCCTCCTCAAGATCAAGAAGTATTATTAAATGTTTATTCTGCCCAGGCGTTGAGACCATTTAGAAAGAAGGAATGAGAAGGGGAAAGAAAGGGAGGACGAGAGGCAGAGAAAGAGGAAGGAGGAGGGACAGGGTGACCCCCACAGTGAGGATGGAGAGCTCCCGACGCAGCTCCCCACCCCCACCCCACATCAAGCCCTCACTCCTCCCACCACGTGCCCGGGGACGTGCTCGCTGGTCCTCGTGTCCCATCAGATCACGAGAGAGACTCACACACGTAAGGAGCAGAGCATCTTCTGAATTCAAGAAAACTACAGACAGTTTCCAATTTATCACGTAGTTGCTAGTCACTTTTTTCTAAGATGATCTCTAAACCGTGCCTCGGAGTAGGCTCTTGGAAGCATTATTACAGGAACAAAGTGTACAGGATGTTTAGGGCTACTTTCTCTCGGTACACTTCTCTCCATAAACTTATCTGCGGTCTTTCTCTTGCATTTCACCTCTGTCTTTACCAACAGTGTTTTACCTTTGAGGCCTTAGGTCACTAGATTTAGTGGCAATATTTATGTTTTTTTTAAAGAAAGTGATTGGTCTTTTTAATATTGAAATGGTATGTGACTTAATTTAATTCAAAGGAATTTCCTGGAGAAGTAATGCTGTGATTCCCAATGTTACGATTGGTCTCGATGTCAAAACAGGATTCACTAAAATGAATTATGCTCTGGGAAGGACTGGCCATAAGCTCAGTCCAAGGAAGTCAAACCTGACAGAGACTGAAACAGCTTCGTGTTTTCCATGTTCACGGTGTAATGTGGGGTGATTATAATAAAGCTTATACAAAAGACAGTACAGAACCCTGGCATTGTTAAAAATAATCTACCATATATTTAATTACCCCAAAGTGCATGCAATTGTGACCATATCTGAATATTTTACATAAAGTACACCATTACATGTAATCTTGAATAACCTGAATCTTTAAAACCTACATGTCTTCAATTTTCCTACTTCCAGTATTATCCGGACCCCTAACTTAGTAAGTCAAACACAATGAATCCCACGTATTTGTTACTGATGATCTGATGCCATTGTAGTCATGTGTCTCTTCTGCTTTGTTTTAACCCACAACATGAGTGGCTCAGAATTCACAATCCTGAGTCCCCCATCCCCCTCCCCAGTGCTATGTCTACACTAACACAGCCTTTGTCCACCCAAACCTGAGGTAGCAACTTAGAATTGTTAACTCCAAGAAATTCAAAACTAGGCGCTAAAGATCCTTAAATGTAACATGCCCAGCACTGGCTTGACTGTTTTATCTCTGACTTCCCACTATCTGCTATTTTTTCAGCGCTGAGCATCCCTCAGCAGAACACTGGGGTTCACCTAACTTCCTCTTCTTTGTCTCTTGGTTCCTGTTTTTTTGCATCTGGCTTCTGACCCACCTTCCACACCATGACTCCGTTGCCTTTGCTCATTTCTGAGCTGCCCCAGGGAAGGTGCGATATTCAATAGACTGACAAGGTTTCAAAGCTGCAAGGTGAATAAGGTAACTAGGGGGGGAAGAAAAGTTTGCCAGGAGTCACTGGGCCACGCCCTCCCCTCCGACAGAGGTCCGCGGTCCAGGCACCGGAGGGAGAAGCAGCAAGGGACCTCGGTCTGCAGTGGGTCAGCCTCCCTCCCCTTCTCTTCTGTGTTTGTACCTATGTCTGGGCCCTTGGATGTCGCCCAAAGTCTAGCCAGACCCCCTTTTACTGTATTTCTGAGGTTACACAACCACTGCTTCCCACAACGTTTCTCTAGTCTACTAACAAAGCTGATTCATTGTCCTAGCTGCAGAAAAGGTTCCCAAATTCATCTTCTCCATAATTCAGACCCACGTCAGCAGGAATGGCAGGCCCGGGTAATTTGGCCAACTCGCCGGCCACGACGCCTCACGCTGCAATCCATCATCATTACGAGCTGCATTCACAGCATTTCTTTCTTTGGCATCCAGTCTGGGATGCAAAGGATGGTTAGGACAGAGAGAGATGAACCAATGAGATCCCAAGGCCCGAATATGTGCTTTGTTAGAAATGAAAATGGAAATATGATTCCAGGGGAAAAAGTACTCTGTTGTAATGTGGTCACACACTCCTTTCAAAACATGAAAAATAAATTCACCCTCCAGAAAGAGAAGAAAAATGGATGTGACAGACCCATTCTCCCCCGTTGTGGGGTTTCTCCTCCGAGCCTCTGCATCAAGGATCCGTCTGAACAGGCGAGGCTGTCAGGGCAGCAGCCTGCCTGCGCCCACTGTCACCGAGTCTGTCCTCTCCTCACTGGTCACTGCTTTTTAACCCAAATGTGATTAAGTGGCTTGTCCTAGAAATGAAAAAAAAAAAAAGTCCGCTTCCAGCCCAAACGCAGATAGATTACTATTCCGTGAGCCACGTGACCATGCCCACATCCGCTACCCATGGGAATGTTCAGACCCCTGACTGTGTGCCTCATCCAGAGGGAAAAACACCCTTCGGTCACTCACTCATTACAAAGTCGTCCCGTGGTCTTTTAATGTAGGGCAGGACGAGGCGTGTGGACGGAGCGGAATGACAGTGTGGTCAGAGATCTAAGGATGATCAGTCCCACTCTCTGATACTCTAGATGAGATGCCTGCAGACCAGGGAAGAAGGCCCTCCAGGAGCTTGTCTGATTGGGGCGGCTTCGGCCACATCACACCGCCCAGCAGCTGTAACACACGGAAGCGCAGACGCCGCAGTTTAACTGGCACGTACGTGTCTCAGCTCATATCGGGGGCTTCTCCCCCCACGCAAACCCAGACTGGCTGGGCCGTGCCTGTGCCAACTAGACATTCAGTATCTGCTCAGTGCTTCCTGAAATGGATGCAAATGAGAACCCCCTCGATCTCCTTGGAAGACCCAACCATTGACATAAAGGGAATCTTGACAACTTCCCTGCTGGGGATGATACAGTTTGTCAACTTACTATAGAATTATTGTGGCCATTTCTGACCCAAATCTTGGAATACCAAGTCTAACGATGGACTTTTTTCCCCTAATTTATGAACTAATTTATATAAAATGCATCATTTCATTATACTGTTAGTGAATTGCTTTACTGGAAAACTTTTACATTGCTTGCACTCGGAGCCCTCTCAGAAAATCCAAAGTAAGGCGAGATCTAAAGATCCAATCACAAATCAGAGCTAAACAACTGGAACTCTGTGATGCTCATTCTGAGAAATTCTCACCTGCAAAGAGACATGATTCGATAATTGCTCAGTCCCCAAAGTCACCTTGTAACATACAACCCCCGGTGCGCGGACCAGTTCAGAGTGAGATCGGTGATACAACAGGGTGGTGAGCCCACATCTGCCACTAACATCATCTTTCTGTGACACATGGGGGGACTAAGTCTATTTGCAGCAGAGCAGCGTTGCTTCTTCTCTCCTTGTTCAGTTTGTGGCCTGTGGATCCACTTTTGAGTGTTTATCCTGCAATCTGCCTGAATGCACAGACTGGATGTCTCTGCCACCTTCTTATCCACTAAACGAAGTATCTCATCCAGCTATTTATACTGAGATGGAAGAGACGATGGCCAGGTAACACCTGAACAATTTTAGACAGATTCCCAAGTCAGGACCATACAAAGATGATATAGAAACTTTCAAGGTGTCTAAAGAAATCATGAAATCACAACATTTCCCTTACTTTGAAGTACACAAAGCAGCCACTGACTACTACGTCAAACTGCCTGCCTAGAAAGGGTAAGTATGAAAATTTTCAAAAAGAAGAAAAAACAGAAGAAAAAACAGTGTATGAAAGTTAGAGAAAAGACACGACTAACTGGGAAGAGCAGTGGGGGGAAGCCCATTTCGAGGCTATTTTTTGGCTTCATCCAGCCCTGCTACTAAGTTGTTATTGACCAGCTGCCGGGGTCAGACAGCCTCACGGGGTTCCTCGTGAAGCAGGATTGTAAACCCAAGAGCAAAATAAAGTTATCTGAACGTCCCAGCTCCAATATCCTCCGACTGGCTACACTTCG